>NC_072412.2:16924490-17240740 GCF_028858775.2 Pan troglodytes | reverse complement strand
ATGGTGGAAAATGAAATATCTTCATATAAAAACTAGACAGAAAAATTCTGAGAAACGTCTTTGTGATATGTGGGTTCATCTCACAGAGGTGAAACTTTCTTTTGATTGAGCAGTTTAGAAATATGATTTTTGTAGAATCTGCAACTGGACATTTGGAGCGCTTTGCGGCCTATGGTAGAAAAGGAAATATCTTCACATAAAATCTAGACTAAAGCAATCTGAGAAACTTCTTTGTGATGTGTGCATTCATCTCACAGTGTTAAAACTTTCTTTTGATTGAGCATTTTTGGGACTCTGTTTTGTAGATTCTGCAAGTGGACATTTGGAGCCCTTTGAGGCCTGTGGTGGAAAAGGAAATGTCTTCACATAAAAACTAGACAGAAGAATTCTGATAAACTTCTTTGTGATGTGTGTGTTCATCTCACAGATTTGAACCTTTCTTCTAATTGAGCAGTTTGGAAACACTCTTTTTGT
Source organism: Pan troglodytes (assembly GCF_028858775.2). Classification (NCBI taxonomy): domain Eukaryota; kingdom Metazoa; phylum Chordata; class Mammalia; order Primates; family Hominidae; genus Pan; species Pan troglodytes. The sequence goes on along the minus strand of NC_072412.2, from coordinate 17,240,266 downwards.
AGAATCTTCAAGTGGACATTTGGAGTGCTTTGCAGCCTATGGTAGAAAAGGAAATATCTTCACATAAAATCTAGACAGAAGCAATCTGAGAAACATCTTTGTGATGTGTGCATTCATCTCACAGAGTAAAACCTTCCTTTTAATGGAGCAATTTTGAATCTCTCTTTTTGTACAAACTGCAAGTGGAATTTTGGAGCGCTTTGAGGCCTGTGGTGGAAAAGGAAATATCTTCACATAAAAACTAGACGGGAGATTTCTGAGAAACTCCTTTGTGACGTGTGCGTTCATCTCACAGAGTTGAACCTCACTTTTGATTGAGCGGTTTGGGAACACTCTTTTTGTAGACTCTGCAAGAGGACATTTGGAGTGCTTTGTGGGCTATGGTAGAAAAGGAAATATCTTCACATAAAATCTAGACAGAAGCAACCTGACAAACTTCTTTGTGATGTGTGCATTCATCTCACAGAGTTAAATATTTCCTTTCATAGAGCAGTTTTGAAACTCTCTTTTGTAAAATCTGCAAGTGGACATTTGAAGTGCTTTGAGGCATATGGTGGTTAATGAATTATCTTTACATAATAACTGGACAAAAGCATTCTGAGAAACTTCTTTGTGATGTGTGTGTTCATCTCTCAGAGTTAAACATTTCTTTTGATGGAGCAGTTTTGAAAATCTCTTTTTGAAGAATCTTCAAGTGGACATTTGGAAGGCTTCACTGCCTGTGGTAGAAAAGAAAGTTTCTTCACATAAAATCTAGACAGCAGCTATCTGAGAAACTTCTTTGTGATGCCTGCATTCATTTCACAGAATTGAACATTTCTTTTGACTGAGCGGTTTGGAAACACCCTTTCTTTAGAAGCTGCAATTGGACATTTGAAGAGCTTTGCGGCCTATGGTAGAAAAGGAAATACCTTCACATAAAATCTAGGCAGAATCAGTCTGAGAAACATCTTTGTTATGTCTGCATTCATCTCAGAGAGTTAAACCTTTCTTTTGAATGGCAGTTTTGAAACTCTCTTTTTGTAGAATCTGCAAGTGGACATTTGAAGTGCTTTGAGGCCTATAGTGGAAAAGGAAATATATTCACATAAAAACTAGACAGAAGAATTCTGAGAAACTTCTTGGTGATGTGTGCGTTCATCTCACAGAGTTGAAACTTTCTTTTGACTGAGCAGTTCGGAAACACTCTTTTTCCAGAATCTGCAAGGGGACATTTGGAGTGCTTTGTGTCCTATGGTAGAAAAGGAAACATCTTTACATAATATCTAGACAGAAGCAGTCTGAGATACTTCTTTGTGATGTGTGCATTCATCTCACAGAGTTAAACGTTTCTTTTGATAGAGCAGTTTGGAAACTCTCTTTTTGTGGAATCTGCAAGTGGACATTTGGAGTGCTTTGAGGCCTACTGTGGAAAAGGTAATATCTTCAAATAAAAACTAGACAGAGAAATTCTGAAAAACTACGTTGCGATGTGTGCGTTCATCTCACAGAGTTAAACATTTCTTTTGATTCAGCAGTTTAGAAACACTCTTTTTGTAGAATCTGCAAGTGGATCTTCACATTAAATCTAGATGAAGCAATCTGAGAAACTTCTTTGTGATGTGTGCATTCATCTCACAGAGTTAAATGTTTCTTTTCATTGAGCAGTTTTGAAACTCTCTTTTTGTAGAATCTGCAAGTGGACATTTGGAGCACTTTGAGGACTATGGTGGAAAAGGAAATATCTTCACATAAAAACTAGATAGAAGCATTAGGAGAAACTTCTTTGTGATGTGTGCATTCATCTCCCAGAGTTGAATCTTTCTTTTGATAGACCAGCTTTGAAATACTCTTTTTTGTAGAATCTGCAATTGGACATCTAAAGAGACTTGATGCCTACGGTGGAAAATGAAATATCTTCACATAAAAACTAGACAGAAGAATTCTGGAAACTTCTTTGAGATGTGTGACTTTATCTCACAGAATTAAGCCTTTCTTTTGATTGAGCAGTATTGAAACTATCTTTTTGTAGTATCTTCAAGTGGACATTTAGAGTGCTTTGAGGCCAATGGTTGAAAAGGAAGTATCTTCACATAAAATCTAGACAGAAGCAATCTGAGGAACATCTTTGTGATGTGTGCATTCATCTTACACACTTAAACCTTTCTTTTGATTTAGTAGTTTTGAATCTCTCTTTTTGTAGAATCTGCAAGTGGACATTTGGAGTGCTTTGAGGCCTACAGTAGAAAAGGAAATATCTTCACACAAAAATTAGACAGAAGAATTCTGGGAAACTTCTTTGTGATAGGTGCGTTCATCTCACAGAGTTGAACCTTTCTTTTGATTGAGCAGTTTGGAAATACTCCTTTTGTAGAATCTGAAAGTGGACATTTGGAGCGCTTCGTGGCCTATGGTAGAAAAGGAAATATCTTCACATAAAATCAAGACAGAAATAATCTGAGAAACTTCTTTGTGATGTATGCATTCATCTCACAGAGTTGAAAATTTCTCTTGAATGAGCAGTTTGGAAACACTCCTTTGTAGAGTCTGTAAGTGAACATTTGCAGCGCTTTGAGACCTATGGTAGAAAAGGAAATAACTTCACATAAAATCTAGACAGTAGCAATCTGAGAAACTTCTTTGTGATGTGTGCATTCATCTCACAGAGTTAAACCTTTCTTTTGATTGAGCAGTTTTGAAAGTCTGTCTTTTACAATCTGCAAGTGAATATTTGGAGCGCTTTGAGGCCTATGGTGGAAAAGGAAATATCTTTACCTAAAAACTAGATAGAAGAATTCTGAGAAACTTCTTTGTGATGTGAGCATTGATCTAACAGAGTTGAAACTTTCTTTTGATTGAGCAGTTAGGAAACACTCTTTTTGTAGAATCTGCAAGTGGACATTCGTAGCACTTTGTGGACAATGGTAGAAAAGGAAATATCTTCACATTGAAAGTAGACAGGAGAATTCTGAGAAACAACTTTGTGATGTGTGCATTTATCTCCCAGAGTTGAAACTCTCTTTTGAAGGACTAGTTTTGAAACACTCTTTTTGTAGAATCAGCAAGTGGAATTTTGGAGCACTTTGAGGCCTATGGTGGAAAAGGAAGTATCTTCACAAAAAAACTAGACAGAAGATTTCTGAGAAACTTCTTTGTGATGTGTGCATTCATCTCACAGAGTTGAACTTTTCTTTTTATTTAGCAGTATGGAAACACTGTTTTTGTAGAATCTGACAGGGGACATTTGGAGCACTTTGCCGCCTATAGCAGAAAAGGAAATATCTTCCCAAAAAAACTAGACAGAAGATTTCTGAGAAACTTCTTTGTGATGTGTGCATTCATCTCCCAGAGTTAGATCTTTCTTTTGATTGAGCAGTCTTGAAACTCTCTTTATGTAGAATCTGCAAGTGGACATTTGGAGCAGTTTGAGGCCTATGTTGGAAAAGGAAATACCTTCACATAAAAATTAGAGAGAATAATTCTGAGAAACTTCTTTGTGATGTGTGCATTCATCTCACAGAGTTGAACCTTTCTTTTGATTGAGCAGTATGGAAACACTCTTTTTGTAGAATCTGCAAGTGGACATTTGGAGTGCTTTCTGGCCTTTGGCAGAAAAGGAAATATCTTCACATGAAATCTAGATGGAAGCAATCTGAGAAACTTCTTTTTGATGTATGCATTCACATCAAAGTGCTAAAACTTTCTTTTGATTGAGGAGTTTCAAAACTTTCTTTTTGTAAAATGTGCAAGTGGACATTTGGAGTGCTTTGAGGCCTATGCTGGAAAAGGAAATATCTTTACATAAAAATTAGGCAGAAGAATTCTGAGAAACTTCTTTGTGATGTGTGCGTTCATCTCACAGATTTGAAACTTTCTTTGACTGAGCAGTTTGGAAACACTCTTTTTGTAGAATCTGCTGGTGGACATTTTGAGTGCTTTGCAGCCTATTGTAGAAAAAGAAATATCTTCATATAAAATGTAGACAGAAGCAATCTGACAAACTTCTTTGGGATGTGTGCTTTCATCTCACAGAGTTGAACCTTTTTTTTGTTTGAGCAGTTTTGAAACTCTCCTTTTGTAGAATCTGCAAGTGGACATATGGAGCATCTTGAGGCCTATGGTGGAAAAGGAAATACCTTCACATGAAAACTAGACAGAAGAATTCTGAGAAACTTCTTTCATCTCACAGAGTTGAACCTTTCTTTTGATTGAGCAGTATGGAAACACTGTTTTTGTAGAATCTGCAAGTGGACATTCATAGTGCTTTGCGGCTTATGGTTGAAAAGGAAATATATTCACATAAAATCTAGACAGAAGCAATCAGAGAAACTTCCTTGTGATGTGTGCATTCATCTCACAGAGTTAAACCTTCCTTCTGATTGTGCAGTTTTGAAACTCTCTTTTTATATAATCTGCAGGTGGACATTTGTAGCACTTTGACTCCTTTGGTGGAAAAGGAAATATCTTCACATAAAAACTAGATAGAAGCATTCTGAGAAACTTCTTTGTTGTGTGTGCATTCATCTCCCAGAGATAAACCATTCTTTCATTGGAGCAGTTTTGAAATCCTCTTTTCGTAGAATCTTCAAGTGGACATTTCAAGTTCCTTGAGGCCAATGATGGAAAATGAAATATCTTCATATAAAAATTAGACAGAAGTATTCTGAGAAACTTCTTTGTGATGCTTGTGTTCATCTCACAGAGTTGAACCTTCCTTTTAATTCAGCAGTTTGGAAACACTCTTTTTGTAGAAACTACAAGTGGACATTTGGAGAGCTTTGTGGCCTACGGTAGAAAAGGAAATATCTTCACATAAAATCTACACAGAAGCAATCTGTGAAACTTCTTTGTGATGTGTGCATTCATCTCACAGAGATAAACCTTTCTTTTGATTGAGAAGTTTTGAAACTCTCTTTTTGTAAAATCTGCAAGTGGACATTTGCAGCACTTTGAGGCTTGTGTTGGAAAAGGAAATATATTCACATAAAAACTAGACAGAAGAATTCTGAGAAACTTCTTTTTGATGCATGTGATCATCTCACAGAGCTAAATCTTTCTTTTGATTGAACAATTTGGAATCACTCTTTTTGTAGAATCTGCAAGTGGACATTTGGAGCCCTTTGCAGCCTATGGTAGAAAAGGAAATATCTTCACATAAAATCTAGACAGAAACAATCTTAGAATGTTCTGTGTGATGTGCGCATTCATCTCCTAGAGTTGAATGTTTCTTTTGAAGGACCAGTTTTGAAATACGCTTTTTGTAGAATCTACAAGTGGATATTTCGAGTGCCATGAGGCCTAAGGTGGAAAAGGAAATGTCTTCATATAAAAACTAGACAGAAGAATTTTGAGAAACTTCATTGTGATGCGGGCATACATCTCACAGAGCTGAAACTTTCTTTTGATTGAGCAGTTTTGAAACAATCTTTTTGTAGACTCTGCAAGTGGACATTTGGATCGCTTTGCTGCCAGTGCTAGGAAAGGAAATACCTTCACATAAAATCTAGACAGAAGCAATCTGAGAAACTTCTTTGTGAGGTGTGCATTCATCTCGCAGTGTTGAACCTTTCTTTTGATTGAGCAGATTTGAAACTCTCTTTTTGTAGCATCTTCAAGTGGACTTTTGGAGCACTTTGGGGCCTATGGTGGAAAAGGAAATATCTTCACATAAAAACTAGATAGAAGCATTCTTAGAAACTTCTTAGTGATGTGTGCATTCATCTCAAGAGTTGAGCCTTTCTTTTGATGGACCAGTTTTGAAATACTCTTTTTGTAGAATCTGCAAGTGGTCATTTCAAGCGCCTTGAGGCCAATGGTGGAAAAAGGAATATCTGCACATAAAAACTAGATAGAAGCACTCTGAGAAACTTCTCTGTGATCTGTGCATTCATCTCACAAAGTTGAAATTTTCTTTTGATGGACCAGTTTTGAAATGCCGTTTTTGTAGAATCTGGAAGTGGACATTTCGAGTGCCTTGAGGCCTATGCAGGAAAATGAAATAACTTAACATAAAAACTAGATAGAAGAATTTTGAGCAACTTCTTTCTGATGTGTGCATTCATCTCACAAAATTGAAACTATCTTTTGATTGAGCATTATGGAAACACTTTTTGTAGAATCTGCAAATGGACATTTCGAGTGCTTTGTGGCCTATGGCAGGAAAGGAAATAATCTTCACCTAAAACCTAGACGGAAGCAATCTCAGAAACTTCTTTGTGATGTATGCATTCACCTCAAAGAGTTACACCTTTCTTTTGATTGAGGAGTTTTGAAACTCTCTTTTTGGAGAATCTGTAAGTGGACATTTGCAGTGCTTTGAGGCCTATGGTGGAAAAGGAAATATCTTCACATAAAAAGTAGACGGAAGAATTCTGATAAACTTCTTTGTGATGTGTGCGTTCATCTCACAGAGTTGAACCTTTCTTTTGACTGAGCAGTTAGAAAACACTCTTTTTGTAGAATCTGCAAGTGGACATTTGGAGCGCTTAGCAGCCTATGGTGGAAAAGGAAATATGTTCACATAATAACTAGACAGAAGAATTCTGAGAAACTTCTTTGTGATGCACGTGTTCATCTCACTGAGTTGAACCTTTGTTTTGATTGAGCAGTTTGGAAACAATCTTTTTGTAGAATCTGCAAGGGGACATTTTGAGCACTTTGCGGCCTTTGGTAGAAAACGAAACATCTTCACATAAAATCTAGACAGAAGCAATTTGAGAAACTTCTTCGTGTTTCGTGCATTCATCTCACAGAGTTAAACCTTTCTTCTGATTGACCAGTTTTCAAACTCTCTTTTTGTAGAATGTGGTAGTGGAAATTTGGAGCGCTTAGAGGCTTATGGTGGAGAAGGAAATAATTCCACATAAAAACTAGACAAGAATTCTGAGAAAATTCTTCATGATGTGTGTGTTTATCTCACAGATTTGAACCTTTCTTTTGCTTCAGCAGTTTAGAAACACTCTTTTTGTAGAATCTTCAAATGGACATTTGGAGTGCTTTGCGGCCAATGGTAGAAAAGGAAATATCTTCACATAAAATTTAGTCAGAAGCAATCTAAGAAACTTCTTTGTGATGTGTGTATTCATCTCACAGAGTTAAAACTTTCTTTTGATTGAGAAGTTTTGAAACTCTCTTTTTGTAGAATCCACAAGTGGACATTTGTAGCGCTTTGGGCCTATAGTGGAAAAGGAAATATCTTCACAGAAAAACTAGACAGAAGAATTCTGAGAAACTTCTTTGTGATGTGTGCCTTCATCTCAAAGAGTTGAAACTTTCTTTTGATACAGCAGTGTGGAAACACTCTTTTTGGAGATTCTGCAAGTGGACATTTGCAGCGCTATGCAGACTATGGTAGAAAAGGTAATATCTTCACAAAAAATCTAGACAGAAGGAATCTGAGAAACTTCTTTGGCATGTGTGCATTCATCTCACAGATTTCAACCTTTCTTTTGACTGAGCAGTTTTGAAACACTCTTTTTGTAGAATTTGCAAGTGGACATTTGGATCGTTTTGAGGCCTATGGTGGAAAAGGAAATATCTTCACATAAAAACTAGACAGAAGAATTCTGAGAATCTCCTTTGTGATGTATGCGTTTATCTCACAAAGTTGAACCTTCCTTTTGAGTGAGCAATTTAGAAACGTACTTTTTGTAGAATCTGTAAGTGGACTTTTGGAGTGCTTTGGTGCCTCTGGCAGAAAAGGAAGTATCTTCACATAAAATCTAGACAGAAGCAATCTCAGAAACTTCTTTGTGATATGTGCATTCATCTCACAGAGTTAAACCTTACTTTTGGTTGAGTAGTTTTGAAGCTCTCTTTTTGTAGAATCTGCAAGTGGACATTTTGAGTGCTTTGAGGCCTACAGTGGGAAAGGAAATATTTTCACATAAAAACTAGACAGAAGAATTCTAAGAAACTTCTTTGTGATGCACACGTTCATCTCACCGAGTTTAAACTTTGTTTTGATTGAGCAGTTTGGAAACAATCTTCTTGTAGAATCTGCAAGGGGACATTTTGATCGCTTTGTGGCCTTTGGTAGAAAAGGAAATAACTTCACATAAAATCTAGACAGAACCAATGTGAGAAACCTCTTTGTGATGTGTTCATTCATCTCACAGAGTTAAAGCATTCTTTTGATTGAGCAGTTTTGAAACTCTTTTTTTGTAGAATCTGCAGGTGGACATTTGGAGTGCTTTGAGGCCTATGGTGGAAAAGGAAATATCTTCACATAAAAACTAGACAGAAGAACTCTGAGAAACTTCTTTGTGATGTGTGCATTCATCTCACAGATTTGAACATTTCTTTTGATTGTGAATTTTTGAAATACTCTTTTTGTAGATTCTCTAAGTGAGCATTTGGAGTGCTTTGCAGCCTATGTTAGAAAAGGAAATAGCTGTGCAGAAGCTCTTTACTACCATCAGAGTGAGCAGGCAACCTACAAAATGGGAGAAAATTTTCGCAACCTACTCATCTGACAAAGGGCTAATATCCAGAATCTACAATGAACTCAAACAAATTTACAAGAAAAAAACAAACAACCACATCAAAAAGTTGGGGAAGGACATGAACAGACACTTCTCAAAAGAAGACATTTATGCAGCCAAAAAACACATGAAAAAATGCTCATCATCACTGGCCATCAGAGAAATGCAAATCAAAACCACAATGAGATACCATCTCACACCAGTTAGAATGGCAATCATTAAAAATTCAGGGAACAACAGGTGCTGGAGGGGATGTGGAGAAATAGGAACACTTTTACACTGTTGGTGGGACTGTAAACTAGTTCAACCATTGTGGAAGTCAGTGTGGCGATTCCTCAGGGATCTAGAACTGGAAATACCATTTGACCCAGCCATCCCATTACTGGGTATATACCCAGAGGACTATGAATCATGCTGCTATAAAGACGCATGCACACATATGTTTATTGCGGCATTATTCACAATAGCAAAGACTTGGAACCAACCCAAATGTCCAACAATGATAGACTGGATTAAGAAAATGTGGCACATATACACCATGGAATACTATGCAGCCGTAAAAAATGATGAGTTCATGTCCTTTGTAGAGACATGGATGAAATTGGAAATCATCATTCTCAGTAAACTATCGCAAGAACAAAAAACCAAACACTGCATATTGTCACTCATAGGTGGGAATTGAACAATGAGATCACATGGACACAGGAAGGGGAATATCACACTCTGGGGACTGTTGTGGGGTGGGAGAAGGGGGAAGGGATAGCATCAGGAGATATACCTAATGCTAGATGACGAGTTAGTGGGTGCAACGCACCAGCATGGCTCATGTATACATATGTAACTAACCTGCACAATGTGCACATGTACCCTAAAACTTAAAGTATAATAATAAAAAAAAAAGGAAATAGTTCCACATAAAATCTAGACAGAAGCAATCTGAGAAACTTCTTTGGGATGTGTGCATTCATCTCGCAGGGTTAACTCTTACTTTTGATTAAGCAGTTTTGAAACTCTCTTTTTGTTGAATGTGCAAGTGGACATTTGGAGCGCTTTGAGGCCTACGGTGGAAAACGAAATATCTTCACATAAAAACTAGACAGAAGCATTTTTAGAAACTTCTTTGTGATGTGTGCACTGATCTCAAAGAGTTAAGCCTTTGTTTTGATTGAGCAGTTTTGAATCTCTCTTTTTGTAGAATTTGCAAGTTAACATGTGGAGCGCTTTGAGGCCTGTGGAGGAAAAGGAAATATTTTCACATCAAAACTACACAGAAGAATTCGGAGAAGCGTCTTTGTGATGCATGCGTTTATCTCACAGAGTTGAACCTTTCTTTTGATTAAGCAGTTTGGAAACACTCTTTTTGTGGAATCCGCAAGTGGATATTTGGAGCGCTTTGCAGCCTATGTTGGAAAAGGAAATATATTCCCATAAAATCTAGATAGAATGAATCTGAGAAACTTGTGATGTGTGCATTCATCTCACAGAGTTAAAACTTTCTTTTGATTGAGCTGTCTTGAAACTCTCTTTTTGCAAAATCTGCAAGTGGACATTTGGAGCGCTTTGAGGCCTATGGTGGAAAAGTAAATATTTTCACATAAAGACTAGACAGAAAAATTCTGAGAAACTTCTTTGTGATTTGTGCGTACGTCTCAAAGAGTTGAACCTTTCTTTTGATTGAGCAGTTTGGAAGCACTCTTTTTGTAGAACCTGCAAGCAGACATTTGGAGTGCTTTGTGACCTCTCATAGAAAAGGAAATATCTTCACAGAAAATCTAGATAAAAGCAGTCTGACAAAGTACTTTATGATGTGTGCATTCATCTCACAGAGTTAAACTTTTTTTTTGATTGAGCAGTTTTGAAACTCTCTTTTTGTAGAATCTGCAAGTGGACATGTGGAGCGGTTTGAGGTCTAAGGTGGAAAAGGAAATATCTTCAGATAAAAACTAGACAGAAAAATTCTGAGAAACTTCTTTGTGACGTGCGAATTCAACTCACAGAGTTGAACCTTTCTTTTGATAGGGCAGGTTTGAAACACTCTTTTTGCAGAATCTGCAAGTGGACATTTGAAGTGCTTTGAGGCCTATGGTGGAAAAATAAATATCTTCCCATAAAAAATAGAAAGAAGCATTCTCAGAAACTTCTTTGTGATGTTTGCCTTCAACGCACAGGGTTGAATGTACCTTATCATAGAGCAGTTTTGAAACACCCTTTTAGTAGAATCTGCAAGTGGATATATGGAAAGCCTTGAGGCCTTCGTTGGAAACGGGTACATCTTCACATAAAAACTAGAGAGAAGCATTCTCAGAAACTTCTTTGTGATGTGTACATTCAACTCACAGAGTTGAACCTTTCTTTTGATACAGCAGTTTTGAAACACTCTTCTTGTAGAATCTGCAACTGCATATTTGGACTGCTTCGAGGCATTCGTTGGAAATGGGATATCATCACATAATCACTAGACAGAAGCATTCTCAGAAACTTCTTTGTGACATGCGAATTCAACTCACAGAGTTGAACCTTTCTTTTGATAGGGCAGGTTTGAAACACTCTTTTTGCCGAATCTGCAAGTGGACATTTGAAGCGCTTTGAGGCCTATGGTGGAAAAGGAAATATCTTCACATAAAAACGAGACAGAAGCATTCTCAGAAACTTCTTTGTGATGTTAGCATTCCACTCACAGAGTTGGACACATTTTACCATAGAGAAGTTTTGAAACACTCTTTTAGTAGAATCTGTGAGTGGATATTTGGACCGCTTTGAGGCTTTTTGTGGAAACGGGAATATCTTCACATAATCTCTAGAGAGAAGTTTTCTCAGAAACTTCTTTGTGCTGTGTGCATTCAACTCACAGAGTTGAACCTTTCTTTTTATAGAGCAGTTGCAAAAACACTTTTAGTAGAATCTGAATGTGGACATTTTTAGCACTTTGCGGATTGTGGTAGAGAAGGTAATATCTTCATGTAAAATCTAGACAGGAGCAATCTGAGAAACTACTTTGTGATGTGTGCATTCTTCTCACAGAGTTAAAACTTTCTTTTGATTTAGCAGTTTTGAAATTCTCTTTTAGTAGGATCTGCAAGTGGACATTTGGAGAGCTTTGAGGCCTATGGTGGAAAAGGAACTATCTTCCCATAAAAACTAGACAGAAGAATTCTGAGAAAGCAGTTTGTGATGTGTGGGTTCATCTCACAGAGTTGATACTTTCATTTGATTGAGCTGTTTGGAAACATTATTTTTGTAGTATCTGCAAGTGGACATTTGAAGTGCTTTGCAGCCTATGGTAGAAAAGGAAATATACTCACATAAAATCTAGACAGAAGCATTCTTAGAGACTTCTTTGGGATGTGTGCATTCATCTCACAGATTTAAACCTCTTTTGATTGAGCATTTTGGAAACACTCTTTTTGTAGAATCTGGAAGTGGACATTTGGAGCACTTTGAGGCCTATGGTGGAAAAGGAAATATCTTCACATAAAAACTAGACAGAAGAATTCTGAGAAACCTCTTGGTGATGCATGCGTTCATCTCACAGAGTTGATAATTTCTATTGTTTGAGCAGTTTGAAAACATTCTTTTTGTTGAATCTTCAAGTGGACATTTGGAGAGCTTTGTGGCCTGTGGTAGAAAAGGAAATATCTTCACATAAAATCTAGACAGAAGTAATCTGAGAAACTTCTTTGGGATGTGTACATTCGTCTCACAGAGTTAACATGCTCTTTGGTTGAGGAGTTTTGAAAATCTCTTTGTAGAATCTGCAGTTGGACATTTGGAGCGCTTTGTGGCCTATGGTACAAAAGGAAATATCTTCACATAAAAACTAGACAGAAGAATTCTGAGAAACTTCTTTTTGATGCATGTGTTCATCTCACAGAGTTCAACCTTTCTTTTGATTGACCGGTTTGGAAACACTCTGTCTTTAAAATCTGGAAGTGAACATTTGGAGTGCTTTGAGGCCTATGGTGGAAAAGGAAATATCTTCACATAAAAACTAGACAGAAGAATTCTGAGAAACTTCTTTGTGATGTGTGCATTCATCTCACAGAGTTGAACTTTTTTTGGATGGAGCAGTTTGAAAACACTCTTTTTCTAGAATTTGCAAGTGGACATTTGGAGCTCTTTGCAGCGTATGGTAGAAAAAAGGAATATCTTCACATAAAATCTAGACAGAAGTAATCTGAGAAACTGCTTTGTCATGTGTGCATTCATCTAACAGGGTTGAACCTTTCTTTTGATTGAGCACATTGGAAATACTCTTTTTGTAGAATCTGCAAGTGGATATTTGGAGTGCTTTGCGGCCTATTTTAGAAAAGGAAATATCTTCACATAAAATCTAGACAGAAGAAATCTGAGAAACTTCTTTGTAAATGTGTGCATTAATCTCACAGAGTTAAACCTTTCCTTTGATGAGAAGTTTTGAAACTCTCTTTTTGTAGAATCTGAAAGTGGACATTTGGAGTACTTTGAGGCATATGGTGGAAAAGGAAATATCCTCAGATAAAATCTAGAAAGAAACAATCTGAGAAACTTCTTTATGTTGTACGCATTCATCTCACACAGTAAAACCTTTCTTTTGATTGAGCAGTTTTGAATCTCTCTTTTTATAGAATCTGTAAGTGGACATTTGGAGGGCTTTGAGGCCTATGGTGGAAAAGGAAATATCTTCACATAAAAACAAGACAGAAGAATTCTGAGAAACGTATTTGTGATGTGTGCGTTCAACTCACAGAGTTGAACTTTTCTTTTGATTGAGCAGTTTGGAAACACTATTTTTGTAAAACTCTGCAAGTGGACATTTGGAACGCTTTGCAGCCTATGTTAGAAAAAAGAAATATCTTCATATAAAATCTAGACAGAAGCAATCTGAGAAACTTCCTTGTGATGTGTCCTTTCATCTCACAGAGTTGAAACTTTCTTTTCATTGAGCAGTTTGGAGACCCTCTTTTTGTGGAATTGGCAAGTGGAAATTTGGAGCACTTTGCGACCTATGGTAGAACAGGAAATGTCTTCACATAAAATCTAGACAGAAGAAATCTGAGAAAATTCTTTCTGATGTGTGCATTCATCTCACAGAGTTAAATCTGTCTTTTTTTGAGCAGTTTTGAAACTCTCTTTTTGTAGAATCTGCAAGTTGACATTTGGAGTGCGTTGAGGCCTACGGTGGAAAAAGAAATATCTTCATATAAAATCTAGAGAGAAGCAATCTGAGAAACTTCTATGTTGGAAAAAGAAACATCTTCACGTAACAACTAGACAGAAGACTTCTGAGAAACTTTTGTGATGTTTGGGTTCATCTCACAGAGTTGAACCTTTCTTTTGATTGAGCAGTTTGAAAACACTCTTTTTGTAGTATCTGTAAGTGGACATTTGGAACGCTTTGCAGTCTATCATAGAAAAGGGAATATATTCACATAAAATCTAGATAGAAGCAACCTGAGAAAATTCTTTCTAATGGGTGCATTCATTCAACAGAGCTGTACCTTTCCTTTGACGGACCAGTTTTGAAATACTCTTTTTGTGGAATCTGCATGTGGACATTTCGAGCACCTTGAGGCCTAGGGTGGAAAATGAAATATCTTCACATAAAAGCTAGACAGAAGAATTCTGAGAAACTTCTTTGAAATGTGTGCGTTCATCTCACAGAGTTGAACCTTTCTTTTGATTGAGCAGTTTGGAAAAATTTTTTTTGTAGAATCTGCAAGTGGACATGTTCAGCACTTTGTGGCCTATAGTAGAAAAGGAAATATCTTCACATAAAATCTAGACAGAAGCAATCTAAGAAACTTCTTTGTTATGTGTGTACTCATCTCAAAGAGGTAAACCTTTCTTTTGATTGAGCAGTTTTGAAACTCTCTTTTTGTAGAATCTGCAAGTGGAGAGTTGGAGCACTTTGAGGCCTATGCTGGAAAAGGAAATATCTTCAGATAAAATCTAGAAAGAAGAAATTTGAGAAACTTCTTTGTGACATGTGAATTTATCTCACAGAATTAAACATTTTTTGACTGAGCGGTTTTGAAAGTATCTTTTTGGAGAATCTGCAAGTTGACATTTGGAGGCCTTTGAAGCCTATGTGGGAAAAGGCAATTATCTTCACATAAAAACCAGACTGAAGAATTCTGAGAACCTTCCTTGTGATGCGTGCCTTCACCTTGCAGTGTTGAATCATTCTTTTCATTGAGCAGTATGGAAATACTGTTTTTGAAGGATCTGCAAGTGGATATTTAGAGCTCTTTGCAGCCTATGTTAGAATAGAAAATGTCTTCACATAAAATCTAGACAGAAGCAATCTGAGATACTTCTTTTTGATGTGTCCTTTCATCTCAAAGAGTTAAAACTTTCTTTTGATTGAGCAGTTTTCAAACTCTCTTTTTGTAGAATCTGAAAGTGGACATTTGGAGCACTTTGAGGCTTGTGGTGGAAAAGGAAATATCTTCACATAAAAACTAGACAGAAGCAATCTGAGAAACTTCTTTGTGCTGTGTGCATTCATTTCACAGAGTATAACCTTTCTTTTGATGGAGCAGTTTTGAAACTCTCTTTTTGTAGAATCTGCAAATGGACATTTGGAGTTCTTTGAGGCCTATGATAGAAAAGGAAATATCTTCACATAAAAACTAGATAGAAGCATTTTGAGAAACTTCTTTCTGATGTGTGTGTTCATCTCACAGAGTTGAATTTTTGTTTGGATTGAGCTGTCTGAAAACACTCTCTTTGTAGAATGTGCAAGTGGATATTTGGAGCGCTTTGAGGCCTATGGTAGAAAAAAGAAATATCTTCACATAAAAAAAATCTAGACAGAAGCAATCTGAGAAACTTCTTTGTGATGTGTGCCTTCATCTCACAGAGTTTAACCTTTGTATTGATTGAGCAGTTTGGAAACACTCTATTTATAGAATCGGCAAGTGGAAATTAGGAGTGCTTTGCAGCCTATTGTAGAACAGGGAATATCTTCATATAAAATCTAGACAGAAGCAATCTGAGAAACCTCTTTCTGATGTGTGCATTCATCTCACAGAGTAAAATCTTTCTTTTTTTTTTTAGCAGTTTTGAAAATCTCTTTTTGTTGAATCTGCAAGTTGACATTTGGTGCACTTTGCGGCCTATGGTAGAAAAAGAAATATCTTCACATTAAATCTAGACAGAAGCAATCTGAGAAACTTCTTTTTGATGTGTGCATTTATCTCACAGAGTTAAAACTTTCCTTTGATTGAGTAGTTCTGAATCTCTCTTTTTGTTGAATCTGAAATTGGGCATTTGGAGCTCTTTCAGGCCCTTGGTGGAAAAGGAAATATCTTCACATAAAAACTAGACAGAAGAATTCTGAGAAACTCCTTTGTGATGTGTGCGTTCATCTCACAGAGTTGAACCTTTCTTTTTATTGAGCCATTTGAAAACACTGTTTTTGTAGAATCTGCAAGTGGACATTTGGAGCACTTTGCAGCCAATGGTAGAAAAGGAAATATCTTGACATAAAATCTACACAGAAGCAATCTGGGAAACTTCTTTGTGATGTGCACCCTCATCTCACAGAGTTAAACCTTTCTTTTGATTGAGCAGTTTTGAAACTCTCTTTTTGTAGATTCTGCAAGTGAACATTTGGAGCGGTTTGAGACCTGTGGTGGAAAAGGAAATATATTCACATAAAAACTAGATAGAATCAATATGAGAAACTACTTTGTGATATGTGCATTCATCTCCCAGATTTGAACCTTTCTTTTGATGGGCCAGTTATTTATTACTCTTTTTGTGGAATCTGCAAGTGGACATTTCAAGCCCCTTGAGGCCTACCGTGGAAAATGAAATACATTCACATAAAAACTAGACAGAAGAAATCTGAGAAACATCTATGTGATGTGTGCGTTCAACTCACAGAGTTAAACTTTTTTTGATCGAGCAGTTTGGAAACACACTTTTTGAACAATCTGCAAGTGGACATTTGAAGCTCTTTGAGAACTGTGGTGGAAAAGGAAATATCTTCACATAAAAACTAGACAGAAGAATACTGTGAAATCACTTTGTGATGCGAGCGTTCATCACACAGAGTTGAAAGTTTCTTTTCATTGGGCTGTTTGGAAACACTCTTTTTGTAGAATCTACATGTGGACAATTTTAGCACTTTGCGGCCTATGGTAGAAAAGGAAATATCTTCACATAAAATCTAGACAGAAGCAATCAGACAAACTTCTTTGTGATGTGTGCATTCATCTCACAGAGTTAAACCTTTCTTTTTATTGAGCAGTTTTGAAACTCTCTTTTTGTAGTATCTGCAAGTGGACATTTCGAGCCCTTTTAGGCCTGTGGTAGAAAAGGAAATCTCTTCACATAAAAACTAGACAGAAGAATTCTGAAAAACTTCTTTGTGATGCGTGCTTTCATCTCCCATAGTTGAAACTTTCTTTTGATACAGCCGGTTGGAAACACTCTTTTGTAGAATCTGCAAGTGCACATTCGGAGCGCTTTGCGGCCTGTAGTAGAAAAGGAAATATCTTCACATAGAGTCTAGACAGAAGAAATCTGAGAAACTTCTTTGTGATGTGTGCATTCATCTCATGGAGTTAAACTTTTCTTCTGATTGAGCAATATTGAAGCTCTGTTTTTGTAGAATCCGCTAGTGGATATTTGGAGTTCTTTGAGGCCAACAGTGGAAAAGGAAATATCTGCACATAAAAACTAGACAGAAGAATTCTGAGAAACTTCTTTGGGACTTGTGCATTCATCTCACAGATTTGAACCTATCTTTTGATTGAACAGTTTGGAAACACTCTTTCTGTAGAATATGCAAGTGGACATTTGGAGAACTTTGTGGCATATGGTAGAAAAGGAAATATCTTCACATAAAATCTAGACAGAAGCAATCTCAGAAACTTCTTTGTGATGTGTGCATTCATCTCACAGAGTTAAACCTTTCTTTTGATTGAGAAGTTTGGAAACACTCTTTTTGTAGAATCTCGTAGTGGACATTTGGAGGGCTTAGAGGCCTATGGTGGAAAAGGAAATATCTTCACATAAAAACTAGACAGAAGAATTCTGATAATCTTCTTTGTGATGTGTGCGTTCATCTCACAAAGCTGAAATTTTCTTTTGATTGAGCAGTTTGGAAACACTCTTTTTGTAGAATCTGCAAGTGGACATTTGCAATGCTTTGTGGCCTATGGTTGAAACAGAAATATCTTCACATAAAATCTAGACAGAAACAATCTGAGAAACTTCTTTGTGATGTATGCATTCATCTCACAGAGTTAAACCTTTCTTTTGATTGAACGGTTTTGAAACTCTCTTTTCGTAGAATCTGCAAGTGGACATTTAGAGCGCTTTGAGGCCTATGGTGGAAAAGGTAATATCTTCACATAAAAACTAGACAGAAGAATTCTGACAAACTTCTTGGGAATGTGTGCATTCATCTCACAGACTTGAATTTTCTTTTGATTGAGCAGTTTGGAAACACTCTTTTTTGTAGAATCTGCAAATGGACATTTGAAGCGCTTTGCGACCTATGGTAGAAAAAGTAATACCTTCACATAAAATCTAGAGAGAAGCAATCGGAGAAACTTCTTAGTGATGGGTGCATTCATCTCACAGAGTTTAAACTTTCTTTTGATTCAGCAGTTTTGAAACTCTCTTTTTATAGAATCTGCAAGTGGACATTTGGAACGCTTTGAGGCCTATGGTGGAAAAGGAAATATCTTCACATAAAAACTAGAAAGAAGAATTCTGACAAACTTCTTTGTGATGTGTGCGTTCTTCTCACAGAGTGGAACCGTTCTTTCAATTGAGCAGTTTGGTACCACTCTTTCTTGTAGAGTCTGCAAGTGGACATTTGGAGCGCTTTGCGGTCTATGGTAGAAAAGTAAATATCTTCACATAAAATCTAGATAGAAGCAATATGAGAAACTTGTTTGTGATATATGCATTCATCTCACAGAGATAACCCTTCCTTTTGATTGAGCAGTTTTGAAACTCTCTTTTTGTAGAATCTGCAAGCGGACATTTAGAGCGTCTTGAGGCTCATGGTGGAACAGGAAATATCTTCACATAAAAATTAGACAGAAGAATTCTGAGAAACTTCTTTGTGATGAGTGTGTTCATCTCACAGAGTTGAACGTTTCTTTTGATTAAGTAGTTTGGAAACACTCTTTTTGTAGAATCTGCAAGTGAACATTTAGAACTCTTTGCGGCCAATGGTAGAAAAGGAAATATCTTCACATAAAATCTAGACAGAAGCAATCTGAGAAACTTCTTTGTGATGCGTGCATTAATCTCACCGAGTTAAACCTTTCTTTTGATTGAGCAGATTGGAAACTCTCTTTTTGTAGAATCTGCAAGTGGACATTTGGCAGCGCTTTGAGGCCTGTGGTGGAGAAGGAAGTATCTTCACATAAAAAGTAGATAGAAGCATTCTGAGAAAGTTCTCTGTGATGTCTGCATTCATCTCCTGGAGTTCCAACTTTCTTTAGGAGAACCAGTTTTCATATACTCTTTTTGGAGAATCTGCAAGGGGACATTTCAAGCACCTTGAGGCTTAAGTTGGAAAAGGAAATATCTTCACAAAAAAAAAACAGAAGAATTCTGAGAATCTTTTTTATGATATGTACGTTCATCTAACAGAGTTGAAACTTTCTTTTGATTGTGTAGTTTGGAAACACCCTTTTTGTAGAATCGGCAAGTGGACATTTGGAGCGCTTTGCGGCCTATGATAGAAAAGGAAATATCTTCACATAAAATCTAGAAGGAAGCAATTTCAGAAACTCCTTTGTGATGTGTGCATTCATCTCACAGAGTTGAAACTTTCTTTTGATTGAGCAGTTTTGAAACACTCTCTTCGTGGAATCTGCAAGTGGATATTTGGAGCCCTTTGAGGCCTATTGTGGAAAAGGAAATATCTTCACATAAAAACTACTCAGAAACATTCTGAGAAACACCACAGTGATGTTTACATTCAACTCACAGAGTTGAAACTACATTTTGTTTGAGCAGTTTTGAATCTCTCTTTTTGCAGAAACTACAAGTGTATGTTTGGAAAGCTTTGAGGCCTATTGTGGAAAAGGAAATATCTTCACATAAAAACTACACAGAAGCATTCTGAGAAACTACTTTGTGAGGTGTGCATTCAACTCACAGAGTTGAAATTATCTTCTCTTTGAGGAGTTTTCAGTCTCTCTTTTTGTAGAATCTGCAAGTGGATATTTGAAGACCTTTGCACCGTATGGTGGCAAAGGAAATATCTTGAAATAAAAACTATGCAGTAGGATTCAGAGAAACTTCTTTGTGATATGTGCACTCAACTCACAGAGTTGAACCTATCTTTTGATTGAGCAGTTTTGAATCTCTCTTTTTGCACTATCTAAAGGTGGATATTTCCAGCCCTTTGAGGCCTACAGTGGAAAAGCAAATATCTTCACATAAAAACTATGCAGAAGCATTGTGAGAAACTACTTTGTGAGGTGTGCATTCAACTCACAGAGTTGAACTTATCTTCTCATTGAGCAATTTTTGAATTTATCTTTTGGTAGAATATCCACGTGGATATTTGGAGCCCTTTGCACCCTATGGTGGAAAAGGAAATATCTTCAAATAAAAACTACACAGAATCACTCAGAGAAACTGCTTTGTGATGTGTGCATTCATCTCACAGAGTTGAAACTTTCTTTCGATTGAGCAGTTTTGAAACACTCTTTCTGTTGAATCTGCAAGTGGATATTTGGAGCCCTCTGCAGCTTATGGTAGAAAAAGAAATGTCTTCAAATAAAAACTACACAGAAGCATTCTCAGAAACTTCTTCATGATGTATGCGTTCAATTCACAGAGTTGAACCTATCTTTTGATTGAACAGTTTTGAATCTCTCTTTTTGTAGAATCTGCAAGTGGATATTTGGAGTGCTGTGAGGCCTACTGTGGAAAATCAAATATGTACACATAAAAACTACAGAGAAGCATTCTGAGAAACTTCTTTGTGCTGGGTGCATTCAACACACAGAGTTCAACCTGTCTTTCAATTGAGCAGTTTTGAATCTCTCTTTTTGCAGAATCTGCAAGTGGATGTTGGGAGAGCTTTGAGGCCTATGGTGGAAAAGGAAATATCTTCACATAAAAACTACAGAGAAGCATTCTGAGAAACTTCTTTGTGATATGGGCATTCAACTCACAGAGTTGAACCTATCTTTTGATTGAGCAACTTAGAGTCACTCTTTTTCTAGAATCTGCAAGTAGATATTTGGAGCCCTTTGCACCCTATGGTTGAAAAGGAAATATCTTCAATAAAAACTACACAGAAGCATTCTAAGAAACTTCTTCATGATGTGTGCATTCAACTGACTGAGTTGAACTTATCTTCTCATTGAGTAGTTTTCAATCTTTGTTTTGTAGAATCTGGAAGTGGATGTTTGGAGCCCTTTCACCCTATTGTGGAAAAGGAAATATCTGCAAATAAAACTACGCAGAACCATTCAGAGAAACTTCTTTGTGATGTATACACTCAACTCACAGAGTTGATCCTATCTTTTGATTGAGCAGTTTTGAATCCCTCTTTTTGCAGAATCTGCAGGTGGATATTTGGAGCCTTTTGAGGCTTACTGTGGAAAATCAAATATGTTCACATAAAAACTACACAGAAAGATTCTGAGAAACTTCTTTGCGTTGTGTGCATTCAAGTCACAGAGTTGAACCTATCTTTTGATTGAGCAGTTTTGAATCTCTCTTTTTGTAGAATCTGCAAGTGGATATTTGGAGCCCTTTGAGCCCTGTGGTGCAAAAGGAAATATCTTGAAATAAAAACTACAAGGAAGCATTCAGACAAACTTCTTTGTGATGTATGCATTCAACTCACAGAGTTGAACGTATCTTTTGATTGAGCAGTTTTGAATCTCTCTTTTTGCAAAATCTGCAGGTAGATATTTGGAGCCCTTTGAGGCCTACTGTGGAAAAGCAAATATCTTCACATAAAAATTACACAGAAGCATTCTGAGAAACTACTTCATGACGGGTGCATTCATTTCACAGGGTTGAATCTATCTCATGATTGAGCAGTTTTGAAACACACTTTTTGTAGAATATGGAAGTGGATATTTGGAGCCCATTGAGGCCTATAGTGGAAAGGAAATATCTTCACATAAAAACAACACAGAAGGATTCTGAGAAACTTCTTTGTGATATGTGCATTCATCTCACTGAGTTGAACCTTTCTGATGTTCAACTCTGAGTTGAACTCTTTCTGATGTATGCATTCAACTCACAGAGTTGAACCTATCTTTTGATTGAGCAGTTTTGAATACCTCTTTTTGCAGAATCTGCAGGTGGATATTTGGAGCCTTTTGAGGCCTGCTGTGGAAAATCAAATATGTTCACATAAAAACTACACAGAAAGATTCTGAGAAACTTCTTTGTGATGTGTGCATTCAACTCACAGAGGTGAACTTATCTTTTGTTTGAGCAGTTTTGAATCTCTCTTTATGCAGAATCTGCAGGTGGATATTTGGAGACCTTCAAGACCTACTGAGGAAAAGGAAATAACTTCAAATAAAAACTACACAGAAGCATTCTCAGAAACTTCTCCGTGATGTATGCATTCAACTCACAGAGTTGAACCTATCTTTTGATTGAACAGTTTTGAATCTCTCTTTTTGCACAATCTGCAAGTGGATATTTGGAGCGTTGTGAGGCCTACTGTGGAAAATCAAATATGTTCACATAAAAACTAAACAGAAGCATTCTGAGAAACTTCTTTGTGATGTGTGCATTCAACTCACAGAGTTGTACCTATCTTTTGATTGAGCAGTTTTGAATTTCTCTTTTTGCAGAATCTGTTAGTGGTTGTTTGGAGAGCTTTGAGGACTATTGTGGAAAAGGAAATATCTTCACATAAAAACTACACAGAAGCATTCTGAGAAACTTCTTTGTGAGGTGTGCATTCAACTCACAGAGTTGATCTTATCTTCTCATTGAGCAGTTTTGAATCTCTCTTTTTGTAGAATCTGCAAGTGGATATTTGGAGCCCTTTGAGCCCTATGGTGGAAAAGGAAATATCTTGAAATGAAAACTACACAGAAGCATTCAGACAAACTTCTTTGTGATGTGTGCATTCAACTCACAGAGTTGAAAGTATCTTTTGATTGAGCAGTTTTGAACCTCTCTTTTTGCAGAATCTGCAGGTGGATATTTGGAGGCCTTTGAGGCCTACTGTGGAAAAGCAAATATCCTCACATAAAAATTACACAGAAGCATTCTGAGAAACTACTTCGTGACGTGTGAATTCATCTCACAGGGATGAATTTATCTCATGATTGAGCAGTTTTGAAACACTCTTTTTGTAGAATATGGAAGTGGATATTTGGAGCCCACTGAGGCCCATAGTGGTAAGGAAATATCTTCAGATAAAAACAACACAGAAGCATTCTGAGAAACTTCTTTGTGATGTGTGCATTCATCTCACAGGGTTGAAACTTTCTTTTCATTGCGCAGTTTTGAAACACCGTTTTTGTAGAATCTTCAAGTGGATATTTGGAGAACTTTGAGGCCTATTGTGGAAAAGGAAACATCTTCACATAAAAACTACTCAGAAGCATTCTGAGAAACTTCTTTGTGATGTGGGCATTCAACTTACAGAGTTGAACCTATCTGTTGATTGAGCAGTTTAGAGTTTCTCTTTTTCTAGAATCTGCAAGAGGATATTTGGAGCCCTATGCGCCCTATGGTGGAAAAGGAAATATCTTCAATAAAAACTGCACAGAAGCATTCTAAGAAACTTCTTCATGATGTGTACATTCAAATCACTGAGTTGAAATTATCTTCTCAATGAGCAGTTTTGAATCTCTGGTTTTGTAGAATCTACAAGTGGATATTTGGAGCCATTTGTGCCCTATGGTGGAAAAGGAATTATCTTTAAATAAAACTACACTGAACCATTCAGAGAAACTGCTTTGTGATGTATGCATTCAACTCACAGAGATGAACCTATCTTTTGATTGGTCAGTTTAGAATCTCTTTTTTGAAGAAACTGCAAGTGCATATTTGGAGCCCTTTGGGCTCTGTGTTGGAAAAGGAAATATCTTTAAATAAAAACAACACAGAAGTAGTCAGAGAAACTTCTTTGTGCTGTGTGCATTAAACTCAGAGAGTTGAAACTTCCTTTTGGTAGAGCAGTTTTGAAACACTCTTTTTGTAGAATCTGCAGGTGGATATTTGGAGCGCTTTGAGGCCTATGGTAGAAAAGGAAATATGTTCATACAGAAACTAGATAGAAGCATTCACAGAAACTACTTTGTGATGTGTGCATTCAACTCAAAGAGTTGAACATTCCTTTAGTCAGAGCAGTTTTGCAGAATTCTTTTTGTAGAATCTGCAAGTGGATACTTCGACTGCTCTGAGGCCTATGTTGGAAAAGGAAATATCATCACACAAAAAGTAGACAGAAGCATTCTAAGAAACTTCTTTGTGATTTGTGATTCAACTCACGAAGTTCGCCATTCCTCTTGACAGAACAGTTTTGAAACACACTTTTTGTAGAATCTGCAAGTGGATATTTGGAGTGCTTTGAGGCCTTCAGTGGAAACGGGAATACCTTCACATAAACACTAGACAGAAGCATTCTCAGAAACTTCTTTGTGATGTGTGCATTCAATTCACAGAGTTGAACCTTCTTTTTGATAGAGCAGTTTTGAGACACTGTTTTTGTATAATCTGCAAGTGGACATTTGGATCGCTCTGAGGCCTACGGTGGAAATGGAAATATTTTTACATAAAAACCAGACAGAAGAATCCTTGGAAACTTCTTTGTGATGTGTGCATCCAACTCAGAGAGTTGAACTTTTCTTTTGATAGAGCAGGTTTGAAATACTCTTTTTGTAGAATCTGCAAGTGGACATTTGCAGTGCTTTGAGGCCAATGGTGGAAAAGGAAATAACTTCACATAAAAACTAGACAGAAGCATTCTCAGAAACTTCTTTGTGATGTTTGCATTCAACTCACAGATTTGAACATACCTTATCATAGAGCAGTTTTGAAACACTCTTTTAGTAGACTTCGTAAGTGGATATTTGGACCGCTCTGAGGCCTTTGTTGGAAACGGGAATACCTTCACATAAAGACTAGACAGAAGCATTCTCTGAAACCTCTTAGTGAGGTTCAACTCACAGAGTTGAACTTTTCTTTTGATAGAGCAGATTTGAAACACTCTTTTTGTAGAATCTGCAAGTTCGCATTTGGAGACCTTTGAGGCATATGGTGGAAAAGGAAATATCTTCACACAAAAACTAGACAGAAGCATTCTCAGAAACTTCTTCAGGATGTTTGCATTTAACTCACAGAGTTGAACATACCTTTTTATGGAGCAGTTTGGAAACACACTTTTTGTAGAATCTGCAATTGGATATTTAGACCGCTTTGAGGCCTTCGCTGGAAACGGGAATATCTACACATAAACACTAGAGAGAAGCATTCTCAGAAACTCCTTTGTGATGTGTGCATTCAAATCACAGAGTTGAACCTTTCCTTTGATAGAGCTGGTTTGAAACACTCTCTTTGTAGAATCTGCAAGTGGACATTTGGAGTGATTTGAGGCCTATGGTGGAAAAGGAAATATCTTCACATAAAAACTAGACAGAAGCATTCTCAGAAACTTCTTTGTGGTGTTTTCATTAAACTCACAGAGTTAAACTTTCCTTTTCATAGAGCAGTTTTGAAACACTCTTTTCGTAGGATCTACAAGTTGACATTTGAACTGCTTTGAGGCCTATGGTGGAAAAGGAAATAGCTTCACATAAAAACTAGACAGAAGCAATCTGAGAAACTTCTTTGTGATGTGCGAATTAAACTCACAGAGTTGAACCTTTGTTTTTATAGAGCAGGTTTGAAACACTCTTTTGCAGAACCTACAAGTGGACATTTCGAGCTCTTTGAGGCCTACGGTGGAAAAGGAAATATCTTCACATAAAAAGTATACAGAAGCATTCTCTAAGACTACTTTGTGATGTGTGCATTCAACTCATGGAGTTGAACAGACTTTATCTTAGAACAGTTTTGAAACACTCTTTTAGTAGAATCTGTAGGTGGATATTTGGACAGCTTTGAGGCCTTCCTTGGAAACTGGAGTATCTTCACATAATCACTAGACAGAAGCTTTCTCAGAAACATCTTTGTGCTGTGTGGATTGAACATACAGATTTGAAACTTTCTTTTGATAGAGCAGCTTTGACACAATCTTTTTGTAGAATCTGCAAGTGGACATTTGGAGCGCTTTGAGGTCTATGGTGGAAAAGGAAATATCTTCACATAAAACGTGGAAAGAAGCATTCTCAGAAACC
This sequence comes from Pan troglodytes, assembly GCF_028858775.2. Taxonomy (NCBI): domain Eukaryota; kingdom Metazoa; phylum Chordata; class Mammalia; order Primates; family Hominidae; genus Pan; species Pan troglodytes. The sequence continues at coordinate 17,214,513 of NC_072412.2, read as the reverse complement.
CCTTTGTAATGTGTGCATTTAACTCACAGAGTTGAAACTTTCTTTTGATAAAACAGCTTTGAAACACACTTTTTGTAAAATCTGCAATTGGACATTTGGAGAGCTTTGAGGCCTATGGTAGAAAAGGAAATGTCTTTACATAAAAACTAGACAGAAGCATTCTCAGAAACTTCTTTGTGCTGTGTGCATTCAACTCACAGAGTTGAACCTTTCTTTTGATAGAGCAGGTTTGAAACACTCTTTTTGTAGAATCTGCAGGTGGACATTTGGAGCGCTTTGAGGCTTATGGTGGAAAAGGAAATATCTTCACATAAAAACTCGACAGAAACTTTCTCAGAAACTTCTTTGTGATGTGTGCATTCAACTAACAGAGTTGAATCTTTCTTTTCATAGAGCAGTTTTCAAACACACTTTTGGTAGAATATACAAGTGGACATTTGGAGAGCTTTGAGGCCTATGGCAGAAAAAAAAATCTCCACATAAAAACTACATGGAAACATTCTGAGAAACTTCTTTGTGATGTGTGTATTCAACTCACAGAGTTGAAACTTTCTTTTGATAGAGCAGGTTTGAAACACTCTTTTTGTAGAATCTGAAAGTGGACATTTGGAGAGCTTTGAGGACCATGGTGGAAAAGAAATATCTTCACACAAAAAATAGACAGAAGAATTCTCAGAAACTTCTTTGTGATGTTTGCATTCAACTCTCAGAGTTGAACATACCTTTTCATGGAACAGTTTAGAAACACTCCTTTTGTAGAATCTGCAAGTGGATATTTGGACCGCTTTGAGGCCTTTGTTGGAAACGGGAATATCCTCACATAAACACTAGAGAGAAGCATTCTCAGAAACTACTTTCTGATGCGTGCATTCAACTCACAGAGTTGAACCTTTCCTTTGATAGAGCAGGTTTGAAACACTCTTTTTGTAGTATCTGCAAGTGGACATTTGGAGCGCTTTGGGGCCTCTGGTGGAAAAGAAAATGTCGTCACATAAAAACTAGACAGAAACATTCTCAGAAACTTCTTTGTGATGTCTGCATTTAACTCACAGAGTTAAACCTTTCTTTTGAAAGAGCAGTTTTGAAACACTCTTTGTAAAATCTGCAACTGCACATTTGGAGAGCTTTGAGGCCTATGGTAGAAAAGGAAATGTCTTCACCTAAAAACTAGACAGAAGCATTCTCAGAAATTCCTTTGTGATGTGGGCATTCAACTCACAGAGTTGAAAATTTCTTTTGATAGAGCAGGTTCGAAACACTCTTTTTGTAGAATCCGCAAGTGGACATTTGGAGAGCTTTGAGGCCTATGTTGGTAAAGGAAATATCTTCATATAAAAACTAGACAGAAGCATTCTCAGAAACTTCTTTGTGATGTGTGCATTCAACTCACAGAGTTGAACCTTTCTTTTCGTAAAGCAGGTTTCATACACACTTTTTGTAGAATCTGCAAGTGGATATTTGGACCGCTTTGAGGCCTATGGTGGAAAAGGAAGTATCTTCCCTTAAAAACTAGACAGAAACATTCTCAGAAACTTCTTTGTGATGTTTGCCTTCAACTCACAGAGTTCAACGTACCTTATCATATAGCAGTTTTGAAACCCTCTTTTAGTAGAATCTGCAAGTGGATATTTGGAACGCTTTGAGGCCTTGGTTGGAAACGAGAACATCTTCACATAAACACTAGACAGAAACATTCTCAGAAACTTCTTTTCATGTGTGCATTCAACACACAGAGTTGAACCTTTCTTTTGATAGAGCAGTTTGAAACACTCTTTTTGAATAATATGCAAGTGGACAATTGGAGCACTTTGAGTGCTATGGTTGAAAAGCAAATATCTTCACATAAATTCTAGACAGAGGCATTCTCAGGAACTCCTTTGTGATGTTTGCATTCAACTCACAGAGTTTAACACACCTTATCATAGAGCAGTTTTGAAACAGTGTTTTAGTAGAATTTCCCAGTGGATATTTGGACCGCTTTGAGGCCTTCTTTGGAAACGGGAATGTATTCATATAAAAACTAGACAGAAGCATTCTCAGAAACTTCTTGGTGATGTCTGCATTCCACTCACAGAATTGAACCTTTCTTTTCATATAGCATGTTTGAAACACTGTTTTTGTAGAATCAACAAGTGGTCATTTAGAGAGCTTTAAGGACCATGGTGGAAACGGAAAAATCTTTATGTAAAAACCAGACAGAAGAATTCTCAGAAACTACGTTGTGATGTTTCCATTCAACTCACAGAGTTGAACATACCTTTTCATAGAGCAGTTTTGAAACACTCTTTTTGTAGAATTTGCAAGTGGATATTTGTACCGCTTTGAGGCCTTCGTTGGAAACGGGAATATCTTCACATAAACACTAGACAGAAGCATTCTCAGAAACTTCTTTGTGATGTGTGCATTCAACTCACAGAGTTGAACGTTGCTTTTGATAGAGCAGTTTTGACACACTCTTTTTGTAAAATCTGCAATTGGATATTTGGAGAGCTTTGAGGCCTATGGTCGAAAAGGAAATATCTTCACATAAAAGCTACAGAGAAGCATTCTCAGAAACTTCTTTGTGATGTGTGCTTTCAACTCACAGAATTGAACCTTGCTTTTGATAGAGCAGGTTTGAAACACTCTTTTTGTGGAATCTGCAAGTGGATATTTGGACCACTTTGAGGCCTTCATTGGAAACGGGAATATCTTCACATAATCACTAGACAGAAGCTTTCTCAGAAACTTCTTTGTGCTGTGTGCATTCAGCTCAGAGAGTAGAACTTTTCTTTTGATAGAGCAGGTTTGAAACTCTTTTTTCATGGAATCTGCATGGGGATATTTGGACCGCTTTGAGGCCTTCGTTGGAAACGGGAGTATTTTCACTTAAACACTAGACAGAAGAATTCTCAGAAACTAATTTGTGATGTGTGCATTCAACTCACAGAGTTGAACCTTCCTTTAGATAAAGCAAGTTTGAAACACTCATTTTGTAGAATCTGGAAGTGGACATTTGAAGAAATTTGAGGCCTACAGTGGGAAAGGAAATGTCATCACATAAAAACTAGACAGAAGCATTCTCAGAAACGTCTTTGAGATGTGTGCATTAAACTCACAGAGGTGTACATTCCTTTTCATAGAGCATTTTTTTAAACACACTTTTCGTAGATTCTGCAAGTGGATATTTGGACCGCTTTGAGGCCTTCGTTAGAAACGGGAATATCTTCACATAAAAACTAGACAGAAGCATTTCAGAAACTTCTTTGTGATGTGTGCATTCAACTCACAGAGTTGAACCTTTCTTTTGATGGAGAAGGTGTTAAACACTGTTTTTGCAGGATATAAAAGTGGACATTTGGTGCACTTTGAGGCCTGTGGTGGAAAAGGAAACATCTTCACATAAAAACTAGACAGAATCATTCTCAGAATCTTGTTTTTGATGGGTGCATTCAATTCACAGATTTGAACATGCTTTATATAGAGCAATTTTGAAACACTCTTTTAGTAGAATCTGTAAGTGGATATTTGGACCGCTTTAAGGCCTTCTTTGGAAACAGGAATATCTTCACATAAACCCTAGACAGAAGCATTCTCAGAAACTTCTTCATACTGTGTGCATTCAACTCGGTGAGTTGAACCTTTCTTTTGATAGAGCAGTTTTGAAACACTCTTTTTGAAGAATCTGCATGTGGATATTTGGACCGCTTTGAGACCTTCTTTGGAAACGGTAATATCTTGACATAAACACTAGACAGAAGCATTCTCAGAAACTTCTTTCTGATGTGTGCATTCAACTCACAAATTTGAACGTACCTTATCATGGAGCTGTTTTGAAACTCTCTTTTAGTGGAATCTGCAAGTGGATATTTGGACCGCTTTGAGGTCTTCGTTGGAAACAGGAATATCTTCACATAAACACTAGACAGAAGCATTCTCAGAAATTTCTTATTGATGAGTGCATTCAACTCACAGAATTGATCTTTTCTTTTGACAGAGCACGTTTGAAACACTCTTTTTGTAGATTCTGCAAGTGGACATTTGGAGAGATTTGAGGCCTGTGGTGGAAAAGGAAATATCTTCATATAAAAACTAGACAGAAGAACTCTCCGAGACATCTTTGTGATGTTTGCATTCAATTCACAGAGTTGAACATATCTTTTCATAGAGCAGTTTTGAAACACTCTTTTCGTAGAATCTGCAAGTGGATATTTGGAATGCTTTGAGGCTTACGTGGGAAACGGAAATATCTTCACATAAAAACTATACAGAAGCATTCTCAGAAACATCTTTGTAATGTGTGCATTAAACTCACAGAGTTGAATCTTTCTTTATATAGAGCAGGTTTGAAACACTCTTTTTGTAGAATCTGCAAGTGGACATTTGGAGCACTTTGATTCCTATCGTGGAAAAGGTAATATCATCACATAAAGACTAGACTGTAGCTTTCTCAGAAACTTCTCTGTGATGTTTGCATTCAACTCACAGAGTTGAACATACCTCTTCATAGCGCAATTTAGAAACTCTCTTTTTGTAGAATGTGCAAGTTGATATTTGGAATTCTGTGAGGCCTTCGTTGGAAACGGGAATATCTTCACATAAACACTAGACAGAAGCTTTCTCAGAAACTTCTTAGTGATGTGTGCATTCAACTCACAGAGTTGAACCTTTCTTTTGATAGAGCAGGTTTGAAACAATCTTTTTAGAGGATCTGCAATTGAACTTTTGGAGAGCTTTGAGGCCTATGGTGGAAAAGGAAGTATCTGTATATAAAAAGCAGGCAGAAGAATTCTCAGAAAATTCTTTGTGATCTTGCATTCAACTCACAGAGTTGAACATACCTCTTGATAGAGCAGTTTTGAAACACTCTTTTAGTAGAATCTGCATGTGGATATTTTAACCGCTTTGAGGCCTTCGTTGGAAACGGGAATATCTTCACATAAAAAATAGACAGAAGCATTCTCAGAAACTTCTTTGTGATGTTTTTTTCAACTCACAGATTTCAACGTACCTTATCATAGAGTAGCTTTGAAACACTCTTTTAGCAGAATCTGCACGTGCACATTTGGAGAGATTTGAGACCTGTGGTGGAAAAGGAAATATCATCATATAAAAACTAGACAGAAGAATTCTCAGAAACATCTTTGTGATGTTTGCATTCAACTCAAAGAGTTGAACATACCTTTTAATAGAGCAGTTTTGGAACACTCTTCGTGGAATCTGCAAGTGGATATTTGGAACGCTTTGAGGCCTTCGTTGGAAACAGGAATATCTTCCCATAAAAACTAGACAGAAGCATTCTCAGAAAATTCTTTAGGGTGGTTGCATTCAACACACAGAGTTGAACATACCTTGTCCTAGAGCAGTTTTGAAACACTCTTTTTGTAGAATCTGCCAGTGGATATTTGGACCGCTTGGAGGCTTTCGTTGGAAACAGGAATATCTTCACATAAACAGTAGACACAAGGATTCTCAGACTCTTCTTTGTAATGTGTGCTTTCAACTCACAGAGTTTAACCTTTCTTTTGATAGACAAGGTTTGAAACACTCTTTTTGTAGGATCTGCAATTTGACATTTTGAGAGCTTTGAAGCCTATGTTTCAAAAGGAAATATCATCACATAAAAAGTAGACAGAAGCATTCTCAGAAACTACATTGTGATGTTTGCATTCAACACACAGAGTTGAACATGACTTTTCATGGAGCAGTTTTGAAACACTCCTTATGTAGAAGCTGCAAGTGGATATTTGGATAGCTTTCAGGACTTCGTTGGAAACGGGAATATCTTCACATAAAAATTAGACAGAAGCATTCTCAGAAACTAGTTTGTGAGGTTTGCATTCAACTCACAGAGTTGAACATACTTTATCATAGAGCAGTTTTGAAACACTCTTGTAGTAGAAGCTGCAAGTGGATATTTGGACCGCTTTGAGGTCATCGTTGGAAATGGGATTATCTTTACATAATCACTAGACAGATGCTTTCTCAAAAACTTCTTTGTGCTGAGTGCATTCAACTCACAGAGTTAACCTTATTTCATAGAGCAGGTATGAAACACTCTTTTTGTAGAATCTGCAACCGGACATTTGGAAGGCTTTGAGGCCTGTGGTGGAATAGGAAATATCTTCATATAAAAACTAGGCAGAAGCATTCTCAGAAACATCTTTGTGATGTTTGCATTCAACTCACAGAGTTCAAAATCCCTTTTCATAGAGCAGTTTTGAAACACTCATTTTGTAGACTCTACAAGTGGATATTTGGACTCCTTTGAGGCCTTCGTTTTAAAAGGGAATATCTTCACATAAAAACTAGACAGAAGCATTCTCAGAAACTTCTTTGTGATGTGTGCATTCAACTCACCGAGTTGAACATACTTTGACATAGAGCAGTTTTGAAGCACTCTTTTAGTTGAATCTGCAAGTGGATATTTGGACCGCTTTGAGGCCTTCATTGGAAACGGGAATATCTTCACATAAAAACTAGACAGATGCATTCTCAGAAACTTCTTTGTGATGTGTGTATTCAACATCAAGATTTGAACTTTTCTTTTAATAGAGCAGGTTTGAAACACTCTTTTTGTAGAATCTGCAAGTGGACATTTGGAGAGCTTTGAGGCCTATGGTGGAAAAGGAAATATCTTCACACAAAAACTAGACAGAAGCGTTCTCAGAAACGTCTTTGTGATGTTTGCATTCAACTCACAGAGTTGAAGATACCTTTCCATGGAGCAGTTTTGAGACACTCTTTTTGTAGAATCTGCAGGTGGATATTTGGACTTCTATGAGGCCTTCGTTAGAAACGGAAATATCTTCTCATAAACACTAGACAGAAGCATTCTCAAAAACTTCTTTTTCATGCGTGCATTAAACTCAAAGAGTTGAACCTTTCTTTTGATAGAGCAGCTTTGAAACACTCTTTTTGTAGAATCTGCAAGTTGACATTTGGAGAGCTTTGAGGCCTATGGTATAAAAGGTTATATCTTCATTAAAAAATTAGAGAGAAGAATTCTCAGAAACTTCTTTGTGATGTTTGCATTCAACTCAGAGTTGAACATACCTTTCCATAGAGCAGTTTTGAAACACTCTTTTCGTAGATTCTGCAAGTGCATATTTGGAATGCTTTGAGGCCTTCTTTGGAAACGGGATTATGTTCACACAAAAACAGGCAGAAGCATTCTCAGAAACTTCTTTGTGATGTGTGCATTCAACTCAAAGAGTTGAAACTTTCTTTTGATAGAGCATGTTTGAAACACTTTTTTTGTAGAATCGGCACCGGATATTTTTAGAGCTATGAGGCCTATGGTGGAAAAGGAAATATCTTCAAATAAAAACCAGACAGAGGAATTCTAAGGAACTACATTGTGATGTTTGCATTCAACTCATAGAGTTGAACATACCTTTTCATAGAGCAGTTTTGAAACACTCTTCTTGTAGAATCTGCAAGTGAATATTTGGACCGCTTTGAGGCCTTCATTGGAAACGGGAATATCTTCACATAATCACTAGACAGAGGCTTTCTCAAAAAATTTTCGGACTGTGTGCATTCAACTCAGGGACTTGTACCTTTCTTTTGATGGAGCAGGTTTGAAACACTCTTTTTCTAGAATCTGCAAGTGGACATTTGGAGTGCTTTGAGGCCTATGCTGGAAAAGGAAATATCTTCCCATAAAAACTAGACAGAAGCATTCTCAGAAAGTTCTTATGATGTGTGAATTCAATTCACAGAGTTGAACATACCTTATCATAGAGCACTTTTGAAACACTCTTTTCGTAGAATCTGCAAGTGGATATTTGGACCACTTTGAGGCCTTCATTGGAAACGGGAGTATCTTCACATAAACCCACGACAGAAGCATTCTCAGAAACTCCTTTGTGATGTGTGCATTCAACTCACAGAGTTGAACCTTCCTGTTCATAGAGCAGGGTTGAAACACTCCTTTTGCAGGATCTGCAAGTGGACATTTGGAGCTCTTTGAGGCCTATGGTGGAGAAGGATATATCTTCACATAAAAACTAGACAGAAGAATTCTTATAAAATTATTTGTGATGTGCACATTCAAATCACAGAGTTGAATCTTTATTTTGGTAGAGCAGGTTTGAAACATTCATTTTGTAGAATCTGAAGTGGACATTTGGAGAGCTTTGAGGCCTATGGTGGAAAAGGAAGTATCTTCACATAAAAACTAGAGAGAAGCGTTCTCAGAAACTTCTTTGTGATGTGTGCATTCAACTCATAGAGTTGAACCTCTCTTTTCATAGAGCAGGTTTGAAACACTCTTTTTGTAGATTCTGAAAGTGGACATTTGGAGAGCTTTGAGGCCTATGGTGGAAAAGGTTATATCTTCACACAAAAACTAGACAGAAGCTTTCTCAGAAACGTCTTTGTGATGTTTGCATTCAACTCACAGAGTTGAAGATACCTTTCCATGGAGCAGTTTTGAGACACTCTTTTTGTAGAATCTGCAAGTGGATATTTAGACCGCTATGAGGTCTTCGTTAGAAACGGAAATATCTTCTCATAAACACTAGACAGAAGCATTCTCAAAAACTTCTTTGTCATGTGTGCATTAAACTCAAAGAGTTGAACCTTTCTTTTGATAGAGCAGCTTTGAATCACTCTTTTTGTAGAATCTGCAAGTTGACATTTGGAGAGCTTTGAGGCCTATGGTATAAAAGGTTATATCTTCATATAAAAATTAGAGAGAAGAATTCTCAGAAACTTCTTTGTGATGTTTGCCTTCAATTAAGAGTTGAACATACCTTTCCATAGAGCAGTTTTGAAACACTCTTTTCGTAGAATATGCAAGTGGATATTTGGAACGCTTTGAGGCCTTTGTTGGAAACGGGAATATGTTCACACAAAAACAGGCAGAAGCATTCTCAGAAACTTCTTTGTGATGTGTGCATTCAACTCAAAGAGTTGAAACTTTCTTTTGATAGAGCACGTTTGAAACACTCTTTTTGTAGAATCGGCACCGGACATTTTTAGAGCTATGAGGCCTATGGTGGAAAAGGAAATATCTTTACATAAAAACCAGACAGAAGAATTCTAAGGAACTACATTGTGATGTTTGCATTCAACTCATAGAGGTGAACATACCTTTTCATAGAGCAGTTTTGAAACACGCTTTTTGTAGAATCTGCAAGTGAATATTTGGACCGCTTTGAGGCCTTCGTTGGAAACGGGGTTATCTTCAAATAATCACTAGACAGAAGCTTTCTCAAAAACTTTTTTGTACTGTGTGCATTCAACTCACAGAGTTGTACCTTTCTTTTGATGGAGCAGGTTTGAAACACTCTTTTTCTAGTATCTGCAAGTGGACATTTGGAGTGCTTTGAGGTCTATAGTGGAAAAGGAAATATTTTCCCATAAAAACTAGGCAGAAGCATTCTCAAAAAGTTCTTATGATGTTGCCATTCAATTCAGAGAGTTGAACATACCTTATCATAGAGCACTTTTGAAACACTCTTTCAGTAGATTCTGCAAGTGGATATTTGCACTGCTTTGAGGCCTTCTTTGGCAACGGGATTATCTTCACATAAACAATAGACAGAAGCATTCTCAGAAACTCCTTTGTGATGTGTGCATTCAACTCACAGAGTTGAACCTTTCTTTTCATAGAGCAGGTTTGAAACCCTCTTTTTGTAGAATCTTCAAGTGGACATATGGCAAGCTTTGAGGCCTATGATGGAAAAGGAAATATCATTATATAAAAACCAGACAGAATAATTCTTAGGAACTACTTTGTGATGTTTGCTTTCAAATCACAGGGTTGAACATACCTCTTCATAGAGCAGTTCTGAAGCACTCTTTTTGCAGAATCTGCAAGTGGATATTTGGAATGCTTTGAAGCCTTCAATGGAAACGGGAATATCTTCAAATAAACACTAGATAGAAGCATTTCAGAAACTTCTTTGTGATGTCTGCATTCAACTCAAAGAGTTGAAGCTTTCTTTTGATAGAGCAGGTTTGAAACACTCTTTTTGTAGAATCTGCAAGTGGATATTTGAACTGCTTTGAGGCCTTCGTTGGAAAAGGGGATATCTTCACATAAACACTAGACAGAATCGTTCTCAGAAACCTCTTTGTGATGTGCGCATTCCACTCACAGAGTTGAACCTTTGTTTTGATAGAGCAGGTTTGAAACACTTTTTTTGTAGAATCTGCAAGTTGACAGTTGGAGAGCTTTGAGGTCTATGGTGGAAAAGGAAATATCTATAAATAAAAACTAGACAGAAGCATTGTCAGAAACTTCTTTGTGATGTTTGCATTCAACTCACAGAGTTAAACCTCCTTTTTCATAGAGCAATTTTGAAACACTCTTTTCTTATTATCTGCAAGTGGATATTTGGACTGCTTTGAGGCCTTCATTGGAAACGGGAATATCCTCACATAAAAACTAGACAGAAGCATTCTGAGAAACTACTTTTGATGTATGCATTCAACTCACAGAGTTGAACCCTTCTTTTCATAGAGCAGGGTTGAAACACTCTTTTTGCAGGATCTGCAAGTGGATATTTGGAGCTCTTTGAGGCCTATGGTGGAAAAGGATATATCTTCACATAAAAACTAGACGGAAGCATTCTCATAAACTTATTTGTGATGTGTGCATTCAAATCACAGAGTTGAACCTTTCTTTTGATAGAGCAGGTTTGAAACATTCATTTTGTAGAATCTGGAGTGGACATTTGGAGAGCTTTGAGGCCTATGGTGGAAAAGGAAGTATCTTCACATAAAAACTAGAGAGAAGCGTTCTCAGAAACTTCTTTGTGATGTGTGCATTCAACTCACAGAGTTGAACCTCTCTTTTCATAGAGCAGGTTTGAAACATTTTTTTCTTAGTATCTGCAAGTGGACATTTGGAGAGCTTTGAGTCCTATGGTGGAAAAGAAAATATCTTCACACAAAAACTAGACAGAAGCGTTCTCAGAAACGTCTTTGTGATGTTTGCATTCAACTCACAAAGTTGAAGATACCTTCCCTTGGAGCAATTTTGAGACACTCTTTTTATAGAATCTGCAAGTGGATATTTGGACCGCTATGAGGCCTTCGTTGGAAACGGGAATGTCTTCACATAAACACTAGACAGAAGCATTCTCAAAAACTTCTTTGTCATGTATGCATTAAACTCAAAGAGTTGAACCTTTCTTTTGATAGAGCAGCTTTGAAACACTCTTTTTGTAGAATCTGCAAGTTGACATTTGGAGAGCTTTGAGGCCTATGGTGGAAAAGGTTATATCTTCATATAAAAATAAGAGAGAAGAATTCTCAGAAAATTCTTTATGATGTTTGCATTCAACTCACAGAGTTGAAGATACCTTTCCATAGAGCAGTTTTGAGACACTCTTTTCATAAAATATGCAAGTGGATGTTTGAAATGCTTTGAGGCCTTTGTTGGAAACGGGAATATGTTCACACAAAAACAGGCAGAGTCATTCTCAGAAACATCTTTGTGATGTGTGCATTCAACCCCAAGAGTTGAAACTTTCTTTTTATAGAGCATGTTTGAAACACTCTTTTTGTAGAATCTGCAAGTGGACATTTGAGAGCATTGAGGCCTATGGTGGAAAAGTAAATATCTTCACATAAAAACTAGAGAGAAGCATGCTCAGAAACTTCTTTGCGATGTGTGCATTCTACTCACAGAGTTGTACCTTTCTTTTGATAGAGCAGTTTTGAAACACTCTTTTTGTAGAATCTGGAAATGTATATTTGGGCCGCTTGGAGGCCTTCTTTGGAAACGGGAATATCTTCACAAAAACACTAGACAGAAGCATTCTCCGAAACTTCTTTGTGATGTGTGCATTCAACTCACAGAGTTGAATCTTTCTTTTGATAGAGGAGGTTTGAAACACTCTCTGTAGAATCGGCACCAGAGATTTTTAGAGCTATGTGGCCTATGGTGGATAATGAAATATATTTAAATAAAAAACAGACGGAAGTATTCTAAGGAACTACATTGTGATGTTTGCATTCAACGCATAGAGTTGAACACACCTTTTCATAGAGCAGTTTTGAAACACTCTTTTTGTAGAATCTGCAAGTGAATATTTGGACCGATTTGAGGCCTTTGTTGGAAAGGGAAATATCTTCACATAATCACTAGACAGAAGCTTTCTCAAAAACTTTTTTGAACTGTGTGCATTCAACTCACAGAGTTGAACCTTTCTTTTGATAGAGCAGGTTTGAAACACTCTTTTTGTAGAATCTGCAAGTGGATATTTGAACCGCTTTGAGGCCTTCATTGGAAAAGGAGATATCTTCACATAAACACCAGACGGAATCATTCTCAGAAACCTCTCTGTGATGTGTGCATTCCACTCACAGAATTGAACCTTTCTTTTGATAGAGCAGGTTTGAAGCACTTTTTTTGAAGAATCTGCAAGCAGACATTTGGAGAGCTTGGAGGCCTATGGTGGAAAAGGAAATATCTATAAATAAAAACTAGACAGAAGCATTGTCAGAAACTTCTTTGTGATGTTTGCATTCAACTCACAGAGCTGAACCTCCCTTTTCATAGAGTAGTTTTGAAACACTATTTTCGTAGAATCTGCAAGTGGATATTTGGACCGCTTTGAGGCCTTCGTTGGAAACCAGAATATCTTCACATAAAAACTAGACAGAAGCATTCTCAGAAACTACTTTGTGATGTGTCCATTCAACTCACAGAGTTGAATCTTCCTTTTCATAGAGCAGGGTTGAAACACTCTTTTTGCAGGATCCGCAAGTGGACATTTGGAGCTCTTTGAGGCCTATGGTGGAAAAGGATATATCTTCACATAAAAACTAGACAGAAGCATTCTCATAAACTTATTTTTGACGTTTGCATTCACCTCTCAGAGTCTAACATACTTTATCATACAGCAGTTTTGAAACACTCTTTTAGTAGTATCTGCAAGTGGATAATTGGAGGGCTTTGAGGCCTTCGTTGGAAAAGGGAGTATCTTTACATAATGATGCTTTCTCAGAAACTTCTTTGTGATGTGTGTATTCAACTCACAGAGTTGAACATTTTTTATAGAGCAGGTTTGAAACACTCTTTTGCAGAATCTACAAGTGGACATTAGGAGCGCTTTGTGGCCTATGGAGGAAAAGGAAATATCTTCACATAAAAACTAGACAGAAGCATTCTCATAAACTTATTTGTGACGTTTGCATTCAACTCTCAGAGTTCAACATACTTTATCATAGATCAGTTTTGAAACACTCTTTTTGTAGTATCTGCAAGTGTATAATTGGACCGCTTTGAGGCCTTCGTTGGAAACGGGAGTATCTTCACACAATGAAGCGTTCTCAGAAACTTCTTTGTGCTGTGTGCATTCAACTCACAGAGTTGAAATTTTCTTTTGATGGAGCAGATTTGAAACACTCTTTTTGTAGAATTTGCAAGTGGATATTTGGACAGCTTTGAGGCCTTCCCTGGAAATGGGAGTTTCTTCACATAAAAACTAGACAGAAGCATTCTAGGAAAATTCTTTTTGATGTGTGCATTCAACTCAGAGAGTTGACCTTTTCTATTGATAGAGCAGGTTTAACACTCTTTTTGCAGAATCTGCAAGTGGACATTATGAGCGATTTGATGCCTATGGTGGAAAAGGAAATATCTTCACATTAAAACTAAACAGCAGCATTCTCAGAAACTTCTTTGTGATGTTTGCCTTCAATCCTTGGAGGTGAACATACTTTATCCTAGAGCAGTTTTGAAACACTCTTTTAGTAGTATCTCCAAGTGGATATTTGGACCACTTTGAGGACATCATTGGAAACGGGAGTACCTTCACATGATCACGACACAGAAGCATTCTCGGAAACTTCTTTGTGATGGGTGCATTCAGCTCACGGATTTGAACCATTCTTTTGATAGAGCAGGTTTGAAACACTCTTTTTGTGGAATCTGCAAGTGGACATTTGGAGAGCTTTGAGGCCTGTGGTGGAAAAGGAAATATCTTCACACAAAAACTAGACAGAAGCATTCTCAGAAACTTCTATGGGTTGTGCGCATTCAACTCACAGATTTGAACATATCTTTCCATGGAGCAGTTTAGAAACACTCTTTTTGTGGAATCTGCAAGTGGATATTTGAACCGCTTTGAGGCCTTCGTTAGAAATGGGGATATCTTCACATAAACACTAGACAGAAGCATTCTCAGAAACTTCTTTGTGATGTGTGCATTCAACTCACAGAGTTGAACCTTTCTTTTGATAGAGCAGGTTTGAAACACTCTTTTCGTAGAATCTGAAACTGGACATTTGGGGTACTTTGAGGCCTATGGTGGAAAATGAAATATCTTCTCATAAAAACTAGACAGAAGCATTCTATGAAACTTCTTTGTGATGTTTGCATTCAACTCACAGAGTTGAACATTCCTTACCATAGAGCAGTTTTGAAACACTCTTTTTGAAGAATCTGCAAGTGGATATTTGGACAGATTTGAGGCCTTTGTTAGAAACAGGAATACCTTCACATAAAAACTAGACAGCAGCATTCTCAGAAACTTCTTTGTGATGTGTGCATTCAACTCACAGAGTTGAACTTTTGTTTTGATAGTGCACGTTTGAAACACTCTTTTTGCAGAATCTGCATATGTGCATTTGGAGAGCTTTGAGGCGTATGGTGGGAAAGGAAATATCTTCACACAAAAACTAGACAGAAGCATTCTCAGAAACTTCTTTGTGATGCGTGCATATAACTCACCAAGTTGAACCTTCCTTTTCATAGAGAAGGTATGAAACACACTTTTTGTAGGATCTGCAAGTGGACATTTGGAGCGCTTCTATTCCAATGGTGGAAAACGAAATATCTTCTCATAAAAACTACACAGAAGCATTCTCAGAAACTTCTTTGTGACGCTTTCATTCAACTCTCAGAGTTGAACAAACTTTATCACAGAGCATTTTTGAAACACTCTTTTAGTAGTCTCTGCATGTGGGTAATTGAACCGCTTTCATGTCTTTGTTGGAAAGGAGAGTATCTTCACATAAAAACTAGAGCAAATTATTCTCGGAAACTTCTTTGTGATGTGTGCATTAAACTCACAGAGTTTAACCTTTATTTTGATAGAGCAGGTTTGAAACACTCTTTTGCAGAAACTACAAGTGGACATTTGGATTGCTTTGAGGCCTAAAGTTGAAAAGAAAATAACTTAACATAAAAATTAGACAGAAGCATTCTGAGAAACTGCTTTGTGATGTGTGCATTCAACTCACGGAGTTGAACAGACTTTATCATAGAGTAGTTTTGAAATACTCTTTTAGTAGAATCTGCAAGTGGAAATTTGGACCTCTTTGAGGCCTTCATTGGAAAAGGGAATAGCTTCATGTAAATACTAGACAGAAGCATTCTCAGAAACTACTTTGTGATGTGTGCATTCAACTCACAGAGTTGAACATACCTTATTATAGAGTAGTTTTGAAGCACTCTTATAGAGGAATCTGCAACGGGATATTTGGACAAATTTGAGGCCTTCGATGGAAACGAGAATATCTTCACATAATCACTAGATAGAAGCTTTCTCAGAAACTTCTTTGTGCTGTGTGGAGTCAACTCACGGAGTTGAACCTTTCTTTTGATAGAGCGGGTTTAAAACCCTCTTTTTGTAGAATCTGCAAGTAGACATTTGGGGCGGTTTGAGGCCTATGTTGGAAAAGGAAATGTCTTCATATAAAAACTAGACGGAAGCGTTCTCAGAAACTTCTTTGTGATGTTTGCATTCAACTCACAGAGTTGAACATACCTTATCATAGAGCAGTGTTGAAACACTCTTTCAGTAGAATTTGCAAGTGGATATTTGGACCGCTTTGAGGCCTTCGTGGAAACGTGAATATCTTCACATAAACACTTGACAGAAGCATTCTCAAAAACTCCTTAGTGATGTGTGCATTCCATTGACAGAGTTGAACCTTTCTTTTGATAGAGCAGGTTTGAAACACTCTTTTTGTAGATTCTGCTAGTGGATATTTGGACCGCTTTGAGGCCTTCGTTAGAAACGGGTATATCTTCACATAAACACTAGACAGAAGCATTTTCAGAAACTTCTTTTTGATGTTTGCATTCAACTCACAGAGTTGAACCTTCCTTTTCATAGAGCAGTTTTGAAACACTCTTTTCGTAGAATTTGCCTGTGTATATTTAGACGGCTTTGAGGCCTTCATTGGAAATGGGAATATCATCACATAAAGAGTAGACAGAAGCATTCTCAAAAACTTCTTTGTGATGTGTCCACTCAACTCACAGAGTTGAACCTTCCTTTTGACGTAGCAGTTTGAAACACTCTTTTTGTAAAATCTGCTTTTGGACATTTGGAGAGCTTGAGGCCTCTGGTAGAAAAGGAAATATCTTCGCATAAAAACTAAACAGAAGCATTCTCAGAAATTTCTTTGTGATGTATGCATTCATCTCACAGAGTTGAACCTTGCTTTTGATAGAGCAGGTTTGAAACACTCTTTTTGGAGAATCTGCAAGTGGATATTTCGACCGCTTTGAGGCCTTCATTGGAAACGGGTGTATCTTCACAGAAATACTAGACAGAAGCCTTCTCAGAAACTTCTTTGTGATGTTTGCATTCAACTCACAAAGCTGAACCTTTCTTTTGATAGAGCAGGTTTGCAACACTCTTTGTGCAGAATCTGCATGTGGACATTTGGAGAGCTTTGAGGCCTATGGTGGAAAAGGAAATATCTTCACATAAAAACTATACAGAAGCATTCTCAGAAATTTCTTTCTGATGTTTGCATTCAACTCACAGAATTGGACATACTTTATCACAGGCCATTTTTGAAAAACTCCTTCAGGAGGATCTGCAAGTGGATATTTGGAACGCCTAGAGGCCTTCATTGGAAACGGGAATATCTTCACATAAATACTAGACAGCAGCATTCTCAGAAACTTCCTTGGATGTGTACATTCAACTCACAGAGTTGAACATTTCTTTTGATAGAGCAGTTTTGAAACACTCTTTTTGCAGAATCTGCAAGTGGATATGTGGACTGCTTTGAGGCCTTCGTTGGATACAGGAATATCTTCACGAAAAAACTAGACAGAAGCATTCTCAGAAACTTCTTTATGATGTGTGCATTCAACTCACAGAGTTGAAACTTTCTTTAGATAGAGCAGATTTGAAACACTCTTTTTGTAGAATGTGCAAGGGGATATTTGGACAGATTTGAGGCCTTCACTGGAAGAGGGAGTATCTTTATATAAAAACTAGACAGAAGAATTCTCAGAAACTGCTTTGTGATGTTTGCATTCAACTCACAGAGTTGAACATTCCTTTTGATAGAGAAGTTTTGAAACAATCTTTTTGTAGTATCTGCAAGTGGACATTTGGAGTTCTTTGAGGCCTATGGTGAAAAAGGAAATATCTTCACATAAAAAGCAGACAGAAGCATTCGCAGAAACTACTTTGTGATGTGTGCATTCAACTCACAGAGTTGAATCTTCCTTTCCATAGGGCAGTTTTGAAACACTCTTTTTATAGAATCTGCAAGTGGACATTTGGAGTGCTTTGAGGCCTTCGTTCGAAACGGGAATATCTTCACATAATAATTAGAGAGACGCATTCTCAGAAAATTCTTTGTGATGTTTGCATTCAACTCACAGAGTTGAACATTCCTTTTCATAGAGCAGTTTTGAAACACTCTTTTTGTAGAATCTGCAAGTAGACATTTGGAGCGCTTGGGGACCTAAGGTGAAAAAGGAAATATCTTGAAATAAAAACTAGACAGAAGCATTCTCAGAAACTTCTTTGTGATGTGTGTACTCAACTCACAGAGTTAAACTTTTCTTTTGATAGAGCAGTTTTGAAACACTCTTGTTGTAGAATTTACAAATGGATATTTGGGCAGCTTTGAGGCTTTCGTTGGAAACGCGAATATCTTCACATGGAAACTAGACAGATGCATTTTCCAAAATTTCTTTGTGAAGTGTGCATTCAAGTCGCTGTGTTGAAGGTTTCTTTTTATAGAGCAGATTGGAAACACTGTTTTTGTGGGATTTGCAAGTGGATATTCCGACAGCTTTGAGGCCTTCGCTGGAAACGGCAGTATCTTTATATAAAAAGTAGACAGCAGCATTCTCAGAAACTTCTTTGTAATGTTTGCATTCATCTCACAGAGTTGAACATTCCTTTTCATAGAGCAGTTTTGAAACACTCTTTTTGTAGTATGTGCCAGTGCACATTTGGAGCTCTTTGAGGCCTATGGTGAAAAAGGAAATATCTTCATATAAAAACTAGACAGAAGCATTCACAGAAACTTCTTTGTGATGTGTGCATTCAACTCACAGAGTTGAACATTCCTTTCCATAGGGCAGTTTTGAAACAGTCTTTTTGTAGAATCTGCAAGTGGACATTTGGAGCGCTTTGAGGCCTTTGTTCGAAAGGGGAATATCTTCACATAATATCTAGACAGAAGCAATCTTAGAAACTTCTTTATGATGTGTGCATTCAGCTCAAAGAGTTGAACCCTGCTTTTGAGAGAGCAGTTTTGAAACACTCTCTTTGTAGAATCTGAAAGTGGACATTTGCTGTGCTTTGAGGCCTATGGTGAAACACGAAATATCTTAACATAAATACTAGACAGAAGCATTCTCAGAAACTTTTTTGTGATGTGTGTACTCAAGTCACAGAGTTAAACCTTTCTTTTGATAGAGCAGCTTTGAAACACTATTCTTGTAGAATTTACAAGCGGATATTAGGACAGCTTTGAAGCTATCTTTGGAAACGGGAATATCTTCAAAGAAAAACTAGATAGAAGCACTCTAGGAAACATCTTTTTGATATTTGCATTCAACTCACAGAGTTGAACGTTACTTTTCAGAGAGCAGTTTTGAAACGCTCTTTTTGTAGAATCTGCAAGTGGACATTTGGAGCACTTTGAGGCCTATGGTGGAAAAGGAAATATCTTCACATAAAAACTAGAGAGAATCACTCTCAGAAACTTCCTTGTGTTGTGTGTACTCAACTCACAGAGTTGAACCTTTCTTTTAATAGAGCAGTTTTGGAACACTCTCTTTGTAGAATCTGCAAATGGATATTTGGACACGTTTCAGGCTTTCGTTGGAAAAGGGAATATCTTCACATAAAAACTAGAGAGAAGCATTCTCAGAAACTTCTTTGTGATGACTGCATTCAACTAACATTGTTGAACATTCCTTTTCA
Source organism: Pan troglodytes (assembly GCF_028858775.2). Classification (NCBI taxonomy): domain Eukaryota; kingdom Metazoa; phylum Chordata; class Mammalia; order Primates; family Hominidae; genus Pan; species Pan troglodytes. Next base: position 17,195,377 of record NC_072412.2, on the reverse strand, counting down.
TAGAGGAGATTTCAAACACTCTTTTTGTTGTATCTGCAAGTGGACATTTGGAGTGCTTTGAGGCCTATGGTGAAAAAGGAAATATCTTCACATAAAAACTAGACAGAAGCATTCTCAGAAATTTCTTTGTGATGTGTGCATTCAACTCACAGAGTTGAACAGTCCTTTTCATAGAGCAGTTTTGAAACACTCTTTTTGTAGTATCTGCAAGTGGACATTTGGAGCACTTTGTGGCCTTTGTTGGAAACGGGAATATGTTCACATAAAAACTAGACAGAAACATTCTCAGAAACTTCTATGTGATGTTTGCATTCAACTCATAGAGTTGAACATTCCTTTTCATAGAGCAGTTTTGAAACACTCTTTTTATGGAATCTGCAAGTGGACATTTGGAGCATGTTGAAGACTTCATTCGAAACGGGCATATCTTCACATAAAAACTAGACAGAAGCATTCTCAGAAACTTCTTTGTGATGTGTGCATTCAACTCACAGAGTTGTACCCTTCTTTTGATAGAGCAGTTTTGAAACACTCTCTTTGTAGAATCTGCTAGTTGACATTTTGTGTGCTTTGAGGACTATGGTGAAAAAGGAAATATCTTAGCATAAAAACTAGACAGAAGCATTCTCAGAAACTTCTTTGTGATGTGTGCACTCAACACACAGAGTTAAACCTTTATTTGATAGAGCGTTTTTAAACACTCTTTCCATACAATCTGCAAGTGGACATTTAGAGCGCTTTGTGGCCTTCGTTGGAAACGGGAATATATTCACATAAATATTAGACAGAAGGATTCTCAGAAACTTCTTTGTTATGTGTGCATTTAATTCACAGAGTTGAATATTCCTTTTCATAGAGCAGGTTTCAAACACTCTTTTTGTAGAATCTCCAACTGGATATTTGGAAAGCTTTAAGCCTTTCTTTGGAAACAGTATTATCTTCAAATAAAAACTAGACAGAGGCATTCTCAGAAACTTCTTTGTCATGCTTGCATTCAACTCACAGATTTGAACATTCCTTTTCATAGAGCAGTTTTGAAACACTCTCTTTGTAGAACGTGCAAGTGGACATTTGGAGTGCTTGAGGCATATGGTGAAAAACGAAATATCTTAAGACAAAAACTAGACAGAAGAATTCTCATAAACTTCTTTGTGATGTGCACACTCAACTCACAGAGTTAAACCTTTCTTTTCATAGAGAAGTTTTGAAGCACTCTTTTTGTAGAATCTGCAAGTGAATATTTGGGAGCTTTGAGGGTCTTGTTGGAAACGGGAATATGTTCACAAAAAACTAGACAGTGGCATTCTCAGAAACTTCTCTGTGATGTTTACATTCAACTCAAAGAGTTGAATACTCCTTTTCAGAGAGTAGTTTTGAAACACTCCTTTGTAGTATCTGCAAGTGGACATTTGAAGCGCTTTGACGCCTTCGTTCGTAACGGGCATATCTTCACATGAAAACTAGACAGAAGCAGTCTCAGAAACTTCTTTGTGATGTGTCCACTCAACACACAGAATTGAACCTTCTTTTTGATAGAGCGTATTTAAACACTCCTTTTGTAGAATCTGTATGTGGACATTTGGAGCGCTTTGTGGCCTTCGTTGGAAATGGGAATATATTCACATAAAAACGAGACAGAAGCATTCTCAGAAACCTCTTTGTGATGTTTGCATTTAACTCAGAGTTGAACATTCCTTTTCATAGAGCAGTTTTGAAAGACTCTTTTTGTAGAATCTGCAAGTGGACATTCGGAGTGCATTGAGGCCTATGGTGAAAAAGGAAATATCTTCACATAAAAACTAGACAGAGGCATTCTCACAAACTTCTTTGTGATGTGTGTATTCAACTCACAGAGATGAAACTTTCTTTTTCTAGAGCAGTTTTGAAACACTCTTTTTGCAGCATTTACAAGGGGATATTTGGACAGCTTTGAGGCTTTGGTTGGAAACGGGAATATCTTCACATAAAAACTAGACAGAAGCATTCTCAGGAACTTCTTTTTGATGTGTGTACTAAACACACAGAGATGAACTTTTCCTTTGCTAGAGCAGTTTTGAAACACTCTTTTTACAGCATTTACAAGTGGATATTTGGACAGCTTTGAGGCTTTCGTTGGAAACGGAAATATCTTCACATAAAAATTAGACAGAAGCGTTCTCAGAAACTTCTTTGCGATGTTTGCATTCAACTCACAGGGTTGAACATTCCTTTTCCTAGAGCAGTTTTGAAACACTCTTTTTGTAGAATCTACAATGGACATTTGAAGCGCTTTGAGGTCTATGGTGAAAAAGGAAATATCTTCACATAAAAACTAGACAGAAGCATTCTCAGATACTTCTTTGTGATGTGTGTACTCAACTCACAGAGGTGAACCTATCTTTTAATAGAGCAGATTTGAATCACTCTTTTTGTAGCATTTACAAGTGGATATTTGGACAGCTTTGAGGCTTTCGTTGGAAACGGGAATATCTTCACAAAAAAACTAGACAGAAGCATTCTCAGACACTCCTTTGTGGTGTGTGCATTCAATTCACAGTGTTGAAACTTTCTTTTGATAGAGCAGATTGGAAACACTCTTTTTGCAGAATTTGCAAGTGGATATTTGGACAGCTTTAAGGCCTTCGCTGGGAAAGGGAGGATCTTCACATAAAAACTAGACAGAAACATTCTCAGAAACTACTTTGTGATGTGTATACTCACAGATTTGAACATTTCTTTTGATTGAGAAGTTTCCAAACACTCTCTTTGTAGAATCCGCAACTGGATATTTGGACAGTTTTGAAGCCTTCACTGGAAAAGGGACTATTTTCTAATAAAACTAGACAGAAGCATTCTAGGAAAGTTCTTTTTGATGTTTGCATTCAACTCACAAAATTAAACATTTCTTTTCATAGAGCAGTTTTGAAACACTCTTTTTGTAGAATCTGCAAGTGGACATTTGGAGTGACTTGAGGCCTGTGGTGAAAAATGAAATATCTTCGCATTAAAAACTAGACAGAATCATTCTCAGAAACTTCTTTGTGATGTGTGTACTCAACTCACAGAGTTGAACATTTCTTTTGATAGAACAGTTTTGAAACACTCCCTTGTAGAATCTGCAGGTGTATATTTGGACAGCTTTGAGTCTTTCGTTGGAAACGGGAATATCTTCTCATAAAAACTAGACAGAAGCATTCTCAGAAACTTCTCTGTGATGTTTGCCTTCAACTCTCAGAGTTGATCATTCTTTTTCATAGAGCAGTTTTGAAACACTCTTTTTGTAGAATCTGCAAGTGGACATTTGGAGCACTTTGCGGCCTGTGGTAAAAAAGGAAATATCTTCACATGAAAACTAGACAGGAGCATTCTAAGAAACTTATTTGTGATGTGTACACTAAACTCACAGAGTTGAACTTTTCATCTGATAGAGCAGTTTTGAAACACTCTTTTTGTGAATCCTGCAAGTGGACATTCGGAGTGCTTTGAGGCATTCTTTGGAAACGGGAATATCTTCACATAAAAACTAGAAAGAAGCATTCTCAGAAACTTCTTTGTGAGGTTTGCATTCAACTCACAGAGTTGAACTTTTCTTTTGATAAAGCAGTTTTGAAACACTCTCTTTGTAGAATCTGCTAATGGATATTTGGACAGCTTTGAGGTTTTCGTTGGAAACGGGAATATCTTCACATAAAAACTAGACAGAAGCATTCTCAGAAACTTCTTTCTGATGTGTGTCCTCAACTCACAGAGTTGAACACTTCTTTTGATCTAGAAGTTTTGAAACACTCTCTTTGTAGCATCTGCAAGTGGACATTTGGTGTGCGTTGAGACGTATGGTGAAATAGGAAATATCTTAACATAAAAACTAGACAGAAGCATTCTCAAACACTTCTTTGTGATGTTTGCATTTATCTCACAGATTTGAGCATTCCTTTTCATAGAGCAGTTTTGAAGCACTCTTTTTGTAGCATCTGCAAGTGGACATTCTGAGCGCTTGGAGGCCTATGGTGACAAAGGAAATATCTTCACATAAAAACTAGACAGAAGCATTCTCAGAAATTTCTTCTTGATGTGTGTACTCAACTCACAGAGATAAACCTTTCTTTTGCTGTAGCAGTTTTGAAACACTCTTTTTGCAGCATTTACAAGTGGATATTTGGACAGCTTCGAGGCTTTCGTTGGAAAAGGGAATATCTTGAAATAAAAACTAGACAGAAGCATTTTCAGAAACTTCTTTGTGATGTGTGTATTCAACTCAAAGAGTTGAAACTTTCTTTTGATAGAGCAGATTTGAAACACTATTTTTGTAGAATTTGCAAGTGGATATTTGGACAGCTTTGTCGCCTTCGCTGGAAACGGGACTATCTTCACATAAAAACTAGACAGAAGTATTCTCAGAAACATCTTTGTGATGTTTACATTCAACTCACATAGTTGAACATTCCTTTCAATAGAGCAGTATTGAAACACTCTGTTTGTAGTATCTGCTAGTGGACATTTGGAGCGCTTTTAGGCCTCTGGATAAAAAGGAAATATCTTCACATAAAAACTAGACAGAATCATTATCAGAAACATCTTTGTGATGTGCGCACTCAACAAAAAGAGTTGAAAATTTCCTTTGATGGAGTGTTTTTAAACAGTGTTTTTGTAGAATATGCAAGTGGACATTTGGAATGCTTTGAAGCCTTCTTTGGAAACAGGAATACCTTCACATAAAAACTTTACAGAATCATTCTCAGAAACTTCTTTGTGATGTGTGTACTCAACTCACAGAATTGAACTTTTCTTTTGATAAAGCAGTTTTGAAACACTCTCTTTGTGGAAACTGCAAATGAATATTTGGACAGGTTTGAGGCTTTCATTGGAAACAGGAATAGCTTCACATAAAAACTAGACAGAAGCATTCTCAGAAACTCCTTTGTGATGTGTGCACTCAACTCACAGAGTTGAACCTTTCTTTTCACAGAGCAATTTTGAAACACTCTTTTTGTGGAATCTGCAAGTGGACATTTGGAGCGCTGTGTGGCCTTCATTGGAAACGGGAATAACTTCACAAAAAACTAGACAGAAGCTTACTCACAACCTTCTTTGTGATGTTTGCATTCAACTCACAGAGTTGAAACTTTTATTTTGATAGAGTAGATTTGAAACACTGCTTTTGTGGAATTTGCAAGTGGATATTTCGACAACTTTGAGGCTTTCGCTTGAATCTGGAGTATCTTCACATAAAAACTAGACAGAAGCTTTCTCGGAAACATCTTTTTGATGTTTGGATTGAACTCAAAGAGTTGAACATTCGTTTTCATAGAGTAGTTTTGAAACATTCTTTTTATAGTATCTGCAAGTTGACATTTGGAGCGCTTTGAGTCCTATGGTGATAAAGAAAATATCTTCAAATGAAAATTAGACAGAAGCATTCTCAGAAACTTCTCTGTGATGTGGACATTCAACTCACAGAGTTGAAAATTCCTTTTCATAGAGCAGTTTTGAAACACTCTCTTTGTAGAATCTGCAAGTGGACATTTGGAGTGTTTGAGGTTTATGGTGAAAAAGGAAATATCTTCACATAAAAACTAGACAGGATCATTCTCAGAAACTTCTTTGTGATGTGTGTACTCAACTCACAAAGTTGAACATTTCTTTTGAGAGAGCAGTTGTCAAACACTCTTTAAGTGGAATCTGCAAGTGGATACTTGGAGCGCTTTATGACCTTTCTTGGAAACGGGAGTATCTTCACATGAAAACTATACAGAAGCATTGTCAGAAACTTCTTTGTGATGTGTGCATTTAACTCACAGAGTTGAACCCTTCTTTTGATAGAGCAGTTTGGAAACACTCTCTTTGTAGAATCTGCAAGTTGATATTTGGACAGCTTTGAGGCATTCATTGGAAACGGGAATATCTTCACATAAAATCTAGACAGAAGAATTCTCAGAAACTTCTTTGTGATGTTTTCATTCAATTCACAAAGTTGAACATTCCTTTTCATAGAGCAGTTTTGAAAAACTCTTTATATATTATCTGCAAGTGGACATTTGGAGTGCTTTGAGGCCTATGGTGAAAAATGAAATATCTTCACATAAAAACTTGACAGAAGCATTATCAGAAACCCCTTTGTCATGTGTGTACTCAACTCACAGAGTTAAACATTGCTTTTGATACATCAGTTTTGAAACACTCTTCTTGTAGAATATACAAGTGGATATTAAGACCGCGTGTGAAGCTTTCGATGGAAACGGGAATATCCTCACATAAAAACCAGACTGAAGGCATTCTCAGAAACTTCTTTGTGATGTGCACATTCAACTCACAGAGTTGAAACTTTCTTTTGATAAAGCAGCTTTGAAACACTCTTTTTGTAGAATTTGCAAGTGGATATTTTGAAAGCTTTGAAGCCTTCACTGGACACGGAAGTATCTTCCCATAAAAACTAGACAGAAGCATTCTCAGAAACTTATTTGTGATGTTTGCATTCAACTCACAGAGTTGAACATTCCTTTTCATTGAGCACTTTTGAAACACTCTTTTTGTAGTATCTGCAAGTGGACATTTGGACAGCTTTGAGGCCTATAGAGAAAATGGAAATATCTTCACATAAAAACTAGACAGAAGCATTCTCAGAAACTTTTTTTGATGCTTGTATTTAACTCACAGAGTTGAACATTCCTTTTCATAGAGCAGTTTTGAAACACTCTTTTTGAAGGATCTGTAAGTGGAAACATGGAGCTCTTTGAGGCATATGTTGAAAAAGGAAATATCTTCCAATAAAAACTAGACAGAAGAATTCTCAGATACTTCTTTCTGATGTCTGTACTCAATTCACAGAGTTGAACTTCTCTTTTGATAGAGCAATTTTGAAACACTCTTTTTGTCAAGTGTGCAAGTGGATATTTGGTTAGCTTTGAGGATTTCGTTGGAAACGGGAATATCTTCACATAAAAACTAGAGAGAAGCATTCTCAGAGACTTATTTGTGATGCTTGCATTCATTTCACAGAGTTGAACATTCCTTTTCATAGAGCAGTTTTGAAACACTCTTTTTGAGGAATCTGCAAGTGGATATTTGGAGCGATTTGAGACCTATGGTGAAAAAGGGAATATCTTCACATAAAAAGTAGACAGAAGCATTCTCAGAAACTACTTTGTGATGTGTGTACTCAACTCACAGAGTTAAACCTTTCCTTTAATACAGCAGTTTTGAAACACTCTTCTTGTAGCATTTACAAGTGGATATTAAGACAGCATTGAGGATTTCTTTGGAAACGGGAATATCTTCACAAAAAACTAGACAGAAGCATTCTCAGAAACTTTTTTGTGATGTGTGCATTCAACTCACAGAGTTGAAATTTTCTTTTGATAGAGGAGATTGGAAACAATCTTTTTGTAGTATTTGGAAGTGGATATTTGGACAGATTGGAGGCCTTCGCTGGAAACGGGTATATCTTCACATAAAAACCACACAGAAGCATTGTCAGAAACTTCTTTATGATACTTCCATTCAACTCACAGAATTGAACATTCCTTTTCATAGAGCAGTTTTGAAACACTTTTTTTGTAGAATGTGTAAGTGGAACCTTGGAGGGCTTTGGGGTCTGATAAAAAAAAATATCTTCCCATAAAAAATAGACATAAAAATTCTCAGAAACTTCTTTGTGAGGTGTGTACTCAACTCACAGAGTTGAACTTTTCTTTTGATAGAGCAGTTTTGAAACACTCTTTTTGTAGAATCTGCAAGTGGATATTTGGATAGCTTTGAGGATTTCGTAGGAAACGGGAATGCCTTCACATAAAAACTAGACAGAAGCATTCTCAGAAACTTCTTTGTGATGTTTGCATTCAACTCACAGATTTGAAAATTCGCTTACATAGAGCAGTTTTGAAACACACTTTTTGTAGTATCTGGAAGTGGACATTTGGAGCGATTTGAGGCCTATGGTGAAAAAGGAAATATCTTCACATAAAAACTAGTCAGAAGAATTATCAGAGACTTTTTGTGATGTGTGTACTCAATTCACAGAGTTGAACTTTATTTTGATAGACCAATTTTGAAACAATCTTTTTGTAGTATCTGCAAGTGGATATTTGGATAGCTTTGAGGATTTCTGTGGAAATGGGAATATCCTCACATAAAAACTAGAGAGAAGCATTCTCAGAAACTTCTTTTTGATGTTTTCATTCAACTCACAGAGTTGAAAATTCCCTTTCATAGAGCAGTTTTGAAACACTCTTTTTGTAGGATCTGCAAGTGTTCATTTGGAGTGCTTTGAGGCCTTCGTTCGAAACGGGACTATCTTCACATAAAAACTAGACAGAAACATTATCAGAAAAACCTTTCTGATGTGTGCATTCAACTCACAGAGTTGAACCATTCTTTTCTAGAGCAGTTTTGAAACACTCTCTTTGTAGAATCTGCAAGTGGACATTTGATATGCTTTAAGGCCTTTGGTGAAAAAGGAAATATCTTCACATAAAAATTAGACAGAAGCATTGTCAGAAACTTCTTTGTGATGCTTGCATTCAACTCACAGAGTTGAAAATTCCTTTTCATAGAGCGGTTTTGAAACACTCTTTTTGTAGAATCCGCAAAAGGTCATTTGGAGCACTCTGAGGCCCTCGTTCGAAACGTGAATACTTCACATAAAATTTAGACAGAATCATTATCAGAAACACCTTTGTTATGTGTGCAATCAACTCACAGAGTTGAACCCTTCTTTTGATAGAGCATTTTTGAAACACTATTTTTGTAGGATCTGCAAGTGGACATTTTGTGTGTTTTGAGGCCCATGGTGAAAAAGGAAACAACTTAGTATAAAAACTAGGCAGAATCATTCTCAGAAACTCCTTTGTGATGTGTGCATTCAACTTACAGTGTTGAAACTTTCTCTTGATAGAGCCGATTTGATACACTCTTTTTGTAGAATTTGCAAGTGGATATTTGGACAGCTTTGAGACCTTCGCTGGAAACGGGAATATCTTCACATAAAAACTAGACAGAAGCATACTCAGAAACATCCTTGTGATGTTTGCATTCAATTCACGGAGTTGAACATTCCTTTTCATAGGGTAGTTTTGAAACATACTTTTTGTAGTATCTGCAAGTGGACTTTTGGAGCGCTTCGAGGCCTATCGTGAGAAAGGAAATATCTTCACATAAAAACTAGACAGAAGAATTCTCAGAATCTTCTTTGTGGTGTGTGTACTCAACTCACAGAGTTGTACCTTTCTTTTGATAGAGGAGATTTGAAACATTCTTTTTGTGGAATCTGCAAGTGGACATTTGGAGTACTTTGTGGCCTTCGTTGGAAACGGGTATATCTTCATATAAAAACGAGACAGAAGCATTCTCAGAAACATCTTAGTGAAGTTTGCATTCACCTCACAGAGTTGGAAATTCCCTTTCATAGAGCAGTTTTGAAACACTGTTTTTGTAGTATCTAGAATTGGACACTTGGAGCGCTTGCAGGCCCATGGTGAAAAAGGAAATATATCCACATAAAAACTAGACAGAAGTATTCTCAGAAACTTCTTTGTGATGTATGTACTCAAATCACAGTGTTAAATCTTTCTTTTGATAGAGCAGTTTTGAAACACTCTTTTTGTAGAATCTGCAAGTGGATATTTGGATAGGATTTAGGCTTTCGTTGGAAAGGGGAATATCTTCACATAAGAACTAGACAGAAGCATTCTCAGAAACTTCTTTGTGATGTTTGCATTCAACACACAGATTTGAACATTCCTTTTCATAGAGTAGTTTTGAAACACTCTTTTTGTAGAATCTGCAAGTGGTCATTTGGAGCACTTTGAGGCCCTCGTTCGAAAAGGGAATACCTTCACATAAAAACTAGAAAGAATCATTATCAGAAATACCTTTGCGATATGTGCATTGAACTCACGGAGTTGAATCCGTCTTTTGATAGAGCAGTTATGAAACACTCTCTTTGTAGGATCTGCAAGTGGACATTTGGTGTGTTTTGAGGCCTATGGTGAAAAAGGAAATAACATAAAAACTAGACAGAAGCATTCTCAGAATCTTATTTGTGATGTGTGCACTCAACTCACGTATTTGAACCTTTCTTTTGATAGAGCAGATTTGAAACACTTTTTTTGTGTAATCTGCAAGTGCACATTTATAGCGCTTTTTGGCCTTCGTTGGAAACGGGAATATCTTCACATAAAAACTAGACAGAAGCATTCTCAGAAACTTCTTTGTGATGTGTGTACTCAACTCACTGAGTTTAACCGTTCTTTTGATAGAGAAGTTTTGAAACAATCTTTTTGTAGTGTCTGCAATTGGATATTTGGATAGCTTTGAGGCTTTCATTGGAAACGAGAATATCTCCACATCAAAACTAGACAGAAGCATTCTCAGAAACTTCTTTGTGATGCTTGCATTCAACTTACAGAGTTGAACATTCCTTTTCATAGAGCAGTTTTGAAACACTCTTTTTGTAGAATCTGCAAGTGGTCATTTGGAGCACTCTGGGGCCCTCGTTCGAAACGGGAATACCTTCACATAAAAACTACACAGAATCATTATCAGAAACATCTTTGTTATATGTGCAATCAACTCACGGAGTTGAACCCTTCTTTTGATAGAGCATTTTTGAAACACTCTTTTTGTAGGATCAGCAAGTGGACATTTTGTGTGCTTTGAGGCCTATGGTGAAAAAGGAAATATCTTTACATAAAAACTAGACAGGAGCATTCTCAGAAACTTCTTTGTTATATGTGTACTCAACTCACAGAGATGATTCTTTCTTTTCATAACGCATTTTTCAATCACTCTTTTTGAAGCATTTACAAGTGGATATTTGGACTACTTTGAGTCTTTCATTGGAAACGGGAATATCTTCTCATAATAACTAAACAAAAGCATTCTAAGAAAATTCTTTGTGATGTGTGCATTCAACTCACGGAGTTGAACCTTTCTTTTGATAAAGCAGATTTGAAAAACTCTTTTTGTAGAATTTGTAAGTGGATATTTGGACAGCTTTGAGGCCTTCGCTGGAAACGGGAATATCTTCACATAAAACCTAGACAGAAGCATACTCAGAAAGTTGTTTTTGATGTTTGCATTCAACTCACGGAGTTGAACATTCCTTTTCATAGGGCAGTTTTGAAATACACTTTTTGTAGTATCTGCAAGTGGACGTTTGGAGCTCTTTGAGGTGTATCGTGAAAAAGGAAATATCTTCCCATAAAAATTACACACAAGAATTCACAGAAATTTCTTTGTGATGTGTGTACTCAACACACAGAGTTTAACCATTTTTTTGATAGAGGAGATTTGAAACACTCTTTTTCTGGAATCTGCAGGTGGACATTTGGAGCGCTTTGTGGCCTTCGTTCGAAACGGGAATATCTTCACATAAAAACTAGACAGAAGCGTTCTCAGAAACTTCTTTGTGATGTTTGCATTCAACTCACAGAGTTGAACATTCCCTTTCATAGAGCAGTTTTGTAACACTCTTTTTGCAGTATCTGGAAGTGGACATTTTGAGCGCTTTGAGGCCTACGGTGAAAAAGGAAATATCTTCACATAAAAACTAGACAGAAGCATTCTAAGAAACTGCTTTGTGATGTGTGTACTCAACTCACAGTGTTAAACCTTTCCTTTGAAAGAGCACTTTTGAAACACTCTTCTTGTAGAATTCACAAGTGGATATTAGGACATCTTTGAGGCTTTCATTGGAAACCGTAATATCTTCACATAAAAACCAGACAGAAGCATTCTCAGAAACTTCTTTGTGATGTTTGCATTCAACTCTCAGAGTTGAACATTTCTTTTCATAGAGCAGTTTTGAAACACTCTTTTTGCAGAATCTGCAAGTTGTCATTTGCAGCACTTTGAGGCCTTCGTTCGAAACGGGAATATCTCCACATAAAAACTAGACAGAATCATTATCAGAAACATTTTTGTGATGTGTGCATTCAACTCACAGAGTTGAACCTTTCTTTTGATACAGCAGTTTTGAAACACTCTGTTTGTAGCATCTGCAAGTGGACATTTGGTGTGCTTTGTGGCCTATTGTGAAACACGAAATAACATAAAAACTAGGACAGAAGCATTCTCAGAAACTTATTTGTGAAGTGTGCACTCAACTCACATATTTGAACCTTTCTTTTGTTAGAGCAGTTTTGAAACACTCTTTTTGTGGAATCTGCAAGTGCACATTTGGCACGCTTTGTGCCTTTTGTTGGAAACAGAAACATCTTCACACTAAAACTCGATAGAACCATTCTCAGAAACTTCTTTGTGATGTTTGCATTCAATTCAGAGAGTTGAACATTCCCTATCATAGAGCAGTTTTGAAACATTCTTTTTGTAATATATGGAAGTGAACATTTGGAGCGCTTTGAGGCCCATGGTGAAAAAGGAAATATCTTCCCATAAAAACTAGACAGAAGAATTCTCAGAAACTTCTCTGTGATGTGTGTACTCAACTCACAGAGTTGAACTTTTCTTTTGAGAGATAAGTTTTGAAACACTCTTTTTGTAGAATCTGCTAGTGGATATTTGGATAGCTTTGTGGATTTCGTTGGAAACGGGAATATCTTCACAAAAAATAGTCAGAAGCATTCTCAGAAACTTCTTCGTGATGTTTGCATTTAACTCACAGAGTTGAACTTTCCCTTTCATAGAGCAGTTTTGAAACACTCTTTTTGTAGTACCTGGAAACGGACATTTGGAGCACTTTGAGGCCTATGCTGAAAAAGGAAATATATTCACATAAAAAGTACACAGAAGCATTCTCAGAAACTTCTCTGTGATTTGCGTACCCAACTCAAAGAGTTGAACCTTTCTGTTGATACTGCAGTTTCAAAACACTCTTTTAGTATAATCTGCAAGTGGATACTTGGATAGCTTTGAGGCTTTCGTTGGAAACGGGAATGTCTTCACATAAAAACTAGACAGAAACATTCTCAGAAACTTTTTTGTGATGCTTGTATTCAACTCACAGAGTTGAACATTCCTTTTCATAGAGCAGTTTTGAAACACTCTTTTTGAAGAATCTGTAAGTGGAAACTTGGAGCTCTTTGATGCATATGCTGAAAAAGGAAACATCTTCCAATAAAAACTAGACAGAACAATTCTCAGATACTTCCTTGTGATGTGTGTACTCAACTCACAGACTTGAACTTTTCTTTTGATAGAGCAGTTTTGAAACACTCCTTTGGAGAGTGTGCAAGTGGATATTTGGATAGCTTTGAGGATTTCATTGGAAACGGGAATATCTTCACATAAAAACTAGAGAGAAGCATTCTCAGAAACTTATTTGTGATGCTTGCATTCATCTCACAGAGTTGAAAATTCCTATTCATAGAGCAGTTTTGAAACACTCTTTTTGAGGAATCTGCAAGTGGATATTTGGAGCGATTTGAGACCTATGGTGAAAAAGGAAATATCTTCACATAAAAAGTAGACAGAAGCATTCTCAGAAACTACTTTGTGATGTGTGTACTCAACTCACAGAGTTAAGCCTTTGCTTTGATACAGCTGTTTTGTAACACTCTTCTTGTAGAATTTACAACTGGATATTAAGACAGCATTGAGGATTTCTTTGGAAACGGGAATATCTTCACAAAAAACTAGACAGAAGCATTCTCAGAAACTTTTTTGTGATGTGTGCATTCAACTCACAGAGTTGAAATTTTCTTTTGATAGAGCAGATTGGAAACAATCTTTTTGTAGATTTTGTGCGTGGATATTTGGACAGATTGGAGGCCTTCACTGGAAACGGGTATATCTTCACATAAAAATTACACAGAAGCATTGTCAGAAACTTCTTGTGATGCATAAATTCAAATCACAGAAGTGAACTTTTTTTTCACAGACCAGTTTTGAAACACTTTTTTTGTAGAATATGTAAGTGGAACTTTGGAGGGCTTTGAGGTCTATGATAAAAAAGAAAATATCTTCCCATACAAAATAGACATAAGAATTCACAGAATCTTCTTTGTGAGGTGTGTACCCAACTCACACAGTTGAACTTTTCTTTTGAAAGAGCAGTTTTGAAACACTCTTTTTGTAGAATCTGCCAGTGGATATTTGGATAGCTTTGAGGATTTCGTAGGAAACGGGAATGCCTTCACATAAAAACTAGACAGAAGCATTCTCAGGAACTTCTTTGTGATGTTTGCATTCAACTCACAGATTTGAAAATTCGCTTACATAGAGCAGTTTTGAAACACACTTTTTGTAGTATCTGGAAGTGGACATTTGGAGCGATTTGAGGCCTATGGTGAAGAAGGAAATATCGTCACAAAAAAAACTAGACAAAAGCATTCTCAGAAACTTCTTTGTTATGTGTGTACTCAACTGACGGAGTTGAACCTTTCTTTTGATACAGCAGTTTGGAAACACTCTTTTTGTAGAATCTGCAAGTGGATATTTAGGTAGTTTTGAGGCTTTCGTTGGAAACGGGAATGTCTTCACATAAAAAGTAGATAGAGGCATTGTCGGAAACTTTTTTGTGATGCTTATATTCAACTCAGAGAGTTGAACATACCTTGTCATAGAGCAGTTTTGAAACACTCTTTTTGAAGCATTTGTAAGTGGAAACTTGGAGCTCTTTGAGGCATATGCTGAAAAAGGAAATATCTTCCAATAAAAACTAGACAGAAGAATTCTCAGAAACTTCCTTGTGATGTGTGTACTGAACTCACAGAGTTGAACTTTTCTTTTGATGGAGCAGTTTTGAAACACTCTTTTTGTAGAGTGTGCAAGTGGATATTTTGTTAGCTTTGAGGATTTCTTTGGAAACGGGAATATCTTCACATAAAAACTAGAGAGAAGCATTCTCAGAAACTTATTTGTGAAGGTTGCATTCATTTCACAAGGTTGAACATTCCTTTTCATAAAGCAGTTTTGAAACACTCCTTTTCAGGAATGTGCAAGTGGATATTTGGAGCGATTTGAGACCTATGGTGAAAAAGGAAATATTTTCACATAAAAAGTAGACAGAAGCATTCTCAGAAACTTCTTTGCAATGTGTGTACTGAACTCACGGAGTTGAACCTTTCTTTTGATACAGCAGTTTGGAAACACTCTATTTGTAGAATCTGCAAGTGGATATTTGGATAGCTTTGAGGCTTTCGTTGGAAACGGAATTATCTTTAGATAAAAACTAGACAGAAGCATTCTAAGAAACTTCTTGTGATGTTTGCATTCAACTCACAGAGTAGAACATTCCTTTTCATACAGCAGTTTTGAAACTTTTTTTTTGTAGAATCTCCAAGTGGACATTTGGAGGGATTTGAGACCTACTGTGAAAGAGGAAATATTTTCACATAAAAAGTAGACAGAAGCATTCTCAGAAACTACATTTTGATGTGTGTACTCAACCCACAGAGTTAAACCTTTCCTTTGACACAGCAGTTTTGAAACACTCTTCTTGTAGAATTTACAATAGGATATTAGGACAGCGTTGAGTATTTCGTTGGAAACGTGAATATCTTCACATAAAACTAGACAGAAGCTTTCTCAGAAACATATTTGTGATGTTTGCATTCAACTCAAGAGCTGAACATTCCCTTTCATAGAGCAGTTTTGAAACTCTCTTTTTATAGTATCTGGATGTGGACATTTGGAAGGCTTTGAGACCTATGGTGAAAAAGGAAATATCTTCACTTAAAAACTAGACAGAAGCATTCTCAGAAACTTCTTTGCAATGTGAGTACTCAACTCACAGAGTTGACCCTTTCTTTTGTTCCAGCAGTTTTGAAACAATCTTTTTGTGTAATCTGCAAGTGGATGTTTGGATAGCTTTGAGGATTTCGTTGGAAACGGGAATATCTTAACATAAAAAATAGAAGCGTTCTCAGAAACTTCTTTGGGATGTTTGCATTCAACTCACAGAGTTGAACATTCCTTTTGATAGAGCAGTTTTGAAACGCTCTTTTTATGGAATCTGCAAGTGGACATTTGGAGCGATTTGAGACCTATGGTGAAAAAGATAATATCTTCACATAAAAAGTAGACAGAAGTATTCTCAGAAACTACTTGTTTTCTGTACTCAACTCACAGTGTTAAACCTATCCTTTGATACAGCAGTTTTGAGACACTCTTCTTGTGGAATTTAGAAGTGGATGTAAGGACAGCCTATAGGATTTCATTGGAAACGGGAATATCTGCACATAAAACTAGAGAGAAGAATTCTCAGAAACTTCTTTGTGATGTGTGCATTCAACACACACAGTTGAAATTTTCCTTTGGTAGAGCAGATTGGAAACACTCTTTTTATAGAATTTGCAAGTGGATATTTGGACAGCTTTGGGGCCTTTGCTGGAATCAGGTATATCTTCACATAAAAACTAGAAAGAAGCATTCTCAAAAACTACTTTGTGATGCATGCATTCAACTCACAGAGTTGATCATTCCTTTTCATAGAGCAGTTTTGAAACACTCTTTTTGTAGAATCTGTAAGTGGAAACTTGGAGCACTTTGAGGCCTATGGTGAAAAAGGAAATATCTTCCCATAACAACTAGACAGAAGAATTCTCAGAAACTTCTTTGTGATGTGTGTACTCAACTCACAGATTTGAACTTTTCTTTTGATGGAGCTGTTTTGAGACACTTTTTTTGTAGAATCTGCAAGTGGATATTTGGACAGCTTTGAGGCTTTCTTTGGAAACGGAAATATCTTCACATAAAAACTAGACAGAAGCATTCTCAGAAACTTCTTTGTCATGTGTGTCCTGAACTCACAGAGTTGAAATTTTCTTTTGAAAGAGCAGATTTGAAACACTCTTTCTGTAGAATCTGCATGCAAGTGGATATTTCAATAGCTTTGAGGATTTCGTTGATAACGGGAATATCCTCATGTAAAAACTAGAGAGAAGCATTCTCAGAAATGTCTTTGTGATGTTTGCATTCATCTCACAGAGTTGAAAATTCCCTTTCATAGAGCAATTTTGAAACACTCTTTTCATAGTATCTGGAAGTGGACATTTGGAGCGCTTTGGGGCCTATGGTGAAAAACGAAATATCTTCACATAAAAACGAAACAGAAGCATTCTGAGAAACTTCTTGGTGATGTGTGTACTCAACTCACAGGGTTGAATCTTTCTTTTGATACAGCAGTTTTGAAAAATTTCTGAAGGATCTGCAAGTGGATATTTGGATAGCTTTAAGTCTCTCATTGGAAACGGGACTATCTTCTCATAAAAACTAATCAGAAGCATTCTCAGAAACTTCTTTGTGATGCTTGCATTCAACTCACAGACTTTAACGTTCCTTTTCATAGAGCAGCTTTGAAACACTCTTTTTGAAGAACCTGTCAGTGGAAACTTGGAGCGCTTTGAGGGCTCTGTTGAAAAAGGAAATATCTTCCCATAAAAACTAGACAGAAGAATTCTCAGAAACTTCTTTGTGATGTATGTACTCAACTTATAGGGTTGAACTTTTCTTTTGATAGAGCAGTTTTGAAACACTCTTTTGGTAGGGTTTGCAAGTGGATATATAGATCGCTTTGAGTATTTCCTTGGAAGTGGGAATATCTTCACATAAACACTAGAGAGAAGCATTCTCAGAAACTAATTTGTGATGTTTGCATTCAACTCACAGAGATGAACATTCCCTTTCATAGAGCAGTTTTGAAACACTCTTTTTGTAGTATCTGGAAGTGGACATTTGGAGCGCTTTGAGGCCTTTGGTTTAAAAGGAAATATCTTCACAGAAAACTAGACAGAAACATTCTCAGAAACTCCTTTGTGATGTGTGTACTCAACTTACATAGTTGAACTTTTTTTTTTTGATACAGCAGTTTTTAAACCCTCTTTTTGTAGAATCTGCAAGTGGATATTAGGATAGCTATGAGGCTTTTGTTGGAAACGGGAATATCTTCACAGAAAAACTAGACAGAAGCATTGTCAGAAACTTCTTTGTGACGCTCGCAATCAACTCACAGTGTTGAACATTCCTTTTCATAGAGCAGTTTTGAAACACTCTTTTTGCAGTATCTGGAAGTATACATTTTGAGCGCTTTGAGGTCTATGGTGAAAAAGGAAATATCTTCACATAAAAACTAGACAGAAGCATTCTCAGAAACTTCTTTATGATGTGTGTACTCAACAAACAGAGTTAAAACTTTCCTTAACACAGCGGTTTTGAAACACTCTTTTTGTAGAAACTGCAAGTGGATAATTGGATATCTTTGGGTATTTCATTGGAAGCGGGAATATCTTCACATAAAAACTAGAGAGAAGCATTCTCAGAAACTTCTTTGTGATGTTAGCATTCAACTCACAGATTTGAACATTCCTTTTCATGGAGCAGTTTTGAAACACTTTCTTTGTCGTATCTGAAAGTGGACAATTGGAGCGATTTGTGGCCTATGGTGAAAAAGGAAACATCTTCATATAAAAACTAGACAGAAGCATCCTCAGAAACTTCTTTGTGATGTGTGCACTCAACTCACAGAGTTGAACTTTTCTTTTGAAACAGGAGTTTTGAAGCACTCTTTTGTAGACTCTGCAAGTGGATATTTGGATAGCTTTGAGGATTTTGTCGCAAAAGGGAATATCTTCAATTAAAAACTATACAGAAGCATTCTCAGAAACTTCTTTGTGATGTCTGCATTCAACTCACAGAGTTGAGTCTTTCTTTTGATAGAGCAGATTGGAACCACTTTTGTTGTAGTATTTGCAAGTGGATATTTGGACAACTTTGAGGCCTTCGTTGGAAACGGGTATCTCTTCACATAAAAACTAGACAAAAGCATTGGCAGAAACTACTTTGTGATGCTTGCATTCAACTCACAGAGTTGAACATTCGTTTTCATAGAGCAGTTTTGAAACACGCTTTTTGTAGAATCTGTAAGTGGAAACTTGCAGCCCTTTGAGGCCTATGGTGAAAAAGGAAATATCTTCCCATAAAAACTAGACAGAAGAATTCTCAGAAACTTCTTTGTGATGTGTGTACTCAACTCACAGAGTTGAAGTTTTCTTTTGATACAGCAGGTTTGAAACACACTTTTTGTGGAATCTGCAAGTGGATATTTGGAGAGTTTTGGGGATTTCATTGAAACGGGAATACCTTAACTTAAAAACTAGACAGAAGTATTCTCAGAAACTTCTTTGTGTTGTTTGCATTCAACTCACAGAGTTGAACATTCCCTTTCATAGAGCAGCTTTGAAACACTCTTTTTGTAGTATCTGGAGGTGGACATTTTGAGAAATTTGAGGCCTATGATGAAAAAGGAAATATTTTCACATAAAATCTAGACAGAAGCATTCTCAGAAACTTCTTTGTGATGTGTGCACTCAATTCGCAGAGTTGAGTTGAACCTATCTTTTGATACAGCAGTTTTGAAACACTCTTTTTATAGAATTTTCAAGTGGATATTATGACAGCATTGAGGATTTCGATGGAAATGGGAATATCTTCACATAAAACTAGACAGAAACATTGTCAGAAACTACTTTCTGATGTGTTCATTAAACTCACAGTGTGGAAACTTTCTTTTGATTGAGCAGATGGGAAACCTTCTTTTTGTAGAATTTGCAATGGATATTTGGACAGCTTTGAGGCCTTTGCCGGAAACGGGTATATCTTCACATAAAAAGTAGACAGAAGCATTCTCAGAAACTTCATGGTTATGCTTGCATTCAACTCACAGAGTTGCACATTCCTTTTCATAGAGTAGTTTTGAAACACTCTTTTTGTAGAATCTGTAAGTGGAAAATTGGAGCAATTTGAGGCCTATGGTGAAAAAGGAAATATCTTCCCATAAAAACTAGACAGAAGAATTCTCAGAAACCTCCTGGTGATGTGTGTACTCAACTTACAGAGTTGAACTTTTGTTTTGAAAGAGCTGTTCTGAAACACTCCTTTTGTTATATCTGCATGTGGATATTTGGAAAGCTTTGTGGATTTCGTTGGAAAGCGGAATATCTTCACGTAAAAATTAGACAGAAGCATTCTCAGAAGCTTCCTTGTGATGTTTGCATTCAACTCACATAGTTGAACATTCCCTTTCATAAAACAGTTTTGAAACTCTCCTTTTGTAGTATATGGAAGTGGATCTTTGGAGCACTTTGAGGCCTATGGTGGAAAAGGAAATATCTTCACACAAAAACTACACAGAAGCATTCTCACAAACTTCTTTGTGATGTGTGTACTCAACTCACAGAGTTGAATCTTTCTTTCTTTTGATACAGCAGTTTTAAAACACTCTTTGTGTAGAATCTGCATGTTGATATTTAGATAGCTTTGAGAATTTCATTGGAAAAGGGAATATCTTCACATAAAAACTAGACAGAAGCATTCTCAGAAAAGTCTTTGTGATGCTTGCATTCAAGTCACATAGTTCAACATTCCCTTTCATAGAACAGTTTTGAAACATTCTTTTTCTCATCTGGAAGCAGACATTTGGAGTGCTTTGAGGCATATGGTGAAAAAGCAAATATCTTCACATAAAAACTAGACAGAAGCACTCTCAGAAACTTCTTTCTGATGTGTGTACTCAACTCACAGAGTTGAACCTTTCTTTTGATACAGCAGTTTTGAAACACTCTTTTGGTAGAATCTGCAACTGGTTATTTGCATAGCTTTGAGGATTTCGTTGGAAACAGGAATATCTTCACATAAAAACTAGACAGAAGCATTCTCAGAAACTTCTTTGTGATATTTGCATTTAACTCACAGAGCTGAACTTTCCTTTTCATAGAGCAGTTTTGAAACTTTCTTTTTGTAGAATCTACAAGTGGTCATTTGGAGCTATTGGAGACCTATGGTGAAAAAGGAAATATCTTCACATAAAAAGTAGACAGAAGCATTCTCAGAAACTACTTTCTGATGTGTGTACTCAACTCACATAGTTAAAACTTTCCTTTGATACAGCAGAATTGACACACTCTTCTTGTAGAATTTACAAGTTGATATTAGGACAGCATTGAGGACTTCGTTGGAAACGGGACTATCTTCACATAAAACTAGACAGAAACATTGTCAGAAACTACTTTCTGATGCAAGCATTCAACTCACAGAATTGAAACTTTCTTTTGATAGAGCAGATTGGAAATACTCTTTTTGTAGAATTTGCAAGTGGATATTTGGACACATTTGAGGCCTTCGCTGGAAAAGGGTACATTTTCACATAAAAACTAGACAGAAGCATTCTCAGAAACTTCTTTGTGATGCTTGCATTCAACTCACAGAGTTGAGCATTCCTTTTCATAGAGCAGTTATGAAACCCTCTTTTTGTAGAATCTGTAAGTGGAAACTTGGAGCACTTTGAGGCCTGTGGTGAAAAATGAAATATCGTCCCATAAAAACTAGACAGAAGAATTCTAAGAAACTTCTTTGTGATGTGTGTACTCAACCTACAGAGTCAAACTTTTGTTTTGATACAGCAGTTTTGAAACACTCTTTTTCTACAATCTGCAAGCGGATATTTGGATTGCTTTGAGGCTTTCGTTGGTAACGGGAATATCTTCACATAAAAAGTAGACAGAACCATTCTCAGAAAATTCTTTGTGACGTTTGCATTCAACTCACAGAGTTGAACATTCTTTTAATAGAGCAGTATTGAAACACTGTTTTTGTAGAATCTGCAAGTGTACATTTAGCGCGAATTGAGACCTATGGTGAAAAAAGAAATATCTTCACACAAAAAGCTGACAGAAGCATTCTCAGAAACTGTTTTGTGATGAGTGTACTCAACTCACAGAATTAAATATTTCCTTTGATATAGCAGTTTTGAAACACTCTTCTTGTAGAATTTACAAGTGGATATTAGGACATCATTAAGGATTTCCTTGGAAACGGGAATATCTTCATATGAAATCTAGACAGAAGCATTCTCGGAAACTTCTTTGTGATGTGTGCATTCAACTCAAAAATTTGAAACATTCTTTTGATAGAGCAGATTGGAAACTATCTTTTGTAGAATTTGCAAGTGGATATTTGGACAGCTTTGAGGCCTTCTATGGAAACAGGTATATCTTCACATAAGAACTAGACAGGAGCATTCTCAGAAACTTCCCTGTGATGCTTGCATTCAACTCACAGAGTTGAGCATTCCTTTTCATAGAGCAGTTTTGAAACTCTTTTTTTGTAGAATGTGTAAGTGGTAAATTGGAATGCTTTGAGGCCTACGGTGAAAAACGAAATATCTTCCCATAAAAACTAGACAGAAGAATTCTCAGAAACTACTTTGAGATGTGTGTACTCAACTCTCAGAGTTTAAATTTTCTTTTTACAGAGTGGTTTTGAAACTCAGTTTTTATAGAATCTGCAAGTGGATATTTGGATAGCTTTAACCGTTTGTTGGAAACGGGACTATCTTCACTTAGAAACTAGAGAGAAACATACTCAGAAACTTCTTCTTGATGTTGGCATTCATCTCACAGAGTTGAACATTCATTTTCATAGAGCAGGTTTGAAACACTTTTTGTAGTATCTGGAAGTGGACATTCGGATCGCTTTGAGGCCTATGGTGAAAAAGGAAATATATTCCCATAAAAACTAGACAGAAGCATTCTCAGAAACTAGTTTGTGATGTGTGTACTCAACTAACAGAGTTGAACCTTTCTTTTGATAGAGCAGGTTTGAAACACTGATTTTGTAGTATCTGTAACTAGACATTTGGAGCACTTTGTGGCCTATGGTGAAAAAGGAAGTATCTTCACATAAAAACTAGACAGAAGCATTCTCAGAAAGTAGTATGTGATGTGTGTACTCAACTCACAGAGTTGAACCTCTCTTTTGATACAGCAGTTTTGAAACACACATTGTGTAGAATCTGCAAGAGGATATTTGGATAGCTTTGAGGATTTCGTTGGAAACGGGAATATCTTCATATAAAATCTAGACAGAAGCATTCTCAGAAACACCTTTGGGACGTTTGCATTCAAGCCACAGAGTTGAACATTCCCTTTCATAGAGCAGTTTTGAAACACTGATTTTGTAGTATGTGGAACTGGACATTTGGAGCGCTTTGTGGCCTATGGTGAAAAAGGAAATATCTTCCCATGAAAACTACACAGAAGCATTCTCAGAAACTAGGTTGTGATGTGTGTAATCAACTAACAGTGTTGAACCTTTCTTTTGATAGAGCAGTTTTGAAACACTCTTTTTGTAGAATCTTCAAGTGGCTATTTGGATAGCTTTGAGATTTTGTTAGAAACAGGAATAACTTCATGTAAAATCTAGACAGGAGCATTCTCAGAAACATCTCTGTGATGTTTGCATTCAAGTCACAGAGTTGAATATTACCTTTCATAGAGCAGGTTTGAAAGAGTGACTTTCCCGTATCTAGAACTGGACATTTGGAGAACTTTGTGGCCAATGGTGAAAAAGAAGTACCTTCCCATAAAAACTAGATAGAAGCATTCTCAGAAACTAGTTTATGATGTATGTACTCAACTAACAGAGTAAATCTTTCTTTTTATAGAGCATTTTTGAAACACTCTTTCTGTAGAATCTGCAAGTGGATATTTGGAGAGCGTTGAAGATTTCGTTGGAAACGGGAATATCTTCATACAAAATCTAGACAGAAGCATTATTAGAAACATCTTTGTGATGTTTGCATTCAACTCAGAGAGTTGAACATTCCCTTTCATAGAGCACGTTTGAAACTCTGATTTTGTAGTATCTGGAACTGGACATAAGGAGCGCTTTGAGGCCTATGGTGTAAAAGGAAATATCTTCCCATAAAAACTAGACAGAACCATTCTCAGAAAGTAGTTTGTGCTGTGTGTACTCAACTCACAGTGTTGAATCTTTCTTTTGATACAGCAGTTTTGAAACACTCTTTTTGTAGAATCTGCAAGAGGATATTTGGATAGCTTTGAGGATTTTGTTGGAAACGGGAATATCTTCATATAAAATCTAGACAGAAGCATTCTCAGAAACATCTTTAGGATGTTTGCATTCAAGTAACAGAGTTGAACATTCCCTTTCATAGAGCAGTTTTGAAACACTGATTTTGAAGTATGTGGAAATGGACATTTGGAGCGCTTTGTGGCCTATGGTGAAAAAGGAAATATCTTCCCATAAAAACTACACGGAAGCATTCTCAGAAACTAGTTTGTGATGTGTGTACTCAACTCACAGTGTTGAACGATTCTTTTGTTAGAGCAGGTTTGAAACATTCTTTTTGTTTTATCTGGAAGTGGATATTTGGATTGCTTTGAGGCCTATGGTGAACAAGGAAATATCTTCCCATAAAAACTACACAGAAGCATTCTCAGAAACTAATTTGTGATGTGTGTGCTGAAATAACAGAGTTGAATCTTTCTTTTGATAGAGCATTTTTGAAACACTCTTTTTGTAGAATCTACAAGTGGATATTTGGATAGCGTTGAGGATTTCGTTGGTAACAGGAATATCTTCATACAAAATCCAGACAGAAGAATTATCAGAAACTTCTTTGTGATGTTGGCATTCAAGTCATAGAGTTGAACATTCCCTATCATAGAGCTGGTTTGAAACAGTGATTTTGTAGTATCTGGAATTGGACATTTGGAGCTCTTTGAGGCCTATGGTGAAAAAGGAAATATCTTCCCATAAAAACTAGAAAGAAGGATTCTCAGAAAGTAGTTTGTGATGTGTGTTCTCAACTCACAACGTTGAACCATTCTTTTGACAGAGCAGTTTTGAAACACTCTTTTTGTAGAATCTGTAAGTGGATATTTGGATAGCCTTGATGATTTCGTTGGAAACGGGTATATATTCATATAAAATCTAGACAGAAGCATTCTCAGAAACATCTTTGTGATCTTTGGATTAGAGTCACAGAGTTGAACATTCCCTTTCATAAAGCAGGTTTGAAACACTCTTTTTGTAGTATTTGGAAGTGCACATTTCAAGCGCTTTGAGGTGTATGGTGATAAAGGAAATATCTTCCCATAAAAACTAGATAGACACATTCTCAAAAACTTGTTTAGGATGTTTGTAGTCAACTAACAGAGTTGAAACTTTCTTTTGATAGAGAAGTTTTGAAACACTCTTTCTGTAGATTCTGCAAGTGGATATTTGGATAGCTTTGAGGATTTCGTTGGAAACGGGAATATCTTCATATAAAATCTAGATGGAAGCATTCTCAGAAACTTCTTTGTTATGTTTGCATTCGAGACACAGAGTTGAACATTCCCTATCATAGAGCAGGTTTGAAACACTGATTTTGTAGTATGTGGAAATGGACATTTTGAGCACTATGAGGCCTATGGTGAAAAAGGAAATATCTTCCCATAAAAACTACACAGAAGCATTCTCAGAAACTAGTTTGTGATGTGTGTACTCAACTAACAGAGTTTAACCTTTCTTTTGATAGGGCAGATTTTAAGCACTCTTTTTGTAGAATTCCCAAGTGGATATTTGGATACCTTTGAGGATTTCGTTGGAAAGGGGAATATCTCCATGTAAAATCTAGACAGAAGCATTCTCAGAAACATATTTGGGATGTTTGCATTCAAGTCACAGAGGTGAACATTCCCTTTCATAGAGCAGGTGTGAAACACTCTTTTTGTAGAATCTTCAAGTGGATATTTGGATAGCTTTGAAGATTTCGTTGCAAACGGAAATATCTTCATATAAAATCTAGACAGAAGCATTCTCAGAAACATCTGTGTGATATTTGCACTCAAGTCACAGAGTCGAACATTCCCTTTCACAGAGCAGGTTTGAAACACTGATTTTGAAGTATCTGCAACTGGACATTTGGAGCGCTTTGAGGCCTATGGCGAGAAAGGAAATATCTTCCCATAAAAACTAGATAGAAGCATTCTCAGAAACTTGCTTAGGATGGGTGTACTCAACTAACAGAGTTCAACCTTTCTTTTGATAGAGCAGTTTTGAAACACTGTTTTTGTAGAGTCTGCAAGTGGATATTTTGATAGCTTTGAGGATTTCATTGGAAACGGGAATATCTTCATATAAAATCTAGACAGAAGCATTCTCAGAAACATCGTTGGGATGTTTGCATTCAAGTAACAGAGTTGAACATTCCCTTTCATAGAGCAGGTTTGAAACACTCTTTTTGTCGTATCTGGAACTGGACAATTGGATCGTTTTGAGGCCTATGGTGAAAAAGGAAATATCTTCTGATAAAAATTAGGCAGAAGAATTCTCAGAAACCAGTTTGTGATGTGTGTACTCAACTAACAGAGTTGAACCTTTCCTTTGATAGAGCAGTTTTGAAACACTCCTTTTGTAGAATCTGCAAGTGGATATTTGTATAGCTTTGAGGATTTCATTGGAAACAGGATTATCTTCCTATAAAATCTAGACAGAAGCATTCTCAGAAACATTTCTGTGATGTGTGCATTCAAGTCAAAGAGTTGAACATTCCTTTTCATAGAGCAGCTTTGAAACACTCTTTTTGTAGTATCTGGATTTGGACATTTGGAGCGCTTTGATGCCTACGGTGAAAAAGGAAATATCTTCCCATAAAAACTAGACAGAAGCATTCTCAGAAACTTGTTTGTGATGTGTGTCCTCAACTAACAGAGTTGAACCTTTCTATTTACAGAGCAGTTTTGAAACACTCTTTTTGTAGAATCTGCAAGTGGATATTTGGACAGCTTTCAGGATTTCGTTCGAAACGGGAATATCTTCATACAAAATCTAGACAGAAGCATTCTCAGAAACTTCTTTGTGATGTTTGCATTCAACTCATAGAGTTGAACATTCCCTTTCATAGAGCAGGTGTGAAACACTCCATTTGTAGTATCTGGAAGTGGACATTTGGATCGCTTTGAGTACTGTGGTGAAAAAGGAGATATCTTACCTTCAAAACTAGACAGAAGCATTCTCATAAATTTGTTTGTGATATGTGTACTCAACTAGCAGAGTAGAACCTTTCTTTTGATAGGGCAGTTTTGAAACACTCTTTTTGTAGTATCTGCAAGTGGATATTTGAGTAGCTTTGAAGATATCGTTGGAAACCGGAATATCTTCATATAAAATCTAGACAGAAGCATTATCAGAAGCATCTCTGTGATGTTTGCACTCAAGTCAAAGAGTTGAACATTCGCTTTCATAGAGCAGGTTTGAAACACTGATTTTGTAGTATCTGGAACTGGACATTAGAGCACCTTGTGGCCTATGGTGAAAAAGGAAATATCTTCCCATAAAAACTACATAGAAGCATTCTCAGAAACTTGTTTGTGATGTGTGTACTCAGCTAACAGAGTTGAACCTTTCTTTTGATAGAGCAGTTTTGAAAAACTCTTTTTGTAGAATCTGCGAATATTTGGATAACTTTGAGGATTTCGTTGGAAAAGGGAATATCTTCATACACAATCTAGACAGAAGCATTCTCAGAAACATCTCTGTGATGTTTCCATTCAAGTTACAGAGTTGAACATTCCCTTTCATAGAGCAGGTTTGAAACACTGATTTTTCAGTATCTGGAACTGGACATTTGGAGTGCTTTGACGCCTATGGTGAGAAAGGAAATATCTTCCCATAAAAACAAGGTAGATGTATTCTCAGAAACTTGTTTAGGATGTGTGTACTCAACTAAGAGAGTTGAACTTTTCTTTTGATAGATCAGTTTTGAAACAACCTTTTTCTAGAATCTGCTAGTCGATATTTGGATAGCTTTGAGGATTTCATTGGAAACGGGAATATCTTCATATAAAATCTAAACAGAAGCATTCTGAGAAACTTCTTTGTGATGTTGGCATTGAAGTCCCAGAGTTGAACATTCCCTTTCATAGAACAGGTTTGAAACACTGATTTTGTAGTATCTGGAACTGGACATTTTGAGTGATTTTTGGCCTATGGTGAAAAAGGAAATATCTTCCCATAAAAATTACACAGAAGCATTCTCAGAAACTAGTTTGTGATGCGTATACTCAATTAACAGAGTTGAACCATTTTTTGATAGAGCAGTTTTGAAACACTCGTTTTGTAGAATCTGCAAGTGCATATTTGGATAGCTTTGAGGATTTTGTTGGAAACGGGAAGATCTGCCTATAAAATCTAGACAGAAGCCGTCTCAAAAACATCTCTGTGATCTTTCCATTCAAGTCTCAGAGTTGAAAATTCCCTTTCACAGAGAAGGTTTGAAACACTGATTTTGAAGTATGTGGAACTGAACATTTGGAGCGCTTTGAGGCCTATGGTGAGAAAGGAAATATCTTCCCATAAAAACTGGATAGAAGCTTTCTCAGAAAATTGTTTAGGGTGTGTGTACTCAACTAAGAGAGTTGAACATTTCTTTTGATAGTGCAGTTTTGAAACACTCTTTTTGTAAAGTCTGCAAGTGGATATTTGGACAGCTTTGAGGATTTCATTGGAAACGGGAATATCTGCGTATAAAATCTAGACAGAAGCATTCTGAGAAAACTCTTTGTGATGTTGGCATTCAAGCCACAGAGTTGAACATTCCCTTTCATAGAGGAGATTTGAAACACTCTTTTTGTAGAATCTGGAAGTAGACATTTAGAGCGCTTTCAGGCCTATGGTGAAAAAGGAAATATCTTCCAATAAAATCTAGACAGAAGCATTCTCAGAATCATGTTTGTGATATGTGTACTCAACTAACGGAGTTGAACCTTTCTTTTGATAGAACACTTTTGAAACACTGTTTTTGTAGAATTTGCAAGGGGATATTTGGATAGCTTTGAGGATTTTGTTGGAAACGGTAATGTCTTCTTAGAAAATCTAGACAGAAGCATTCTCAGAAACACCTTTGTGATGTTTGCATTCACGTCACAGAGTTGAATATTCTCTTTTGTAGAGCAGGTTTGAAACACTCTTTTTGTAGTATCTGGAAGTGGATGTTTGGAGCCCTTTGTGACCTAAGGTGAAAAAGGAAATATTTTCCCATAAACACTAGACAGAAGCATTCTCAGAAACATATTTGTGATGTGTGTACTAAACTAACAGATTTGAACCTTTTTTTTATAGAGCACTTTTGAAACATTCATTTTGTAGAATCTGCATGTGGATAATTGGATAGCTTTGAGGATTTCGTTGGAAACAGGAATAACTTCATATAAAATCTAGACATAAGCATTCTCAGAAACTTCTTTGTGGTGCTTGCATTCAAGTCACAGAGTTGAACATTGACTTTCATAGAGCAGGTTTAAAACACCCTTTTTGTAGTATCTGGAAGTGGACATTTGGAGCGCTTTGAGTCCTATGATGAAAAAGGAAATATCGTCCCATAGAAACTAGAAAGAAGCATTCTAAGAAACTTGTTTATGATGTATACATTCAACTAACAGAGTTGAATCTTTCTATTGATAGAGTAGTTTTGAAACACTCTTTTTGTGGAATCTGCAATTGGATATTTGTATAGTTTTGAGGATTTTGTTGGAAACGGGAATATCTTCATATAAAATCTAGACAGAAGCATTCTCAGAAACCCCTTTATGATGTTTGAATTCAAGTCACAAAGGTGAACATTCCCTTTCATAGAACAGGTTTGAAACACTCTTTTTGTAGTATCTGGAAGTGGACATTTGCAGCACTTTGACGTCTATGGTAAAAAAGGAAATATTTTCCCATAAAAATAGATAGAAGCCCTCTCAGAAACTTATTTATGATGTGTTTCCTCAACTAACAGAGTTTAACTTTGTTTTGATAGAGCAGTTTTGAAAAACTCTTTTTGTGGAATTTGCAAGCGGATATTTGAATAGCTTTGAGGATTTTGTTGGAAGCCGGAATATCTTCATATAAAATCTAGACAGAAGAATTCTGAGAAACTTCCTTTTGATATTTTCATTCAAGTCATAGAGTTGAACATTCTCTTACATAGAGCAGGTTTGAAACACTTTTTTTGTAGTATCTGGAAGTGGACATTTTGAGCACTTTGAGGCCTATGGTGAAAAAGGAACTATCTTCCAATGAAAACTAAATAGAAGCATTCTCAGAAACTTGTTTAGGATGTGTGTACTCGACTAACAGATTTGAACCTTTCTATTGTTAGAGCAGTATTGAAACACTGTTTTTGTGGAATCTGCAAGTGGATATTAGGACAGCTTTGAGGATTTCCTTGGAAAAGGGAATATCTTAATATAGAAAGTAGACAGCAGCATTCTAAGAAACTTCTTTGTGATGTTTGCATTCAAGTCACAGAGTTGAACATTCCCTTTCAAAGAGCAGGTTTGAAACACACTTTCTGTAGTATCTGGAAGTGGACATTTTGAGCGCTTTCAGGCCTATGGTGAAAAAGGAAATATCTCCCCAAAAAATTAGACAGAAGCATTCTCAGGAACTTATTTGTGGTGTGTGTCCTCAACTAACAGAGTTGAACCTTTCTTTTGATACAGCAATTTTGAAACCCTCTTTTTGTAGAATCTGCAAGCGGATATTTGGATAGCTTTGAAGATTTCGTTGGAAACGGGAATATCTTCATATGAAATCTAGACAGAAGCATTCTCAGAAACTTCTTTGTGATGTCTGCATTCAAGTCATAGATTTGTACATTCCTTTCATCGAGCAGGTTTCAAACACTCTTTTTGTAGTATGTGGAAGTGGATATTTCGATCGCTTTGAGGCCTATGGTGAAAAAGGAAATATCGTCCCATAAAAACTAGACAGAAGCATTCTCAGAAACTGGTTTGTGATGTGTGTACTCAACTAACAGGGTTGAAATTTTCTTTTGACCGAGCAGTTTTGAAATACTCTTTTTGTAGAAGCTGCAAGTGGATATTTGGATAGCTTTGAGGATTTCATTGGAAACCGGAATATCTTCAAACACAATCTAGACAGAAGCATTCTCAGAAACTTCTTTGTGTTGTCTGCATTCGAGTCACAGAATTGAACATTCCCTTTCATAGAACAGGTTTGAAAGACTCTTTTTGTAGTATCTGGAAGTGGACATTTGGAGAGCTTTGACGCCTATGGTGAAAAAGGAAATATGTTCCCATAAAAACTACACAGAAGCATTCTCAGAAACTTGTTTGTGATGTGTGTACTCAACTAACGGAGTTGAAACTTTCCTTTGACAGAACAGTTTTGAAATACTCTTTTTGTAGGAGCTGCGAGTGGATATTTGGATAGCTTAGAGGATTTCGTTGGAAACGGGAATATCTTTATCTAAAATCTAGACATAAGCATTCTCAGAAACTTCTTTGTGATGTCTGCATTCAAGTCATAGAGTTGAACATTCCTTTTCATAGAGCAGGTTTGAAACACTCTTTTTGTAGTATCTGAAATTGGACATTTGGAGCGTTTTGATGCCTATGGTGAAAAAGGAAATATCTTCCCATAAAAACTAGACAGAAACATTCTCAGAAACTTATTTGTGATGTGTGTCCTCAACTAACGGAGTTGAACCTTTCTTTTGATAGAGCACTTTTGAAATACTCTTTTTGTACAATCTGCAAGTAGATATTTGGATACATTTGAGGATTTAGTTGGAAACGGGAATATCTTTATGTAAAATCTAGATAGAAGCATTCCGAGAAACATCTTTGTGATGTTTGCATTCAAGTCAGAGAGTTGAACACTCCCTTTCACAGAGGAGGTTTGACACACTATTTTTGTAGTATATGGAAGTGGAATTTTAGAGCGCTTTGGGGCCTATTGTAAAAATGGAAATATCTTCCCATAAATACTACCCAGAAGCATTCTCAGAAACTTGTTTGTGATGTGTGTCCTCAAATAACAGAGTTGAATCTTTCTTTTTACAGAGCAGCTTTGAAACACTCTTTTTGTGGAATCTGCAGGGGGATATTTCGATAGCTTTGAGGATTTCGTAGGAAACGGAAATACATACAAAAAGTAGACAGCAGCATTCTCAGAAACTTCTTTGTGATGTTTGCATTCAAGTCACAGAGTTGAACATTCCCTTTCATAGAGGAGGTTTGAAACACTCTTTCTGTAGTATCTGGAAGTGGACATTTCGAGTGCTTTCAGGCCTATGGTGAAAAAGGAAATATCTTCCCATAAACACTAGATAGAAGCATTCTCAGAAACTTATTTGTGATATGTGTCCTCAACTAACAGAGTTTGACCTTTCTATTGATACAGCAGTTTGGAAACACTCTTTTTGTAGAATCTGCAAGTGGATATTTGGACAGTTTGAAGGTTTCGCTGGACGCGGGAATATCTTCATATAAAATCTAGGAGAAGCATTCTCAGAAACTTCTTTGAGATGTTTGAATTCAAGTCACAGAGTTGAACATTCCCTTTCATAGAGCAGGTTTGAAACACTCTTTTCGTAGTATGTGCAAGTGGACCTTTCGAGCGCTTTGAGGCCTATGGTGAAAAGGAAATATATTCCCATAAAAACTAGATGTAAGCATTCTCAGAATGTTGTTTGTGATGTGTGTACTCAACTAACAGAGTTGAACCTTTCTTTTGACACAACAGTGTTGAAACACTCTTTTTGTAGAATCTGCAAGTGGATATTTGGATAGCTTTGAGGATTTCGTTGGAAACGGGAAATCATATAAAAAGGAGACAGCAGCATTCTCATAAACTTCTTTATGATGTTTGCATTCAAGTCAGAGAGTCGAAAATTCCCTTTCATAGAGAAGGTTTGAAACATTCTTTCTGTAGTATCTGAAAGTGGACATTTCGAGCGCTTTCTGGCCTAAGGTGAAAAAGGAAATATCTTCACATAAAAACTAGACAGAAGCATTCTCAGAAACATATTTGTGATGTGTGTCCTCATCTAATAGAGTTGAATCTTTGTTTTGATACAGCAGTTTGGAAACACTCTTTTTGTAGAATCTGCAAGTAGATATTTGCATAGCTTTGAGGATTTCGTTGGAAAAGGGAATACATATAAAAAGTAGAGAGCAGCATTCTCATAAACTTTTTGTGATGTTTGCATTCAAGTCACAGTGTCGAACATTCCCTTTCATACAGCAGGTTTGAAACACTCTTTCTGTCGTATCTGGAGGATCACATTTCGAGCCTTTTCAGACCTACGGTGAAAAAGGAAATATCTTCCCACAAAAACTAGACGGAAGCATTCTCAGAAACTTGTTTGTGATATGTATACACAGCTAACAGAGTTGAACCTTTCTTTTTACAGAGCAGTTTTGAAACACTCTTCTTGTAGAATCTGCAAGTGGATATTTGGAGAGCTTTAATGATTTCGCTGGAAACGGGAATATCTTCATTTAAAATCTAGACAGAAGCATTCTCAGAAACTTATTTGTGATGTTTGCATTCAACTCATAGAGTTGAACATTCCCTTTCAAAGAGCAGGTTTGAAAGACTCTTTTTGTAGTATGTGGAATTGGACATTTCGAGCGCTTTGAGGCCAATGGTGAAAAAGGAAATATCTGCCTATAAAAACCAGACAGAAGCATTCTCAGAAACTTGTTTGTGATATGTGTACTCAACTAACAGAGTTGAAACTTTCTTTTGACAGAGCAGCTTTGAAACACTCTATTTTTAGAATCTGCAAGTGGATATTTGGATAGATTTGAGGATTTCGTTGGAAACGGGAATATCTTCATATAAAACCTAGACAGAAGCATAATCAGAAACTGCTTTGTGATGTCTGCATTCAAGTCACAGTGTTGAACATTCCCTTTCATAGAGCAGGTTTGAACGACTCTTTTTGTAGCATTTGGAAGTGGACATTTCGAGCCCTTTGATGCCGATGGTGAAAAAGGAAATATCTTACCATAAAAACTAGACAGAAGCATTCTCAGAAACTTGATTGTGATGGGTGTACTCAACTAACAGAGTTGAACCTTTCTTTTCACAGAGCAGTTTTGAAACACTCTTATTGTAGAATCTGCATGTGGATATTTTGATAGCTTTAAGGATTTCATTGGAAACGGGTATATCTTCATATGAAATCTAGACAGAAGCATTCTCAGAAACTTATTTGTGAGGTCTGAATTCAACTCACAAAGTTGAACATTCCCTTTAATAGAGCAGGTTTGAAACACTCTTTCTGTAGTATCTGGAAGTGGACATTTTCAGCGCTTTCAGGCCTATGGTGGAAAAGGAAATATCTTCACATAAAAACTAGACAGAAGCATTCCGAGAAACTTATTTCTGATGTGTGTCCTCAACTAACAGAGTTGAACCTTTCTTTTGATACAGCAGTTTGGAAACACTCTTTTTGTAGAATCTGCAAGTGGATATATGGATATCTCTAATGATCTCGTTCGAAACGGGAATATCTTCATGTAAAATCTAGACAGAAGGACTCTCAGAAACCACTGTGTGATATCTGCATTCAAGTCACAGAGCTGAACATTCCCTTTCTTAGAGCAGCTTTGAAATACTCTTTTCATAGTGTCTGGAAGTGGACATTTGGAGCGCTTTGACGCCTTTGGTGAAAAAGGAAATATCTTCCCATAAAAACTAGACAGAAGCATTCTGAGAAACTTCTTTGTGATGTATGTACACAAATAACAGACTTGAACCTTTCTATTCATAGAGCAGTTGGAAACACTCTTTTTGTGGAATCTGTATGTGGATATTTTGATTGCTTTAACGATATCATTGGAAACGGGAATATCTTCATATAAAATGTAGACAGAAGCATTCTCAGAAACTTCTTCGTGATGTGTGTCCTCAACTAACAGAGTTCAACCTTTCTTTTGATACAGCAGTTTGGAAACACTCTTTTTGTAGAATCTGCAAGTGGATATTTGGATAGCTCTAACGATTTCGTTGGAAACGGGGATATCTTTATATAAAATCTAGACAGAAACACTTTCATAAACTACTTTGTGATATCTGCATTCAAGTCACAGAGTTGAACATTCCGTTTCTTAGAGCAGGTTTGAAATGCTCTTTTTCTGGAATCTGCAAGAGGATATTTGGATAGCTTTGAAGATTTCGTTGGAAATGGGATTACATATAAAAAGTAGACAGCAGCATTATCAGAAGCTTCTTTGTGATGTTTGATTTAAGTTACAGAGTTGAACATTCCCTTTCATAGAGCAGGTTTGAAACACTCTTTCTGCAGTATCTGGAAGTGGACATTTCGAGCGCTTTGAGGCCTATGGCGAAAAAGGAAATATCTTCCCTTAAAAACTAGACAGAAGCATTCTCAGAAACTTCTTTGTGATGTGTGTACTGAACTAACAGAGATGAACCTTTCACTTGACAGAGCAGCCTTGAAACACTCTTTTTGTATAATCTGCCACTGGATATTTGGATAGCTTTGTGGATTTCTTTGGAAACGGGAATATCTTCATATAAAGTCTAGACAGAAGCATTCTCAGAAACTGCTTTGTGATGTCTGCATTCAAGTCACAGAGTTGAACATTCCCTTTCATAGAGCAGCTTTGAAACACTGTTTTTGTAGTATCTGGATTTCGACATTTGGAGCGCTTTGACGCCTACAGTGAAAAACGAAATATCTTCTCATAAAAACTAGACAGAAGCATTCTTAAAAACTGTTTTGTGATGTGTGTCCTCAACTAACAGAGTTGAACGATTCTTTTTACAGAGCAATTTTGAAACACTCTTTTTGTAGAATCTGCAGGTGGATATTTGGATAGCTTTAAGGATTTCACTGGAAACGGGAATATCTTCATATAAAATCTAGACAGAAGAATTCTCAGAAACTTCTTTGTGATGTGTGTCCTCAGCTAACAGGGTTCAACCTTTCTTTTGAAACAGCAGTTTGGAAACACTTTTTTTGTAGAATCTGCAAGTGGATATTTGGATAGCTCTAACGATTTCGTTGGAAACGGGAATATCTTCATATAAAATCTAGACAGAAGCAGTCTCAGAAACTACTTTGTGATATCTGCATTCAAGTCACAGAGTTGAACATTCCCTTTCTTAGAGCAGGTTTGTAACACTCTTTTTGTGGAATCTGCAAGAGGATATTTGGATAGCTTGGAGGATTTCGTTGGAAACGGGATTACATAGAAAAAGTAGACTGCAGCATTCTCAGAAGCTTCTTTGTGATGTTTGCTTTTAAGTCACAGAGTTGAACATTCCCTTACATGGAGCAGGTTTGAAATACTCTTTCCTTAGTATCTGGAAGTGGACGTTTCGAGCGCTTTCAGGCCTATGGTGAAAAAGGAAATATCTTCCCATTAAAACTAGACAGAAGCATTCGCAGAAACTTGTTTGTCATGTGTGTCCTCAACTAACAGAGTTGAACATTTCTTTTGACTGAGCAGTTTGGAAACATGCTTTTGTAGAATCTGCAAGTGGATATTTGCATAGCTTTGTGGATTTCGTTGGAAACGGGAATATCTTCACATAAACTCTAGACAGAAAGATTCTCAGAAACTGCTTTGTGATGCCTGCATTCAAGTCACGGTGTTGAACATTCTCTTTCATAGAACAGGTTTGAAAGACTCTTTTTGTACTATATGGATGTGGACATTTGCAGCGCTTTGACGCCTCTGGTGAAAAAGGAAATATCTTCCCATAAAAACTAGACAGAAGCATTCTCAGAAACTTGTTTGTGATGTGTGTCCTCAACTAACAGAGTTGAACCTTTCTATTTACAGAGAAGTTTTGAAACACTCTTTTTCTAGAATCTGCAAGTGGATATTTGGATAGCTTTAAGGATTTCATTGGAAACAGGAATATCTTCATATAAAATCTAGACAGAAGCACTCTAAGAAACTACTTTGTGATATCTGCATTCAAGTCACAGAGTTGAACATTTCCTTTCTTAGAGCAGGTTTGAAACACTCTTTCTGTGGAATCTGCAAGAGGATATTAGGATAGCTTTGAGGATTTCGTTGGAAAAGGGATTACATAGAAAAAGTAGACAGCAGCATTCTCAGAAGCTTCTTTGTGATGTTTGCTTCTAAGTCCAGTGTTGAACATTCCTTTTCATAGAGCAGGTTTGAAGCACTCTTTCTGTAGTATCTGGAAGTGGACATTTCGAGCGCTTTCACACCTATGGTGAAAAAGGAAATATTTTCCCATAAAAACTAGACAGAAACTTTTGCAGAAACTTGTTTGTGATGTGTGTCCTCAATTAACAGAGTTGAACATTTCTATTTACAGAGCAGTTTTGAAACACTCTTTTTGTAGAATCTGCAAGTGGATATTTGGACAGCTTTGTGGATTTCACTGGAAACGGGAATATCTTCATATAAAATCCAGGAAGAAACATTCTCAGAAACTGCTTTGTGATGTCTGCATTCAAGTCACAGTGTTGAACATTCCCTTTCTTAGAGCAGGTTTGAAACACTCTTTTTGTAGTATCTGGAAATGGACATTTGGAGCGCTTTGATGTCTTTGGTGAAAAAGGAAATATCTTCCCATAAAAACTAGACATAAGCATGCTCAGAAACTTCTTTGGGATGTATGTACTCAATTAAAAGAGTGGAACCTTTCTATTTACAGAGCAGTTTTGAAACACCCTTTTTGTAGAATCTGCAAGTGGATATTTGGATAGATTTAAGGATTTCATTGGAAACGGGAATATCTTCATATAAAACCTAGGCAGAAGCATTCCCAGAAACTTATTCGTTATGTGTGTCCTCAACTAACAGAGTTGAACCTTTGTTTTGATACAGCAGTTTGGAAACACTCTTTTTGTAGATCTGCAAGTGGATATTTGGATAGCTTTGAAGATTTCATTGGAAACGGGAATATCTTCATATAAAATCAAGACAGAAGCATTCTCAGAAACTTCTTTGTGATGTTTGCATTCAACTCACAGAGTTGAACATTCCCTTTCATAGAGCAGGTTTGAAGCACTCTTTTTGTAATATTTGGAAGTGGACATTTGGAGCGCTTTGTGGCCTATGGTGTAAAAGGAAATATCTTCCCAAAAAAACTAGACGAAAGCATTCTCAGAATCTTGTTTGTGATGTGTGTACTCAACTAACAGAGTCGAATCTATCTTTTGACAGATCACTTTTGAAACACTCTTTTTGTAGAATCTGCAAGTGGATATTTGGATAGCTTTGAGGATTTCATTGGAAACGGAAATATCTTCATGTAAAATCTAGACGGAAGCATTCTCAGAAACTGCTTTGTGATGTTTGCATTCAAGTCACAGAGTTGAACATTCCCTTTCATAGAGCAGGTTTGAAACACTCTTTCTGTGGTATCTGGAAGTGGACATTTCAAGCGCTCTCAGGCCTACGGTGAGAAACGAAATGTCTTCAAATAAAAACTAGACAGAAGCATTCTCAGAAATTTATTCATGATGGGTGTCTCAACTAACAGAATTGAACGTTTGTTTTGAAACAGCAGTTTGCAAACACTCTTTTCGTAGGATCTACAAGTGGATATTTGGAGAGCTTTGAAAATTTCGTTGGAAACGGGAATATCTTCATATAAAATCTAGACAGAAGCATTCTCAGAAACTTCTTTGTGATGTTTGCATTAAACTCATAGAGGTGAACATTCCCTTTCATACAGCAGGTTTGAAACACTCTTTGTGTAGTATGTGGAAATGGACATTTCGAGCACTCTGAGGCCTATGGTGAAAAAGGAAATATCTTCCCATAAAAACTAGACAGAAGCATTGTCAGAAACTTCTTTGTTACGTGTGTACTCAACTAACAGAGTTGCACCTTTCTTTTGACAGAGCAGTTTTGAAACACTCTTTTTGTAGAATCTGCAAGTGGATATTTGGATAGCTTTGAGGATTTCATTGGAAACGGAAATATCTTCATGTAAAATCTAGACGGAAGCATTCTCCGAAACTGCTTTGCGATGTTTGCGTTCAAGTCACAGAGTTGAACATTCTCTTTCATAGAGCAGGTTTGAAACACTCTTTCTGTAGTTTCTGGAAGTGGACATTTCCAACGCTTTCAGGCCTATGCTGAGAAAGGAAATATCTTCAAATAAAAACTAGACAGAAGCATTCTCAGAAACTTATATGTGATGTGTGTCCTCAACTAACAGAGTTGAACCTTTGTTTTGATATAGCAGTTTGGAAACACTCTTTTTGTAGGATCTACAAGTGGATATTTGGAGAGCTTTGAAAATTGCGTTGGAAACGGGAATATCTTCATATAAAATCTAGACAAAAGCATTCTCAGAAACTTCTTTGTGATGTTTGCATTCAACTCATAGAGTTGAACATTACCTTTCATACAGCAGGTTTGAAACACTCTTTGTGTAGTATGTGGAAATGGACATTTCGAGCGCTCTGACGCCTATGGTGAAAAAGGAAACATCTTCTCATAAAATCTAGACAAAAGCATTCTCAGAAACTTCGTTGTGATGTGTGTATTCAACTAACAGAGTTGAACCTTCCTTTTGACAGAGCAGTTTTGAAACACTCTTTTGGTAGAATCTGCAAGTGGATATTTGGATAGCTTTGAAGATTTCGTTGGAAACAGGAATATCTTCATGTAAAAGCAAGACAGAAGCATTCTCAGAAACTTCTTTGTGATGTTTGCATTCAACTCATAGAGTTGAGCATTCCCTTTCATAGAGCAGGTTTGAAATACTCTTTTTGTAATATTTGGAAGTGGACTTTTGGAGCGCTTTGTGTCCTGTAGTGAAAAAGGAAATATCTTCCCAAAAAACCAGATGAAAGCATTCTCAGAAACTTATCTGTGATGTGTGTTCTCAACTAACAGACTTGAACCATTGTTTTGATACAGCAGTTTGTAAACACTCTTTTTTTACAATCTGCAAGTGGATATTTGGATAGCTTTGAAGATTTCATTGGAAACGGGAATATCTTCATATAAAAGCAAGACAGAAGAATTCTCAGAAACTTCTTTGTGATGTTTGCATTCAACTCATGGAGTAGAACATTCCCTTTCATAGAGCAGGTTTCAAACACTCTTTTTGTAATATTTGGAAGTTGACTTTTGGAGCGCTTTGTGTCCTGTGGTGAAAAAGGAAATATCTTCCCAAAAAAACCAGACGAAAGCTTTCTCAGAATCTTGTTTGTGATGTGTGTACTCAACTAACAGAGTTGAACCTATCTTTTGATGGAGCAGTTTTGAAACACTCTTTTTGTAGAATCTGCAAGTGCATATTTGGATACGTTTGAGGATTTCGTTGGAAACGGAAATATCTTCATGTAAAATCTACACGGAAGCATTCTCAGAAACTGCTTTGTGATGTTTGCATTCAAGTAACAGAATTGAACATTCACTTTCATAGAGCAGGTTTGAAACACTCTTTCTGTAGTATCTGGAATTGGACATTTCTAGCGCTTTCAGCCCTATAAGTCTTCAAATAAAAACTAGACAGAAGCATTCTCAGAAACTTATTTGTGATGTGTGTCCTCAACTAACAGAGCTGAACCTTTGTTTTGATACAGCAGGTTGGAAACACTCTTTTTGTAGGATCTACAAGTGGATATTTGGAGAGCTTTGAAAATTTCATTGGAAACGGGAATATCTTCATATAAAATCTAAACAGAAGCATTCTCAGAAACTTCTTTGTGATGTTTGCATTCAACTCATAGAGTTGAACATTCCCTTTCATACAGCAGGTTTGAAACACTCTCATTTCGAGCGCTCTGATACCTATGGTGAAAAAGCAAATATCTTCCCATAAAATCTAGACAGAAGCATTCTCAGAAACTTCTTTGTCATGTGTGTACTCAACTAACAGAGTTGAACCTTCCTTTTGAGAGAGCAGTTTTGAAACACACTTTGTGTGGGATCTGCAAGTGGATTTTTGGATAGCTTTGAGGATTTCGTTGGAAACGGGTTACATATAAAAAGTAGACAGCAGTATTCTCAGAAACTTCTTTGTGATGTATGCATTCAAGTCACAGATTTGAACATTCCCTTTCATAGAGCAGGTTTGAAACACACTTTCTGTAGTATCTGGAATTGGACATTTCAAGCGCTTTCAGGCTTATGGTGAGAAAGGAAATGTCTTCAAATAAAAACTAGACAGAAGCATTCTCAGAAACTTATTTGTGATGTGTGTCCTCAACTAACAGAGTTGAACCTTTGTTTTGATACAGCAGTTTGTAAACACTCCTTTTGTAGGATCTACAAGTGGATATTTGGAGAGATTTGAAAATTTCATTGGAAACGGGAATATCTTCATATAAAATCTAGACAGAAGCATTCTCAGAAACTTCTTTGTGATGTGTGTACTCAACTAACAGGGTTGAACTTTCCTTTTGACAGAGCAATTTTTAAACACTCTTTGTGTGGAATCTGCAAGTGGATTTTGGATAGTTTTGAGGATTTCGTTGGAAACGGTATTTCATATAAAAATTAGACAGCAGCATTCTCAGAAACTTCTTTGTGATATATGCATTCAAGTCACAGAGTTGAACATTCCCTTTCATAGAGCAGGTTTGAAACACACTTTCTGTAGTATCTGGAAGTGGACATTTTGTGCGCTTCAGACCTATGGTGAGAAGGGAAATATGTTCAAATAAAAACTTGACAGAAGCATTCTCAGAATCTTTTTTGTGATGTGTGTCCTCAACTAACAGAGATGAACCATTGTTTTGATAGAGCAGTTTGGAAACACTCTTTTTGTAGAATCTGCAAATGGATATTTGGATAGCTTTGAAGATTTCGTTGGAAACGGGAATATCTTCATATAAAAGCAAGACAGAAGCATTTTCAGAAAATTCTTTGTGATGTTTGCATTCAACTCATAGAGTTGAACATTCCCTTTCATAGAGCCGGATTGAAACACTCTTTTTGTAATATTTGGAAGTGGACATTTGGAGCACTTTTTGGCCCATGGTGAAAAAGGAAATATCTTCCAAAAAAACTAAACGAAGGCATTCTCAGAATCTTGTTTGTGATGTGTGTACTCAACTAACAGAATTGAACCTATCTTTTGACAGAGTGGTTTTGAAACACTCTTTTTGTAGAATCTGCAAGTGAATATTTGGATAGCTTTGAGGATATCATTGGAAACGGGATTACATATAAAAAGTAGACAGCAGCATTCTCAGAAACTTCTTTGTGATGTATGCATTCAAGTCACAGAGTTGAACATTCCCTTTCATAGACCAGGTTTGAAACACTCCTTCTGTAGTATCTGGAA
This sequence comes from Pan troglodytes, assembly GCF_028858775.2. Lineage (NCBI taxonomy): Eukaryota > Metazoa > Chordata > Mammalia > Primates > Hominidae > Pan > Pan troglodytes. The sequence continues at coordinate 17,153,596 of NC_072412.2, read as the reverse complement.
GCAGATATTTCAAGTGCATTAGGCCAATGGTGAAAAAGGAAATGTCTTCAAATAAAAACTAGACAGAAGCATTCTCAGAATCTTATTTGTGATGTGTGTCCTCAACGAACAGTGTTGAACCATTGTTTTGATACAGCAGCTTGGAAACACTCCTTTTGTAGGATCTACAAGTGGATATTTGGAGAGCTTTGAAAATTTCGTTGGAAACGGGGAATATCTTCATATAAAATCTACACAGAAGCTTTCTAAGAAACTTCTTTGTGATGTTTGCATTCAACTCATAGAGTTGAATATTCCCCTTCATACAGCAGGTTTGAAACACTCTTTGTGTAGTATGTGGAAATGGACATTTCGAGCGCTCTGAGGCCTATGGTGAAAAAGGAAATATCTTCCCATAAAATCTAGACAGAAGCATTCTCAGAAACTTCTTTGTCATGTGTGTACTCAACTAACAGAGTTGAACTTTCCTTTTGACAGAGCAGTTTTGAAACACTCTTTGTGTGGAATCTGCAAGTGGATTTTCGGATAGCTTTGAGGAATTCATTGGAAACGGGATTACATATAAAAAGTAGACAGCAGCATTCTCAGAAATTTCTTTGTGATGTATGCATTCAAGTCACAGAGTTGAACATTCCCTTTCATAGAGCAGGTTTGAAACACTCTTTCTGTAGTATCTGGAAGTGGACATTTTAAGCGCTTTCAGGCCTATGGTGAGAAAGGAAATATCTTCAAATAAAAACTAGACAGAAGCATTCTCAGAAACTTATTTGTGATATGTGTCCTCAACTAACAGACTTGAACCATTGTTTTGATACAGCAGTTCGGAAACACTCTTCTTGTAGAATCTTCAAGTGGATATTTGGATAGCTTTGAAGATTTCGTTGGAAACGGGAATATCTTCATAAAAAAGCAAGACAGAAGCATTCTCAGAAACTTCTTTGTGATGTTTGCAAGCAACTCATAGAGTTGAACATTCTCTTTCATATAGCAGGATTGAAACACTGTTTTTGTAATATTTGGAAGTGGACTTTTGGAGCGCTTTGTGTCCTGTGGTGAAAAAGGAAATATCTTCCCCAAAAAACCAGACGAAAGCATTCTCAGAATCTTGTTTGTGATGTGTGTACTCAACTAACAGAGTTCAACCTATCTTTTGATGGAACAGTTTTGAAACACTCTTTTTGTAGAATCTGCAAGTGGATATTTGGATACGTTTGAGGATTTCGTTGGAAACGGAAATATCTTCATCTAAAATCTACACGGAAGCATTCTCAGAAACTGCTTTATGATGTTGGCATTCAAGTCACAGAGTTGAACATTCCCTTTCATAGAGCAGGTTTGAAACACTCTTTCTATACTAACTGGAAGTGGACTTTTCGAGCGCTTTCAGGCCTGTAAGTCTTCAAATAAAAACTAGACAGAAGCATTCTCAGAAACTTATTTGTGATGTGTTTCCTCAACTAACAGAGTTGAACCTTTTTTTCATACAGCAGTTTGGAAACACTCTTTTTGTAGGATCTACAAGTGGATATTTGGAGAGCTTTGAAAATTTCGTTGGAAACGGGAATATCTTCATATAAAGTCTAGACAAAAGCATTCTCAGAAACTTCTTTGTGATGTTTGCATTCAACTCATAGAGTTGAACATTCGCTTTCATAGAGCAGGTTTGAAACACTTTTTTTGTAATATTTGGAAGTGGACATCTGGAGCGCTTTGTGGCCTATGATGAAAAAGGAAATATCTTCCCAAAAAAACTAGACGAAAGCATTCTCAGAATCTTGTTTGTGATGTGTGTACTCAACTAACAGAGTTCAACCTATCTTTTGATGGAACAGTTTTGAAACACTCTTTTTGTAGAATCTGCAAGTGGATATTTGGATACGTTTGAGGATTTCGTTGGAAACGGAAATATCTTCATCTAAAATCTACACGGAAGCATTCTCAGAAACTGCTTTATGATGTTGGCATTCAAGACACAGAGTTGAACATTCCCTTTCATAGAGCAGATTTGAAACACTCTTTCTATACTATCTGGAAGTGGACATTTCGAGTGCTTTCAGGCCTGTAAGTCTTCAAATAAAAACTAGACAGAAGCATTCTCAGAAACTTATTTGTGATGTGTTTCCTCAACTAACAGAGTTGAACCTTTTTTTCATACAGCAGTTTGGAAACACTCTTTTTGTAGGATCTACAAGTGGATATTTGGAGAGCTTTGAAAATTTCGTTGGAAACGGGAATATCTTCATATAAAGTCTAGACAAAAGCATTCTCAGAAACTTCTTTGTGATGTTTGCATTCAACTCATAGAGTTGAACATTCCCTTTCATAGAGCAGGTTTGAAACACTCTTTTTCTAATACTTGTAACTGGACTTTGGGAGCGCTTTGTGTCCTGTGGTGAAAAAGGAAGTATCTTTCCAAAAACCAGATGAAAGTATTCTCAGAATCTTGTTTGTGATGTGTGTACTCAACTAACAGAGTTGAACCTTCCTTTTGACAGAACAGTTTTGAAACACTCTTTTTGTAGAATCTGCAAGTGGATATTTGGATAGCTTTGAGGATTTCGTTAGAAATTAGATTACATATAAAAAGTAGATAGCTGCATTCTCAGAAACTTCTTTGTGATACTTGCATTCAAGTCACAGAGTTGAACATTCCCTTTCATAGAGCAGGATTGTAACACTCTTTCTGTGGTATCTGGAAGTGGATATTTCAAGCGCTTTCAGGCCTATGGTGAGAAAGGAAATATCTTCAAATAAAAACTAGACAGAAGCATTCTCAGAAACTTATTTGTGATGTGTGACCTCAACTAACAGAGCTGAATATTTGTTTTGATACAGCAGTTTGGAAACACTCTTTTTGTAGAATCTGCACGTGGATATTTGGATAGCTTTGAAGATTTCGTTGGAAACGGGAATATCTTCATATAAAATCAAGATGGAAGCATTCTAAAAAACTTCTTTGTGATGTTTGCATTCAACTCATAGAGTTCAACATTGGCTTTCATAGAACAGGTTTCAAACACTCTTTTTGTAATATTTGGAAGTGGACATTTGGAGCGCTTTGTGGCCTATGGTGTAAAAGGAAATATCTTCCCTAAAAAAGTAGACGAAAGCATTCTCAGAACCTTGTTTGTGATGCGTGCACTCAACTAACAGAGTTGAACCTATCTTTGACATAGCAGTTTTGAAAAACTCTTTTAGTAGAATCTGCAAGTGGATATTTGGATAGCTTTGAGGATTTCGTTGGAAACGGAAATATCTTCATGTAAAATCTAGACGGAAGCATTCTCAGAAACTGCTTTGTGATGTTTGCATTCAAGTCACAGAGTTGAACATTCCCTTTCATAGAGCATGTTTGAAACACTCTTTCTGTGGTATCTGGAAGTGGACATTTCGAGCGCTTTCAGGCCTATGGAGAGAAAGGAAATGTCTTCAAATAAAAACTAGACAGAAGCATTCTCAGAAACTTATTTGTGATGTGTGTCCTCAACTAACAGAGTAGAAACTTTGTTTTGATACAGCAGTTAGGAAACACTCTTTTTGTAGTTTCTACAAGTGGATATTTGGAGAGCTTTGAAAATATCGTTGGAAACGGGAATATTTTCATATAAAACCTAAACAGAACATTCTCAGAAACTTCTTTGTGATATTTGCATTCAAGTCACAGAGTTGAACATTCCCTTTCATAGAGGAGGTTTGACACACTCTGGAAGTGGACATTTCGAGTGCTTTCAGGCCTATGGTGAGAAAGGAAATGTCTTCAAATAAAAACTACACAGAAACTATATCAGAAACTTATTTGTGATGTGTGTCCTCAACTAAGAGATTTGAACCTTTGTTTTGATACAGCAGTTTGCAAACACTCTTTTTGTAGGATCTACAAGTGGTTATTTGGAGAGCTTTGGAAATTTCATTGGAAATGGGAACATCTTCATATAAAATCAAGACAGAAGCATTCTCCGACTGTTTGAAAAGTCTGCAAGTGGATATTTGAACCTCTTTGAGGCCTTCGTTGGAAACGGGGTTTCTTCACATAATGCTAGACAGAAGAATTATAAGTAACTTCTTTGTGTTGCATGTATTCCACTCACAGAGTTGAACTTTTCTTTAGACAGAGCAGATTTGAAACTCTCTTTTTGTGGATTTTTGAATTGGAGATTTCAAGCGCTTTGAGGCCAATGGTAGAAAAGGAAATATCTTCGTATAAAAACTAGACAGAATCATTCTCAGAAACTACTTCGTGATTTGTGCGTTCAGCTCGCAGAGTTTAACCTTTCTTTTCATAAAGCAGTTTGGAAACACTCTGTGTGTAAACTCTGCAAGTGGATATTTGGACCTTTTTGAGGCCTTCGTTGGAAACGGGATTTCTTCATATAATGCTAGACAGAAGAATTCTCAAAAACTTCTTTGTGTTGCCTGTATTCTATTCACAGAGTTGAAACTTTCTTTAGACAGAGAAGTTTTGAAACACTGTTTTTCTCTAATTTGCATGTGGAGATTTAAAGGGATTTGAGGACAATGGCAGAAAAGGAAATATCTTCGTATAAAAACAAGACAGAATCATTCTCAGAAACTACGTTGTGATGTGGGCCTTCAACTGACAGAGTTTAACGTTTCTTTTCACAGAGCAGTTTGGAAACACTATGTTTGTAAAGTCTGCAAGTGGATATTTGGACCTCTTTGAGGCCTTCTTTGGAAACGGGATTTCTTCATAAAATGCTAGAGAGAAGAATTCTGAGTAACTTCTTTGTGTTTTGTGTACTCAACTCACAGAGTTGAATCTTTCCTTAGACAGAGCAGACTTGAAACTGTCTTTTTATGGAATGTACATTTGGAGATTTCAAGCGATATGAGGCCAATGGTAGAAAAGGAAATATCTTCGAATAAAAACTAGGCAGAATGATTCTCAGAAACTAATTTGTGATGTGTGCATACAGCTGACACAGTTTAACCTTACTTTTCATAGAACAGTTTGGAAAGACTCTGTTTGTAACGTCTGCAAGTGGATATTTGGACCTCTTTGAGGCCTTCGTTGGAAACCGGTTTTCTTTATGTAATGCTAGACAGAAGAATTTTCAGTAACTTCTTTGTGCTGCGAGTATTCCACTCACAGAGTTGAACCTTTCTTTAGACAGAGCAAATTTGAAACTCTCTTTTTGTGGATTTTGCATTTGCAGATTTCAAGTGCTTTGGGGCGAAAGGTAGAAAAGGAAATGTCTTCGTATAAAAACTAGACAGAATCATTCTCAGAAATTACTTTGTGAAGTGTAGGTTCGGCTCACAGAGTTTAACCTTTCTATTCATAGAGCACTTTGGAAACAATCTGTTTGTAAAGTCTGCAAGTGGATATTTGGACCTCTTTGAGGCCTTGTTGGAAACGGGATTTCTTCATATAATGCTACAGAGAAGAATTCTCAGTAACTTCTTTGTGTTGCCTGAATTCAACTCACAGAGTTGAACCTTTCTTTAGACAGAGCAGATTTGAAACTCTCTTTTTGTGGAATTTGCAATTGGAGATTTCAAGCGATTTGAGGCCAATGGTAGAAAAGGAAATATCTTCGTGTAAAAACAAGACACAATCATTCTCAGACACTATTTTGTGATGTGTGCGTTCAGCTCACAGAGTTTAACCTTTCTTTTCATAGAGTAGTTTGGAAACACTCTGTTTGTAGAGTCTGCAAGTGGATATTTGGACCTCTTTGAGGACTTCGTTGGAAATGGGTTTTCTTCATTTAATGCAAGACAGAAGAATTCTCAGTAACTTCTTTGTGTTGTGTCTATTCAACTCACAGAGTTGAACCTTTCTTTAGACAGAGCAGTTCTGAAACACTGTTTGTCTAATTTTCATGTGGGGATTTCAAGCGATTTGAGGCCAATGGTAGAAAAAGAAATATCTTCGTATAAAAACCAGACGCAATCATTCTCAGAAACTACTTTGGGACGTGTGCTTTCAACTGACAGAGTTTAACGTTTCTTTTCATAGAGCAGTGTGGAAACACTCTGTTTGTAAAGTCTGCAAATGGATATTTGGACCTCTTTGATGCCTTTGTAGGAAACGGGATTTCTTCATAAAATGCTACACAGAAGAATCCTGAGTAACTTATTTGTGTTGTGTGTATTCAATTCACAGAGTTGAACATTTCTATACACAGAGCAGTTTTGAAACTCTCTTTTTGTGGAATTTGCAATCGGAGATTTCAAGCGATTTGAGGCCAATGGTAGGAAAGAAAATATCTTTGTTTTAAAAGTAGACAGAATCATTCTCAGAAACTAGTTTGTGATGTCTGCGTACAGATCACAGAGTTTAACCTTCCTTTTCATAGAGCAGTTTGGATAGACTCTGTAAAGTCTGGAAGTAGATATTTGGACCACTTTGAGACCTTCGTTGGAAACAGGGTTTCTTCATATAATGCTAGAAAGAAGAATTCTCAGTAACTTCTTCGTGTTGCGTGTTTTCCACTCACAGAGTTGAACTTTTCTTTAGAAAGAGCAGATTTGAAACTCTCTTTTTGTGGATTTTGCATTTGGAGATTTCAAGCGCTTTGGGGCCAATGGTAGAAAAGGAAATGTCTTCGTATAAAAACTAGACAGAATCATTCTCAGAAACTACTTTGTGATGTGTGCATACAGCTCACAGAGTTTAAACATTCTCTTCATAGAGCAGTTTGGAAACACTCTGTTTTTGAAGTCTGCAAGTGGATATTTGGACCTCTTTGAGGCCTTCGTTGGAAATGGGATTTCTTCATATAATGCTAGACAGAAGAATTCTCAGTAACTTTTTTGTGTTGCGTGGATTCAACTCACAGAGTTGATCCTTTCTTTAGACAGAGCAGATTTGAAACACTCTTTTTGTGGATTTTGCAATTGGAGATTTCAAGCGATTTGAGGCCAATGGTAGAAAAAGAAATATTTTCTTATAAAAACTAGAAAGAATCATTCTGAGAAACTACTTTGTGATGTGAGCGTTCAGCTCACAGAGTTTAACCTTCCTTTTCATAGAGCAGTTTGGAAACACACTGTTTGTAAAGTCTGGAAGTGGATATTTTGACCTCTTTGAGGCCTTCATTTGAAACGCGGTTTCTTCGCATAATGCTAGACAGAAGAATTCTCAGTAACTACTGTGAGTTGCGTGTATTCCACTCACAGAGTTGAATCTTTCTTTAGACAGAGCAGACTTGAAACTCTCTTTTTGTGGAATTTGCAATTGGAGATTTCAAGCGTTTTGAGGCCAACGGTAGAAAAGGAAATATCTTCATACAAAAAGTAGACAGAATCATTCTCAGAAACTACTTTGTGATGTGTGCGTTCAGCTCACAGAGTTCAACCTTTCCATTCATAGAGCAGCTTGGAAACACTCTGTTTGTAAAGTCTGCAAGTGGATATTTGGACCTCTTTGAGGCCTTCGTTGGAAACGGGATTTCTTCATACAATGCTAGACAGAAGAATTCTCAGTAACTTCTTTGTGTTGTGTGTATTCAACTCAGAGAGTTGAACCTTTCTTTAGACAGAGCAGATTTGAAACTCTCATTTTGGGGAATTTGCCGTTGGAGATTTCAAGCGATTTGAAGCCAATGGTAGAAAAAGAAATATATTCATATAAAAACTAGACAGAATCATTCTCAGAAACTACTTTGTGATGTGTGCTTTCAACTGACAGAGTTTAACGTTTCTTTTCATAGGGCAGTTTGGAAACACTCTGTTTGTAAAGTCTGCAAGTGGATATTTGGAACTCTTTGAGGCCTTCGTTGGAAATGAGATTTCTTCATATACTGATAGACAGAAGAATTCTCAGTAACTTCTTTGTGTTGCCTGTATTCAACTCACAGAATTGAACTTTTGTTTAGACAGAGGAGTTTTGAAACACTCTGTTTGTATAATTTGCATGTGGAGATTTCAAGCGATTAGAGGCCAATGGCAGAAAAGGAAATATCTTCGTATAAAAACTAGACAGAGTCATTCTCAGAAACTACTTTGTGATGTGTACCTTCAACTGACTGAGTTTAACGTTTCTTTTCATAGAGAAGTTTGGAAACACTCTGTTTGTAAAGTCTGCAAGTGGATATTTGGACCTCTTGGAGGCCTTCGTTGGAAATGGGATTTCTTCATATAATGCTGGACAGAAAAATTCTCAGTAACTTCTTTGTGTTGTGTGTATTCAACTCAAAGAGTTGAACTTTCCCTTAGACAGAGTAGATTTGAAACACTCTTTTCATGGAATTTGCATGTGGAGATTTAAAGCGAATTGAGGCCAATGGTAGAAAAGGGTATATCTTCATTTTAAAACTAGACAGAATCATTCTCAGAAACTACTTTGTGATGTGTGCATCCACCTGACAGAGTTTAACCTTTCTTTTCATAGAACAGATTGTAAACACTCTGTTTGTAAAGTCTGCAAGTGGATTTTTGGACCTCTTTGTGGCCTTCATTGGAAAGTGGAATTCTTCATATAATGCTAGACAGAAGAATTCTCAGTAACTTCTTTGTGTTGTGTGTATTCAACTCACAGAGTTGAAACTTTCTTTAGACAGAACAGATTTGAAACTCTCCTTTTGTGGAATTTCCAATTGGAGATTTCAAGCCATTTGAGGCCAATGGTAGAAAAGGGAATATCTTCATATAGAAACTAGACAAAATCATTCTCAGAAACTGCTTTGTGATGTGTGCGTTCAATTCACAGAGTTTAAGCTTTTTTTTCATAGAACAGTTTGGAAACACTCTGTTTGTAAAGTCTGCAAGTGGATATTTTGACCTCTTTGTGGCCTTCGTTGGAAACGGGATTTCTTCATATAATGCTAGACAGAAGAATTCTCAGTAACTTCTTTGTGTTGCGTGTATTCCATTCACAGATTTGAACGTTTCTTTAGACAGAGCAATTTTGAAACACTCTTTTTGTCTACTTTGTGTTTGGAGATTTCAAGCGATTTGAGGCCAATGGTAGAAATGGAAATATCTTCGTATAAAAACTAGACAGAATCATTGTCAGAAACTACTTTGTGAAGTGTGCCTTCAACTGACAGAGTTTAACGTTTCTTTTCATAGAGCACCTTGGAAACCATCTGTTTGTAATGTCTGCAAGTGGATATTTGGACCTCTTTGAGGCCTTCATTGGAAACGGGATTTCTTCATACAATGCTAGACAGAAGAATTATCAGTAACTTCTTTGTGTTGTGTGTATTCAACTCAAACAGATGAACCTTCCTTTAGACAGAGTAGTTTTGAAACACTCTTTTTGTGGAATTTGCATGTGGAAATTTCAAACGAATTGAGGCCAATAATAGAAAAGTAAATATCTTCGTTTAAAAACTAGACAGAATCATTCTCAGAAACTACATTGTGATCTGTGCCTTCAACTGACAGAGTTTAACGATTCTTTTCATAGAGCAGTTTGGAAACAATCTGTTTGTAAAGTCTGCAAGTGGATATTTGGACCTCTTTGGGGCCTTCCTTTGAAACGAGATTTGTTCATATACTGCTGGACAGAAGAATTCTCAGTAACTTCTTTGTGTTACCTGTATTCAACTAACAGAATTGAACTTTTCTTTTGACAGACCAGTTTTTAAACACTCTGTTTATCTAATTTGTATGTGGAGATTTCAAGCGATTAGAGGCCAATGATAGAAAAGGAAATATGTTCATATAAAACTAGACAGAATCATTCTCAGAAACTACGTTGTTTCGTATGCCTTCAACCGACAGAGTTACATAGTTGTCTTCATAGAGTAGTTTGGAAACACTCTGTTTGTAAAGTCTGCAAGTGTACATTTGGACCTCTTTGAGCCCTTCGTTGGAAACGGGATTTCTTCATTAAATGCTAGACAGAAGAATACTCAGTAACTTCTTTGTGTTGTGTGTATTCAACTCACAGTGTTGAACCTTTCTTTAGACAGAGCAGATTTGAAACTCTATTTTGTGGAATTTTCAATTGCAGATTTCAAGCGATTTGAGGCCAATGGTAGAAAAGGAAATATCTTCGTATAAAAACTCGACAGAATCAATCTCAGAAAATACATTGCGATGTGTGCCTTCAGCTCACAGAGTTTAACATTTCTTTTCATAGAGCAGGTTGGAAACACTCTGTTTCTAAAGTCTGCAAGGGGATATTTGGACCTCTTTGAGGCCTTCGTTGGAAACGGGATTTCTTCATAAAATGCTAGACAGAAGAATTCTCAGTAACTTCTTTCTGTTGTGTGTATTCAACTCACAAAGTGGAACCTTTCTTTGGACAGAGCAGATTTGAAACTCTCTTTTTGGGGAATTTGCAATTGGAGGTTTGAAGCGATTTAAGGCCAATGGTAGAAAAGGAAATATCCTCGTTTAAAAACTAGACAGAATCATTCTCAGAAACTACTTTGTGATGTGCGCCTCCAACTCACAGATTTTAACGTTTCTTTTCATAGAGCACTTTGGAAACACTCTGTTTGTAAAGTCTGCAAGTGGATATTTGGACCTCTTCGAGGCTTTCGTTGGAAACGGGATTTCTTCATATAATGCAAGGCAGAAGAATTCTCAATAACTTCTTTGTGTTGTGTGTATTCAACTCACAGAGTTGAACCTTCCTTTAGACAGAGTAGATTTGATACACTCTTTTTGTGGAATTTCATGTGGAGGTTTCAAGCTTAATGAGGCCAATGGTAGAATAGGGAATATCTTCGTTTAAAAACTAGACAGAATTATTCTCAGAAACTACTTTTTGATGTGTGCATTCACCTGACAGAGTTTAACCTTTCTTTTCATAGAGCAGTTTGAAAACACTCTGTTTGTAACGTCTGTACGTGGATATTTGGACCTCTTTGAGGCCTTCGATGGAAACGTGATTCCTTCATATAATGCTAGACAGAAGAATTGTCAGTAACTACTTTGTGTTGGGTGTATTCAGCTCACAGTGTTGAACCTTTCTTTAGACAGAGCAGATTTCAAACTCTCTTTTTGTGGATTTTGCAATTGGGGATTTCAAAATATTTGAGGCCAGTAGTAGTAAAGGAAACATCTTCGTAAAAAAACTAGACAAAATCATTCTCAGAAACTACTTTGTGTTGTGTGCGTTCAGCTCAGAGAGTTTAACCTTCCTTTTCATAGAGCAGTTTGGAAACACTCTGTTTGTAAAGTCTGCAGGCGGATATTTGGACGTCTTTGAGGCCTTTGTTGGAAACGGGATTCCTTCCTATAATGCTAGACAGAAGAATTCTCAGTAACTTCTTTGTGTTGCCTGTATTCAACTCACAGAGTTGAACTTTTCTTTCGACAGAGCAGTTTTGAAATACTCTGTTTCTCTGATTTGCATGTGGAGATTTCATGCCATATGAGGCCAATGGTAGAAAAGGAAATATCTTCTTATAAAAACTAGACAGTATCATTCTCAGAAACTACTTTGTGATGTGTGCCTTCAACTGACAGAGTTTAACGTCTCTTATCATAGAGCAGTTTGATAACACTCTGTTTGTAAAGTCTGCAAGTGGATATTCGGACCTCTTTGAGCCCATCGTTGGAAACGGGATTTCTTCATTAAATGCTAGACAGAAGAATTCTCAGTAAATTTTTTGTGTTGTATGTATTCAATTCACAGAATTTAACCTTTCTAAGACAGAGGAGATTTGAAACTCTCTTTTTGTGGTATATGCAATTGCAGATTTCTAGCGATTTGAGTCCAATGGTAGAAAAGGAAATATCTTCGTATAAAAAGTCGACAAAATCTCTCTCAGAAACGACTTTGTTATGTGTGCCTTCAGCTCGCAGAGTTTAACATTTCTTTTCATAGAGCAGTTTGGAAACACTCTGTTTGTAAAGTCTGCAAGTGGATATTTGGACCTCTTTGAGGCCTTCGTTGGAAACGGGATTTCTTCATACAATGCTAGACAGAAGAATTCTCAGTAACTTCTTTGTGTTGTGTGTATTCAACTCACAGAGTTGAACCTTTCTTTAGACAGAGCAGATTTGAAACTCTCTTTTTGGGGAATTTGCCGTTGGAGATTTCAAGCGATTTGAAGCCAATGGTAGAAAAAGAAATATATTCATATAAAAACTAGACAGAATCATTCTCAGAAACTACTTTGTGATGTGTGCTTTCAACTGACAGAGTTTAACGTTTCTTTTCATAGGGCAGTTTGGAAACACTCTGTTTGTAAAGTCTGCAAGTGGATATTTGGAACTCTTTGGGGCCTTCGTTGGAAATGAGATTTCTTCATATACTGATAGACAGAAGAATTCTCAGTAACTTCTTTGTGTTGCCTGTATTCAACTCACAGAATTGAACTTTTGTTTAGACAGAGGAGTTTTGAAACACTCTGTTTGTATAATTTGCATGTGGAGATTTCAAGTGATTAGAGGCCAATGGCAGAAAAGGAAATATCTTCGTATAAAAACTAGACAGAGTCATTCTCAGAAACTACTTTGTGATGTGTACCTTCAACTGACTGAGTTTAACGTTTCTTTTCATAGAGAAGTTTGGAAACACTCTGTTTGTAAAGTCTGCAAGTGGATATTTGGACCTCTTGGAGGCCTTCGTTGGAAATGGGATTTCTTCATATAATGCTGGACAGAAAAATTCTCAGTAAATTCTTTGTGTTGTGTGTATTCAACTCAAAGAGTTGAACTTTCCCTTAGACAGAGTAGATTTGAAACACTCTTTTCATGGAATTTGCATGTGGAGATTTAAAGCGAATTGAGGCCAATGGTAGAAAAGGGTATATCTTCGTTTTAAAACTAGACAGAATCATTCTCAGAAACTACTTTGTGATGTGTGCATCCACCTGACAGAGTTTAACCTTTCTTTTCATAGAACAGATTGTAAACACTCTGTTTGTAAAGTCTGCAAGTGGATTTTTGGACCTCTTTGTGGCCTTCATTGGAAAGTGGAATTCTTCATATAATGCTAGACAGAAGAATTCTCAGTAACTTCTTTGTGTTGTGTGTATTCAACTCACAGAGTTGAAACTTTCTTTAGACAGAACAGATTTGAAACTCTCCTTTTGTGGAATTTCCAATTGGAGATTTCAAGCCATTTGAGGCCAATGGTAGAAAAGGGAATATCTTCATATAGAAACTAGACAAAATCATTCTCAGAAACTGCTTTGTGATGTGTGCGTTCAATTCACAGAGTTTAAGCTTTTTTTTCATAGAACAGTTTGGAAACACTCTGTTTGTAAAGTCTGCAAGTGGATATTTCGACCTCTTTGTGGCCTTCGTTGGAAACGGGATTTCTTCATATAATGCTAGACAGAAGAATTATCAGTAACTTCTTTGTGTTGCGTGTATTCCATTCACAGATTTGAACGTTTCTTTAGACAGAGCAGTTTTGAAACACTCTTTTTGTCTACTTTGTGTTTGGAGATTTCAAGCGATTTGAGGCCAATGGTAGAAATGGAAATATCTTCGTATAAAAACTAGACAGAATCATTCTCAGAAACTACTTTGTGAAGTGTGCCTTCAACTGACAGAGTTTAACGTTTCTTTTCATAGAGCACTTTGGAAACCATCTGTTTGTAATGTCTGCAAGTGGATATTTGGACCTCTTTGAGGCCTTCATTGGAAACGGGATTTCTTCATATAATGCTAGACAGAAGAATTCTCAGTAACTTCTTTGTGTTGTGTGTATTCAACTCAAACAGATGAACCTTCCTTTAGACAGAGTAGTTTTGAAACACTTTTTTTGTGGAATTTGCATGTGGAAATTTCAAACGAATTGAGGCCAATAATAGAAAAGTAAATACCTTCGTTTAAAAACTAGACAGAATCATTCTCAGAAACTACATTGTGATCTGTGCCTTCAACTGACAGAGTTTAACGATTCTTTTCATAGAGCAGTTTGGAAAAAATCTGTTTGTAAAGTCTGCAAGTGGATATTTGGACCTCTTTGAGGCCTTCGTTAGAAAAGGGTTTTCTTCATATAATGCTAGACAGAAGAATTCTCAGTAACTTCTTTGTGTTGTGTGTATTCAACTCACAGAGTTGAACGTTCCTTTGGACAGAGTAGATGGGAAACCGTCTTTTTGTGGAATTTGCATGTGAAGATTTCAAGCAAATTGAGGCCAATGATAGAAAAGGAAATATCTTCGTTTAAAAACTGGACAGAATCATTCTCAGAAACTACCTTTTGATGTGGCCTTCAACTGACAGAATTTCACGTTTCTTTTCATAGGGCAGTTTGGAAACACGCAGTTTGTAAAGTCTGCAAGTGGATATTTGGACCTCTTTGAGGCCTTCCTTTGAAACGAGATTTCTTCATATACTGCTGGACAGAAGAATTCTCAGTAACTTCTTTGTGTTACCTGTATTCAACTAACAGAATTGAACTTTTCTTTAGACAGAGCAGTTTTTAAACACTCTGTTTATCTAATTTGTATGTGGAGATTTCAAGCGATTAGAGGCCAATGATAGAAAAGGAAATATGTTCATATAAAAACTAGACAGAATCATTCTCAGAAACTACGTTGTTTCGTATGCCTTCAACCGACAAAGTTACATAGTTGTCTTCATAGAGTAGTTTGGAAACACTGTGTTTGTAAAGTCTGCAAGTGTACATTTGGACCACTTTGAGCCCTTCGTTGGAAACGGGATTTCTTCATTAAATGCTAGACAGAAGAATACTCAGTAACTTCTTTGTGTTGTGTGTATTCAACTCACAGAGTTGAACCTTTCTTTAGACAGAGCAGATTTGAAACTCTATTTTGTGGAATTTTCAATTGCAGATTTCAAGCGATTTGAGGCCAATGGTAGAAAAGGAAATATCTTCGTATAAAAACTCGACAGAATCAATCTCAGAAACTACATTGCGATGTGTGCCTTCAGCTCACAGAGTTTAACATTTCTTTTCATAGAGCAGGTTGGAAACACTGTGTTTCTAAAGTCTGCAAGGGGATATTTGGACCTCTTTGAGGCCTTCGTTGGAAACGGGATTTCTTCATAAAATGCTAGACAGAAGAATTCTCAGTAACTTCTTTCTGTTGTGTGTATTCAACTCACAAAGTGGAACCTTTCTTTGGACAGAGCAGATTTGAAACTCTCTTTTTGGGGAATCTGCAATTGGAGGTTTCAAGCGATTTAAGGCCAATGGTAGAAAAGGAAATATCCTCGTTTAAAAACTAGACAGAATCATTCTCAGAAACTACTTTGTGATGTGCGCCTTCAACTCACAGATTTTAACGTTTCTTTTCATAGAGCACTTTGGAAACACTCTGTTTGTAAAGTCTGCAAGTGGATATTTGGACCTCTTCGAGGCCTTCGTTGGAAACGGGATTTCTTCATATAATGCAAGGCAGAAGAATTCTCAATAACTTCTTTGTGTTGTGTGTATTCAACTCACAGACTTGAACCTTCCTTTAGACAGAGTAGATTTGATACACTCTTTTTGTGGAATTTCATGTGGAGGTTTCAAGCTTAATGAGGCCAATGGTAGAATAGGGAATATCTTCGTTTAAAAACTAGACAGAATTATTCTCAGAAACTACTTTTTGATGTGTGCATTCACCTGACAGAGTTTCACCTTTCTTTTCATAGAGCAGTTTGAAAACACTCTGTTTGTAACGTCTGTACGTGGATATTTGGACCTCTTTGAGGCCTTCGATGGAAACGTGATACCTTCATATAATGCTAGACAGAAGAATTGTCAGTAACTACTTTGTGTTGGGTGTATTCAGCTCACAGTGTTGAACCTTTCTTTAGACAGAGCAGATTTCAAACTCTCTTTTTGTGGATTTTGCAATTGGGGATTTCAAAATATTTGAGGCCAGTAGTAGTAAAGGAATATCTTCGTAAAAAAACTAGACAAAATCATTCTCAGAAACTACTTTTTGATGTGTGCGTTCAGCTCAGAGAGTTTAACCTTCCTTTTCATAGAGCAGTTTGGAAACACTCTGTTTGTAAAGTCTGCAGGCGGATATTTGGACGTCTTTGAGGCCTTTGTTGGAAACGGGATTCCTTCCTATAATGCTAGACAGAAGAATTCTCAGTAACTTCTTTGTGCTGCCTGTATTCAACTCACAGAGTTGAACTTTTCTTTCGACAGAGCAGTTTTGAAATACTCTGTTTCTCTGATTTGCATGTGGAGATTTCATGCCATATGAGGCCAATGGTAGAAAAGGAAATATCTTCTTATAAAAGCTAGACAGTATCATTCTCAGAAACTACTTTGTGATGTGTGCCTTCAACTGACAGAGTTTAACGTCTCTTATCATAGAGCAGTTTGGAAACACTCTGTTTGTAAAGTCTGCAAGTGGATATTCGGACCTCTTTGAGCCCATCGTTGGAAACGGGATTTCTTCATTAAATGCTAGACAGAAGAATTCTCAGTAAATTTTTTGTGTTGTGTGTATTCAATTCACAGAATTTAACCTTTCTAAGACAGAGGAGATTTGAAACTCTCTTTTTGTGGAATTTGCAATTGCAGATTTCTAGCGATTTGAGTCCAATGGTAGAAAAGGAAATATCTTCGTATAAAAAGTCGACAAAATCTCTCTCAGAAACGACTTTGTTATGTGTGCCTTCAGCTCGCAGAGTTTAACATTTCTTTTCAGAGAGCAGTTTGGAAACACTCTGTTTGTAAAGTCTGCAAGTGGATATTTGGACCTCTTTGAGGCCTTCGTTGGAAACGGGATTTCTTCATACAATGCTAGACAGAAGAATTCTCAGTAACTTCTTTGTGTTGTGTGTATTCAACTCAGAGAGTTGAACCTTTCTTTAGACAGAGCAGATTTGAAACTCTCATTTTGGGGAATTTGCCGTTGGAGATTTCAAGCGATTTGAAGCCAATGGTAGAAAAAGAAATATATTCATATAAAAACTAGACAGAATCATTCTCAGAAACTACTTTGTGATGTGTGCTTTCAACTGACAGAGTTTAACGTTTCTTTTCATAGGGCAGTTTGGAAGCACTCTGTTTGTAAAGTCTGCAAGTGGATATTTGGAACTCTTTGAGGCCTTCGTTGGAAATGAGATTTCTTCATATACTGATAGACAGAAGAATTCTCAGTAACTTCTTTGTGTTGCCTGTATTCAACTCACAGAATTGAACTTTTGTTTAGACAGAGGAGTTTTGAAACACTCTGTTTGTATAATTTGCATGTGGAGATTTCAAGCGATTAGAGGCCAATGGCAGAAAAGGAAATATCTTCGTATAAAAACTAGACAGAGTCATTCTCAGAAACTACTTTGTGATGTGTACCTTCAACTGACTGAGTTTAACGTTTCTTTTCATAGAGAAGTTTGGAAACACTCTGTTTGTAAAGTCTGCAAGTGGATATTTGGACCTCTTGGAGGCCTTCGTTGGAAATGGGATTTCTTCATATAATGCTGGACAGAAAAATTCTCAGTAACTTCTTTGTGTTGTGTGTATTCAACTCAAAGAGTTGAACTTTCCCTTAGACAGAGTAGATTTGAAACACTCTTTTCATGGAATTTGCATGTGGAGATTTAAAGCGAATTGAGGCCAATGGTAGAAAAGGGTATATCTTTGTTTTAAAACTAGACAGAATCATTCTCAGAAACTACTTTGTGATGTGTGCATCCACCTGACAGAGTTTAACCTTTCTTTTCATAGAACAGATTGTAAACACTCTGTTTGTAAAGTCTGCAAGTGGATTTTTGGACCTCTTTGTGGCCTTCATTGGAAATGGGATTTCTTCATATAATGCTGGACAGAAAAATTCTCAGTAACTTCTTTGTGTTGTGTGTATTCAACTCAAAGAGTTGAACTTTCCCTTAGACAGAGTAGATTTGAAACACTCTTTTCATGGAATTTGCATGTGGAGATTTAAAGCGAATTGAGGCCAATGGTAGAAAAGGGTATATCTTCGTTTTAAAACTAGACAGAATCATTCTCAGAAACTACTTTGTGATGTGTGCATCTACCTGACAGAGTTTAACCTTTCTTTTCATAGAACAGATTGTAAACACTCAGTTTGTAAAGTCTGCAAGTGGATTTTTGGACCTCTTTGTGGCCTTCATTGGAAAGTGGAATTCTTCATATAATGCTAGACAGAAGAATTCTCAGTAACTTCTTTGTGTTGTGTGTATTCAACTCACAGAGTTGAAACTTTCTTTAGACAGAACAGATTTGAAACTCTCCTTTTGTGGAATTTCCAACTGGAGATTTCAAGCCATTTGAGGCCAATGGTAGAAAAGGGAATATCTTCATATAGAAACTAGACAAAATCATTCTCAGAAACTGCTTTGTGATGTGTGCGTTCAATTCACAGAGTTTAAGCTTTTTTTTCATAGAACAGTTTGGAAACACTCTGTTTGTAAAGTCTGCAAGTGGATATTTCGACCTCTTTGTGGCCTTCGTTGGAAACGGGATTTCTTCATATAATGCTAGACAGAAGAATTTTCAGTAACTTCTTTGTGTTGCGTGTATTCCATTCACAGATTTGAACGTTTCTTTAGACAGAGCAGTTTTGAAACACTCTTTTTGTCTACTTTGTGTTTGGAGATTTCAAGCGATTTGAGGCCAATGGTAGAAATGGAAATATCTTCGTATAAAAACTAGACAGAATCATTCTCAGAAACTACTTTGTGAAGTGTGCCTTCAACTGACAGAGTTTAACGTTTCTTTTCATAGAGCACTTTGGAAACCATCTGTTTGTAATGTCTGCAAGTGGATATTTGGATCTCTTTGAGGCCTTCATTGGAAAAGGGATTTCTTCATATAATGCTAGACAGAAGAATTCTCAGTAACTTCTTTGTGTTGTGTGTATTCAACTCAAACAGATGAACCTTCCTTTAGACAGAGTAGTTTTGAAACACTCTTTTTGTGGAATTTGCATGTGGAAATTTCAAACGAATTGAGGCCAATAATAGAAAAGTAAATATCTTCGTTTAAAAACTAGACAGAATCATTCTCAGAAACTACATTGTGATCTGTGCCTTCAACTGACAGAGTTTAACGATTCTTTTCATAGAGCAGTTTGGAAACAATCTGTTTGTAAAGTCTGCAAGTGGATATTTGGACCTCTTTGAGGCCTTCGTTAGAAAAGGGTTTTCTTCATATAATGCTAGACAGAAGAATTCTCAGTAACTTCTTTGTGTTGTGTGTAATCAACTGACAGAGTTGAACGTTCCTTTGGGCAGAGTAGATGGGAAACCGTCTTTTTGTGGAATTTGCATGTGAAGATTTCAAGCAAATTGAGGCCAATGATAGAAAAGGAAATATCTTCGTTTAAAAACTGGACAGAATCATTCTCAGAAACTACCTTTTGATGTGTGCCTTCAACTGACAGAATTTAACGTTTCTTTTCATAGGGCAGTTTGGAAACACGCAGTTTGTAAAGTCTGCAAGTGGATATTTGGACCTCTTTGAGGCCTTCCTTTGAAACGAGATTTCTTCATATACTGCTGGACAGAAGAATTCTCAGTAACTTCTTTGTGTTACCTGTATTCAACTAACAGAATTGAACTTTTCTTTAGACAGAGCAGTTTTTAAACGCTCTGTTTATCTAATTTGTATGTGGAGATTTCAAGCGATTAGAGGCCAATGATAGAAAAGGAAATATGTTCATATAAAAAGTAGACAGAATCATTCTCAGAAACTATGTTGTGTCGTATGCCTTCAACCGACAGAGATACATATTTGTCTTCATAGAGTAGTTTAGAAACACTGTGTTTGTAAAGTCTGCAAGTGTACATTTGGACCACTTTGAGCCCTTCGTTGGAAACGGGATTTCTTCATTAAATGCTAGACAGAAGAATACTCAGTAACTTCTTTGTGTTGTGTGTATTCAACTCACAGAGTTGAACCTTTCTTTAGACAGAGCAGATTTGAAACTCTATTTTGTGGAATTTTCAATTGCAGATTTCAAGCGATTTGAGGCCAATGGTAGAAAAGGAAATATCTTCGTATAAAAACACGACAGAATCAATGTCAGAAAATACATTGCGATGTGTGCCTTCAGCTCACAGAGTTTAACATTTCTTTTCATAGAGCAGGTTGGAAACACTCTGTTTCTAAAGTCTGCAAGGGGATATTTGGACCTCTTTGAGGCCTTCGTTGGAAACGGGATTTCTTCATAAAATGCTAGACAGAAGAATTCTCAGTAACTTCTTTCTGTTGTGTGTATTCAACTCACAAAGTTGAACCTTTCTTTGGACAGAGCAGATTTGAAACTCTCTTTTTGGGGAATTTGCAATTGGAGGTTTCAAGCGATGTAAGGCCAATGGTAGAAAAAGAAATATCCTCGTTTAAAAACTAGACAGAATCATTCTCAGAAACTACTTTCTGATGTGCGCCTTCCACTGACAGATTTTAACGTTTCTTTTCATAGAGCACTTTGGAAACACTCTGTTTGTAAAGTCTGCAAGTGGATATTTGGACCTCTTCGAGGCCTTCGTTGGAAACGGGATTTCTTCATATAATGCAAGGCAGAAGAATTCTCAGTAACTTCTTTGTGTTGTGTGTATTCAACTCACAGAGTTGAACCTTCCTTTAGACAGAGTAGATTTGATACACTCTTTTTGTGGAATTTCATGTGGAGGTTTCAAGCTTAATGAGGTCAATGGTAGAATAGGGAATATCTTCGTTTAAAAACTAGACAGAATTATTCTCAGAAACTACTTTTTGATGTGTGCATTCACCTGACAGAGTTTAACCTTTCTTTTCATAGAGCAGTTTGAAAACACTCTGTTTGTAAAGTCTGTATGTGGATATTTGGACCTCTTTGAGGCCTTCGATGGAAACGTGATTCCTTCATATAATGCTAGACAGAAGAATTGTCAGTAACTACTTTGTGTTGGGTGTATTCAGCTCACAGTGTTGAACCTTTCTTTAGACAGAGCAGATTTCAAACTCTCTTTTTGTGGATTTTGCAATTGGAGATTTCAAAATATTTGAGGCCAGTAGTAGTAAAGGAAATATCTTCGTAAAAAAACTAGACAAAATCATTCTCAGAAACTACTTTGTGATGTGTGCGTTCAGCTCAGAGAGTTTAACCTTCCTTTTCATAGAGCAGTTTGGAAACACTCTGTTTGTAAAGTCTGCAGGTGGATATTTGGACGTCTTTGAGGCCTTTGTTGGAAACGGGATTCCTTCCTATAATGCCAGACAGAAGAATTCTCAGTAACTTCTTTGTGTTGCCTGTATTCAACTCACAGAGTTGAACTTTTCTTTCGACAGAGCAGTTTTGACATACTCTGTTTCTCTGATTTGCATGTGGAGATTTCATGCCATATGAGGCCAACGGTAGAAAAGGAAATATCTTCTTATAAAAAGTAGACAGTATCATTCTCAGAAACTACTTTGTGATCTGTGCCTTCAACTGACAGAGTTTAACGTCTCTTATCATAGAGCAGTTTGGAAACACTCTGTTTGTAAAGTCTGCAAGTGGATATTCGGACCTCTTTGAGCCCATCGTTGGAAACGGGATTTCTTCACTAAATGCTACACAGAAGAATTCTCAGTAAATTTTTTGTGTTGTGTGTATTCAATTCACAGAATTTAACCTTTCTAAGACAGAGGAGATTTGAAACTCTCTTTTTGTGGAATTTGCAATTGCAGATTTCTAGCGACTTGAGTCCAATGGTAGAAAAGGAAATATCTTCGTATAAAAAGTCGACAAAATCTCTCTCAGAAACGACTTTGTTATGTGTGCCTTCAGCTCGCAGAGTTTAACATTTCTTTTCATAGAGCAGTTTGGAAACACTCTGTTTGTAAAGTCTGCAAGTGGATATTTGGACCTCTTTGAGGCCTTCGTTGGAAATGGGATTTCTTCATACAATGCTAGACAGAAGAATTCTCAGTAACTTCTTTGTGTTGTGTGTATTCAACTCACAGAGTTGAAACTTTCTTTAGACAGAAAAGATTTGAAACTCTCTTTTTGGGGAATTTCCAATTGGAGATTTCAAGCCATTTGAGGCCAATGGTAGAAAAGGGAATATCTTCATATAGAAACTAGACAAAATCATTCTCAGAAACTGCTTTGTGATGTGTGCGTTCAATTCACAGAGTTTAAACTTTTTTTTCATAGAACAGTTTGGAAACACTCTGTTTGTGAAGTCTGCAAGTGGATATTTCGACCTCTTTGTGGCCTTTGCTGGAAACGGGATTTCTTCACATAATGCTAGACAGACGAATTCTCAGTAACTTCTTTGTGTTGCGTGTATTCCATTCACAGATGTGAACGTTTCTTTAGACAGAGCAATTTTGGAACACTCTTTTTGTCTACTTTGTGTTTGGAGGTTTCAAGCGATTTGAGGCCAATGATAGAAAAGGAAATATCTTCGTATAAAAACTAGACAGAATCATTCTCAGAAACTACTTTGTGATGTGTGCCTTCAACTGACAGAGTTTAACGTTTCTTTTCATAGAGCACTTTGGAAACAATCTGTTTGTAATGTCTGCAAGTGGATATTTGGACCTTTTTGAGGCCTTCATTGGAAACGGGATTTCTTCATATAATGCTAGAGAGAAGAATTCTCAGTAACTTCTTTGTGTTGTGTGTATTCAACTCAAACAGATGAACCTTCCTTTAGACAGAGTAGTTTTGAAACACTCTTTTTGTGGAATTTGCATGTGGAAATTTCAAACGAATTGAGGCCAATAATAGAAAAGTAAATATCTTCGTTTAAAAACTAGACAGAATCATTCTCAGAAACTACATTGTGATCTGTGCCTTCAACTGACAGAGTTTAACGATTCTTTTCATAGAGCAGTTTGGAAACAATCTGTTTGTAAAGTCTGCAAGTGGATATTTGGACCTCTTTGAGGCCTTCGTTAGAAAAGGGTTTTCTTCATATAATGCTAGACAGAAGAATTCTCAGTAACTTCTTTGTGTTGTGTGTATTCAACTCACACAGTTGAACGTTCCTTTGGACAGAGTAGATGGGAAACAGTCTTTTTGTGGAATTTGCATGTGAAGATTTCAAGCAAATTGAGGCCAATGATAGAAAAGGAAATATCTTCGTTTAAAAACTGGACAGAATCATTCTCAGAAACTACTTTGTGATGTGTGCCTTCAACTGACAGAATTTAACGTTTCTTTTCGTAGGGCAGTTTGGAAACACGCAGTTTGTAAAGTCTGCAAGTGGATATTTGGACCTCTTTGAGGCCTTCCTTTGAAACGAGATTTCTTCATATACTGCTGGACAGAAGAATTCTCAGTAACTTCTTTGTGTTACCTGTATTCAACTAACAGAATTGAACTTTTCTTTAGACAGAGGAGTTTTTAAACACTCTGTTTATCTAATTTGTATGTGGAGATTTCAAGCGATTAGAGGCCAATGATAGAAAAGGAAATATGTTCATATAAAAACTAGACAGAATCATTCTCAGAAACTATGTTGTGTCGTATGCCTTCAACCGACAGAGATACATATTTGTCTTCATAGAGTAGTTTAGAAACACTGTGTTTGTAAAGTCTGCAAGTGTACATTTGGACCACTTTGAGCCCTTCGTTGGAAACGGGATTTCTTCATTAAATGCTAGACAGAAGAATACTCAGTAACTTCTTTGTGTTGTGAGTATTCAACTCACAGAGTTGAACCTTTCTTTAGACAGAGCAGATTTGAAACTCTATTTTGTGGAATTTTCAATTGCAGATTTCAAGCGATTTGAGGCCAATGGTAGAAAAGGAAATATCTTCGTATAAAAACTCGACAGAATCAATCTCAGAAAATACATTGCGATGTGTGCCTTCAGCTCACAGAGTTTAACATTTCTTTTCATAGAGCAGGTTGGAAACACTCTGTTTCTAAAGTCTGCAAGGGGATATTTGGACCTCTTTGAGGCCTTCGTTGGAAACGGGATTTCTTCATAAAATGCTAGACAGAAGAATTCTCAGTAACTTCTTTGTGTTGTGTGTATTCAACTCACAAAGTGGAACCTTTGTTTGGACAGAGCAGATTTGAAACTCTCTTTTTGGGGAATTTGCAATTGGAGGTTTCAAGCGATGTAAGGCCAATGGTAGAAAAGGAAATATCCTCGTTTAAAAACTAGACAGAATCATTCTCAGAAACTACTTTGTGATGTGCGCCTTCCACTGACAGATTTTAACGTTTCTTTTCATAGAGCACTTTGGAAACACTCTGTTTGTAAAGTCTGCAAGTGGATATTTGGACCTCTTCGAGGCCTTCGTTGGAAACGGGATTTCTTCATATAATGCAAGGCAGAAGAATTCTCAATAACTTCTTTGTGTTGTGTGTATTCAACTCACAGAGTTGAACCTTCCTTTAGACAGAGTAGATTTGATACACTCTTTTTGTGGAATTTCATGTGGAGGTTTCAAGCTTTATGAGGTCAATGGTAGAATAGGGAATATCTTCGTTTAAAAACTAGACAGAATTATTCTCAGAAACTACTTTTTGATGTGTGCATTCACCTGACAGAGTTTAACCTTTCTTTTCATAGAGCAGTTTGAAAACACTCTGTTTGTAAAGTCTGTACGTGGATATTTGGACCTCTTTGAGGCCTTCGATGGAAACGTGATTCCTTCATATAATGCTAGACAGAAGAATTGTCAGTAACTACTTTGTGTTGGGTGTATTCAGCTCACAGTGTTGAACCTTTCTTTAGACAGAGCAGATTTCAAACTCTCTTTTTGTGGATTTTGCAATTGGAGATTTCAAAATATTTGAGGCCAGTAGTAGTAAAGGAAATATCTTCGTAAAAAAACTAGACAAAATCGTTCTCAGAAACTACTTTGTGATGTGTGCGTTCAGCTCAGAGAGTTTAACCTTCCTTTTCATAGAGCAGTTTGGAAACACTCTGTTTGTAAAGTCTGCAGGTGGATATTTGGACGTCTTTGAGGCCTTTGTTGGAAACGGGATTCCTTCCTATAATGCCAGACAGAAGAATTCTCAGTAACTTCTTTGTGTTGCCTGTATTCAACTCACAGAGTTGAACTTTTCTTTCGACAGAGCAGTTTTGAAATACTCTGTTTCTCTGATTTGCATGTGGAGATTTCATGCCATATGAGGCCAACGGTAGAAAAGGAAATATCTTCTTATAAAAAGTAGACAGTATCATTCTCAGAAACTACTTTGTGATCTGTGCCTTCAACTGACAGAGTTTAACGTCTCTTATCATAGAGCAGTTTGGAAACACTCTGTTTGTAAAGTCTGCAAGTGGATATTCGGACCTCTTTGAGCCCATCGTTGGAAACGGGATTTCTTCACTAAATGCTACACAGAAGAATTCTCAGTAAACTTTTTGTGTTGTGTGTATTCAATTCACAGAATTTAACCTTTCTAAGACAGAGGAGATTTGAAACTCTCTTTTTGTGGAATTTTCAATTGCAGATTTCTAGCGATTTGAGTCCAATGGTAGAAAAGGAAATATCTTCGTATAAAAAGTCGACAAAATCTCTCTCAGAAACGACTTTGTTATGTGTGCCTTCAGCTCGCGGAGTTTAACATTTCTTTTCATAGAGCAGTTTGGAAACACTCTGTTTGTAAAGTCTGCAAGTGGATATTTGGACCTCTTTGAGGCCTTCGTTGGAAATGGGATTTCTTCATACAATGCTAGACAGAAGAATTCTCAGTAACTTCTTTGTGTTGTGTGTATTCAACTCACAGAGTTGAAACTTTCTTTAGACAGAAAAGATTTGAAACTCTCTTTTTGGGGAATTTCCAATTGGAGATTTCAAGCCATTTGAGGCCAATGGTAGAAAAGGGAATATCTTCATATAGAAACTAGACAAAATCATTCTCAGAAACTGCTTTGTGATGTGTGCGTTCAATTCACAGAGTTTAAACTTTTTTTTCATAGAACAGTTTGGAAACACTCTGTTTGTAAAGTCTGCAAGTGGATATTTCGACCTCTTTGTGGCCTTCGCTGGAAACGGGATTTCTTCACATAATGCTAGACAGACGAATTCTCAGTAACTTCTTTGTGTTGCGTGTATTCCATTCACAGATGTGAACGTTTCTTTAGACAGAGCAGTTTTGGAACCCTCTTTTTGTCTACTTTGTGTTTGGAGGTTTCAAGCGATTTGAGGCCAATGGTAGAAAAGGAAATATCTTCGTATAAAAACTAGACAGAATCATTCTCAGAAACTACTTTGTGATGTGTGCCTTCAACTGACAGAGTTTAACGTTTCTTTTCATAGAGCACTTTGGAAACACTCTGTTTGTAATGTCTGCAAGTGGATATTTGGACCTCTTCGAGGCCTTCGTTGGAAACGGGATTTCTTCATATAATGCAAGGCAGAAGAATTCTCAGTAACTTCTTTGTGTTGTGTGTATTCAACTCACAGAGTTGAACCTTCCTTTAGACAGAGTAGATTTGATACACTCTTTTTGTGGAATTTCATGTGGAGGTTTCAAGCTTAATGAGGTCAATGGTAGAATAGGGAATATCTTCGTTTAAAAACTAGACAGAATTATTCTCAGAAACTACTTTTTGATGTGTGCATTCACCTGACGGAGTTTAACCTTTCTTTTCATAGAGCAGTTTGAAAACACTCTGTTTGTAAAGTCTGTATGTGGATATTTGGACCTCTTTGAGGCCTTCGATGGAAACGTGATTCCTTCATATAATGCTAGACAGAAGAATTGTCAGTAACTACTTTGTGTTGGGTGTATTCAGCTCACAGTGTTGAACCTTTCTTTAGACAGAGCAGATTTCAAACTCTCTTTTTGTGGATTTTGCAATTGGAGATTTCAAAATATTTGAGGCCAGTAGTAGTAAAGGAAATATCTTCGTAAAAAAACTAGACAAAATCATTCTCAGAAACTACTTTGTGATGTGTGCGTTCAGCTCAGAGAGTTTAACCTTCCTTTTCATAGAGCAGTTTGGAAACACTCTGTTTGTAAAGTCTGCAGGTGGATATTTGGACGTCTTTGAGGCCTTTGTTGGAAACGGGATTCCTTCCTATAATGCCAGACAGAAGAATTCTCAGTAACTTCTTTGTGTTGCCTGTATTCAACTCACAGAGTTGAACTTTTCTTTCGACAGAGCAGTTTTGACATACTCTGTTTCTCTGATTTGCATGTGGAGATTTCATGCCATATGAGGCCAACGGTAGAAAAGGAAATATCTTCTTATAAAAAGTAGACAGTATCATTCTCAGAAACTACTTTGTGATCTGTGCCTTCAACTGACAGAGTTTAACGTCTCTTATCATAGAGCAGTTTGGAAACACTCTGTTTGTAAAGTCTGCAAGTGGATATTCGGACCTCTTTGAGCCCATCGTTGGAAACGGGATTTCTTCACTAAATGCTACACAGAAGAATTCTCAGTAAATTTTTTGTGTTGTGTGTATTCAATTCACAGAATTTAACCTTTCTAAGACAGAGGAGATTTGAAACTCTCTTTTTGTGGAATTTGCAATTGCAGATTTCTAGCGATTTGAGTCCAATGGTAGAAAAGGAAATATCTTCGTATAAAAAGTCGACAAAATCTCTCTCAGAAACGACTTTGTTATGTGTGCCTTCAGCTCGCAGAGTTTAACATTTCTTTTCATAGAGCAGTTTGGAAACACTCTGTTTGTAAAGTCTGCAAGTGGATATTTGGACCTCTTTGAGGCCTTCGTTGGAAATGGGATTTCTTCATACAATGCTAGACAGAAGAATTCTCAGTAACTTCTTTGTGTTGTGTGTATTCAACTCACAGAGTTGAAACTTTCTTTAGACAGAAAAGATTTGAAACTCTCTTTTTGGGGAATTTCCAATTGGAGATTTCAAGCCATTTGAGGCCAATGGTAGAAAAGGGAATATCTTCATATAGAAACTAGACAAAATCATTCTCAGAAACTGCTTTGTGATGTGTGCGTTCAATTCACAGAGTTTAAACTTTTTTTTCATAGAACAGTTTGGAAACACTCTGTTTGTGAAGTCTGCAAGTGGATATTTCGACCTCTTTGTGGCCTTTGCTGGAAACGGGATTTCTTCACATAATGCTAGACAGACGAATTCTCAGTAACTTCTTTGTGTTGCGTGTATTCCATTCACAGATGTGAACGTTTCTTTAGACAGAGCAATTTTGGAACACTCTTTTTGTCTACTTTGTGTTTGGAGGTTTCAAGCGATTTGAGGCCAATGATAGAAAAGGAAATATCTTCGTATAAAAACTAGACAGAATCATTCTCAGAAACTACTTTGTGATGTGTGCCTTCAACTGACAGAGTTTAACGTTTCTTTTCATAGAGCACTTTGGAAACAATCTGTTTGTAATGTCTGCAAGTGGATATTTGGACCTTTTTGAGGCCTTCATTGGAAACGGGATTTCTTCATATAATGCTAGAGAGAAGAATTCTCAGTAACTTCTTTGTGTTGTGTGTATTCAACTCAAACAGATGAACCTTCCTTTAGACAGAGTAGTTTTGAAACACTCTTTTTGTGGAATTTGCATGTGGAAATTTCAAACGAATTGAGGCCAATAATAGAAAAGTAAATATCTTCGTTTAAAAACTAGACAGAATCATTCTCAGAAACTACATTGTGATCTGTGCCTTCAACTGACAGAGTTTAACGATTCTTTTCATAGAGCAGTTTGGAAACAATCTGTTTGTAAAGTCTGCAAGTGGATATTTGGACCTCTTTGAGGCCTTCGTTAGAAAAGGGTTTTCTTCATATAATGCTAGACAGAAGAATTCTCAGTAACTTCTTTGTGTTGTGTGTATTCAACTCACACAGTTGAACGTTCCTTTGGACAGAGTAGATGGGAAACAGTCTTTTTGTGGAATTTGCATGTGAAGATTTCAAGCAAATTGAGGCCAATGATAGAAAAGGAAATATCTTCGTTTAAAAACTGGACAGAATCATTCTCAGAAACTACTTTGTGATGTGTGCCTTCAACTGACAGAATTTAACGTTTCTTTTCGTAGGGCAGTTTGGAAACACGCAGTTTGTAAAGTCTGCAAGTGGATATTTGGACCTCTTTGAGGCCTTCCTTTGAAACGAGATTTCTTCATATACTGCTGGACAGAAGAATTCTCAGTAACTTCTTTGTGTTACCTGTATTCAACTAACAGAATTGAACTTTTCTTTAGACAGAGGAGTTTTTAAACACTCTGTTTATCTAATTTGTATGTGGAGATTTCAAGCGATTAGAGGCCAATGATAGAAAAGGAAATATGTTCATATAAAAACTAGACAGAATCATTCTCAGAAACTATGTTGTGTCGTATGCCTTCAACCGACAGAGATACATATTTGTCTTCATAGAGTAGTTTAGAAACACTGTGTTTGTAAAGTCTGCAAGTGTACATTTGGACCACTTTGAGCCCTTCGTTGGAAACGGGATTTCTTCATTAAATGCTAGACAGAAGAATACTCAGTAACTTCTTTGTGTTGTGTGTATTCAACTCACAGAGTTGAACCTTTCTTTAGACAGAGCAGATTTGAAACTCTATTTTGTGGAATTTTCAATTGCAGATTTCAAGCGATTTGAGGCCAATGGTAGAAAAGGAAATATCTTCGTATAAAAACTCGACAGAATCAATCTCAGAAAATACATTGCGATGTGTGCCTTCAGCTCACAGAGTTTAACATTTCTTTTCATAGAGCAGGTTGGAAACACTCTGTTTCTAAAGTCTGCAAGGGGATATTTGGACCTCTTTGAGGCCTTCGTTGGAAACGGGATTTCTTCATAAAATGCTAGACAGAAGAATTCTCAGTAACTTCTTTGTGTTGTGTGTATTCAACTCACAAAGTGGAACCTTTGTTTGGACAGAGCAGATTTGAAACTCTCTTTTTGGGGAATTTGCAATTGGAGGTTTCAAGCGATGTAAGGCCAATGGTAGAAAAGGAAATATCCTCGTTTAAAAACTAGACAGAATCATTCTCAGAAACTACTTTGTGATGTGCGCCTTCCACTGACAGATTTTAACGTTTCTTTTCATAGAGCACTTTGGAAACACTCTGTTTGTAAAGTCTGCAAGTGGATATTTGGACCTCTTCGAGGCCTTCGTTGGAAACGGGATTTCTTCATATAATGCAAGGCAGAAGAATTCTCAATAACTTCTTTGTGTTGTGTGTATTCAACTCACAGAGTTGAACCTTCCTTTAGACAGAGTAGATTTGATACACTCTTTTTGTGGAATTTCATGTGGAGGTTTCAAGCTTTATGAGGTCAATGGTAGAATAGGGAATATCTTCGTTTAAAAACTAGACAGAATTATTCTCAGAAACTACTTTTTGATGTGTGCATTCACCTGACAGAGTTTAACCTTTCTTTTCATAGAGCAGTTTGAAAACACTCTGTTTGTAAAGTCTGTACGTGGATATTTGGACCTCTTTGAGGC
The DNA here is from genome assembly GCF_028858775.2 of Pan troglodytes. Classification (NCBI taxonomy): domain Eukaryota; kingdom Metazoa; phylum Chordata; class Mammalia; order Primates; family Hominidae; genus Pan; species Pan troglodytes. The sequence continues at coordinate 17,123,438 of NC_072412.2, read as the reverse complement.
CTTCGATGGAAACGTGATTCCTTCATATAATGCTAGACAGAAGAATTGTCAGTAACTACTTTGTGTTGGGTGTATTCAGCTCACAGTGTTGAACCTTTCTTTAGACAGAGCAGATTTCAAACTCTCTTTTTGTGGATTTTGCAATTGGAGATTTCAAAATATTTGAGGCCAGTAGTAGTAAAGGAAATATCTTCGTAAAAAAACTAGACAAAATCGTTCTCAGAAACTACTTTGTGATGTGTGCGTTCAGCTCAGAGAGTTTAACCTTCCTTTTCATAGAGCAGTTTGGAAACACTCTGTTTGTAAAGTCTGCAGGTGGATATTTGGACGTCTTTGAGGCCTTTGTTGGAAACGGGATTCCTTCCTATAATGCCAGACAGAAGAATTCTCAGTAACTTCTTTGTGTTGCCTGTATTCAACTCACAGAGTTGAACTTTTCTTTCGACAGAGCAGTTTTGAAATACTCTGTTTCTCTGATTTGCATGTGGAGATTTCATGCCATATGAGGCCAACGGTAGAAAAGGAAATATCTTCTTATAAAAAGTAGACAGTATCATTCTCAGAAACTACTTTGTGATCTGTGCCTTCAACTGACAGAGTTTAACGTCTCTTATCATAGAGCAGTTTGGAAACACTCTGTTTGTAAAGTCTGCAAGTGGATATTCGGACCTCTTTGAGCCCATCGTTGGAAACGGGATTTCTTCACTAAATGCTACACAGAAGAATTCTCAGTAAACTTTTTGTGTTGTGTGTATTCAATTCACAGAATTTAACCTTTCTAAGACAGAGGAGATTTGAAACTCTCTTTTTGTGGAATTTTCAATTGCAGATTTCTAGCGATTTGAGTCCAATGGTAGAAAAGGAAATATCTTCGTATAAAAAGTCGACAAAATCTCTCTCAGAAACGACTTTGTTATGTGTGCCTTCAGCTCGCGGAGTTTAACATTTCTTTTCATAGAGCAGTTTGGAAACACTCTGTTTGTAAAGTCTGCAAGTGGATATTTGGACCTCTTTGAGGCCTTCGTTGGAAATGGGATTTCTTCATACAATGCTAGACAGAAGAATTCTCAGTAACTTCTTTGTGTTGTGTGTATTCAACTCACAGAGTTGAAACTTTCTTTAGACAGAAAAGATTTGAAACTCTCTTTTTGGGGAATTTCCAATTGGAGATTTCAAGCCATTTGAGGCCAATGGTAGAAAAGGGAATATCTTCATATAGAAACTAGACAAAATCATTCTCAGAAACTGCTTTGTGATGTGTGCGTTCAATTCACAGAGTTTAAACTTTTTTTTCATAGAACAGTTTGGAAACACTCTGTTTGTAAAGTCTGCAAGTGGATATTTCGACCTCTTTGTGGCCTTCGCTGGAAACGGGATTTCTTCACATAATGCTAGACAGACGAATTCTCAGTAACTTCTTTGTGTTGCGTGTATTCCATTCACAGATGTGAACGTTTCTTTAGACAGAGCAGTTTTGGAACCCTCTTTTTGTCTACTTTGTGTTTGGAGGTTTCAAGCGATTTGAGGCCAATGGTAGAAAAGGAAATATCTTCGTATAAAAACTAGACAGAATCATTCTCAGAAACTACTTTGTGATGTGTGCCTTCAACTGACAGAGTTTAACGTTTCTTTTCATAGAGCACTTTGGAAACACTCTGTTTGTAATGTCTGCAAGTGGATATTTGGACCTCTTTGAGGCCTTCATTGGAAACGGGATTTCTTCATATAAAGGTAGACAGAAGAATTCTCAGTAACTTCTCTGTTTTGCGTGTATTCAACTCAAACAGATGAACCTTCCTTTAGACAGAGTAGTTTTGAAACACTCTTTTTGTGGAATTTGCATGTGGAAATTTCAAACAAATTGAGGCCAATAATAGAAAAGTAAATATCTTCGTTTAAAAACTAGACAGAATCATTCTCAGAAACTACATTGTGATCTGTGCCTTCAACTGACAGAGTTTAACGATTTTTTTCATAGAGCAGTTCGGAAACAATCTGTTTGTAAAGTCTGCAAGTGGATATTTGGACCTCTTTGAGGCCTTCGTTAGAAAAGGGTTTTCTTCATATAATGCTAGACAGAAGAATTCTCAGTAACTTCTTTGTGTTGTGTGTATTCAACTCACACAGTTGAACGTTCCTTTGGACAGAGTAGATGGGAAACAGTCTTTTTGTGGAATTTGCATGTGTAGATTTCAAGCAAATTGAGGCCAATGATAGAAAAGGAAATATCTTCGTTTAAAAACTGGACAGAATCATTCTCAGAAACTACTTTGTGATGTGTGCCTTCAACTGACAGAATTTAACGTTTCTTTTCATAGGGCAGTTTGGAAACACGCAGTCTGTAAAGTCTGCAAGTGGATATTTGGACCTCTTTGTGGCCTTCCTTTGAAACGAGATTTCTTCATATACTGCTGGACAGAAGAATTCTCAGTAACTTCTTTGTGTTACCTGTATTCAACTAACAGAATTGAACTTTTCTTTAGACAGAGGAGTTTGTAAACACTCTGTTTATCTAATTTGTATGTGGAGATTTCAAGCGATTAGAGGCCAATGATAGAAAAGGAAATATGTTCATATAAAAACTAGACAGAATCATTCTCAGAAACTACGTTGTTTCGTATGCCTTCAACCGACAGAGTTACATATTTGTCTTCATAGAGTAGTTTGGAAACACTGTGTTTGTAAAGTCTGCAAGTGTACATTTGGACCACTTTGAGCCCTTCGTTGGAAACGGGATTTCTTCATTAAATGCTAGACAGAAGAATACTCAGTAACTTCTTTGTGTTGTGTGTATTCAACTCACAGAGTTGAACCTTTCTTTAGACAGAGCAGATTTGAAACTCTATTTTGTGGAATTTTCAATTGCAGATTTCAAGCGATTTGAGGCCAATGGTAGAAAAGGAAATATCTTCGTATAAAAACTCGACAGAATCAATCTCAGAAAATACATTGCGATGTGTGCCTTCAGCTCACAGAGTTTAACATTTCTTTTCATAGAGCAGGTTGGAAACACTCTGTTTCTAAAGTCTGCAAGGGGATATTTGGACCTCTTTGAGGCCTTCGTTGGAAACGGGATTTCTTCATAAAATGCTAGACAGAAGAATTCTCAGTAACTTCTTTGTGTTGTGTGTATTCAACTCACAAAGTGGAACCTTTGTTTGGACAGAGCAGATTTGAAACTCTCTTTTTGGGGAATTTGCAATTGGAGGTTTCAAGCGATTTAAGGCCAATGGTAGAAAAGGAAATATCCTCGTTTAAAAACTAGACAGAATCATTCTCAGAAACTACTTTGTGATGTGCGCCTTCCACTCACAGATTTTAACGTTTCTTTTCATAGAGCACTTTGGAAACACTCTGTTTGTAAAGTCTGCAAGTGGATATTTGGACCTCTTCGAGGCCTTCGTTGGAAACGGGATTTCTTCATATAATGCAAGGCAGAAGAATTCTCAATAACTTCTTTGTGTTGTGTGTATTCAACTCAGAGAGTTGAACCTTCCGTTAGACAGGGTAGATTTGATACACTCTTTTTGTGGAATTTCATGTGGAGGTTTCAAGCTTAATGAGGCCAATGGTAGAATAGGGAATATCTTCGTTTAAAAACTAGACAGAATTATTCTCAGAAACTACTTTTTGATGTGTGCATTCACCTGACGGAGTTTAACCTTTCTTTTCATAGAGCAGTTTGAAAACACTCTGTTTGTAAAGTCTGTACGTGGATATTTGGACCTCTTCGAGGCCTTCGATGGAAACGTGATTCCTTCATATAATGCTAGACAGAAGAATTGTCAGTAACTACTTTGTGTTGGGTGTATTCAGCTCACAGTGTTGAACCTTTCTTTAGACAGAGCAGATTTCAAACTCTCTTTTTGTGGATTTTGCAATTGGAGATTTCAAAATATTTGAGGCCAGTAGTAGTAAAGGAAATATCTTCGTAAAAAAACTAGACAAAATCATTCTCAGAAACTACTTTGTGATGTGTGCGTTCAGCTCAGAGAGTTTAACCTTCCTTTTCATGGAGCAGTTTGGAAACACTCTGTTTGGAAAGTCTGCAGGTGGATATTTGGACGTCTTTGAGGCCTTTGTTGGAAACGGGATTCCTTCCTATAATGCCAGACAGAAGAATTCTCAGTAACTTCTTTGTGTTGCCTGTATTCAACTCACAGAGTTGAACTTTTCTTTCGACAGAGCAGTTTTGAAATACTCTGTTTCTCTGATTTGCATGTGGAGATTTCATGCCATATGAGGCCAACGGTAGAAAAGGAAATATCTTCTTATAAAAAGTAGACAGTATCATTCTCAGAAACTACTTTGTGATGTGTGCCTTCAACTGACAGAGTTTAACGTCTCTTATCATAGAGCAGTTTGGAAACACTCTGTTTGTAAAGTCTGCAAGTGGATATTCGGACCTCTTTGAGCCCATCGTTGGAAACGGGATTTCTTCACTAAATGCTACACAGAAGAATTCTCAGTAAATTTTTTGTGTTGTGTGTATTCAATTCACAGAATTTAACCTTTCTAAGACAGAGGAGATTTGAAACTCTCTTTTTGTGGAATTTGCAATTGCAGATTTCTAGCGATTTGAGTCCAATGGTAGAAAAGGAAATATCTTCGTATAAAAAGTCGACAAAATCTCTCTCAGAAACGACTTTGTTATGTGTGCCTTCAGCTCGCGGAGTTTAACATTTCTTTTCATAGAGCAGTTTGGAAACACTCTGTTTGTAAAGTCTGCAAGTGGATATTTGGACCTCTTTGAGGCCTTCGTTGGAAATGGGATTTCTTCATACAATGCTAGACAGAAGAATTCTCAGTAACTTCTTTGTGTTGTGTGTATTCAACTCACAGAGTTGAAACTTTCTTTAGACAGAAAAGATTTGAAACTCTCTTTTTGGGGAATTTCCAATTGGAGATTTCAAGCCATTTGAGGCCAATGGTAGAAAAGGGAATATCTTCATATAGAAACTAGACAAAATCATTCTCAGAAACTGCTTTGTGATGTGTGCGTTCAATTCACAGAGTTTAAACTTTTTTTTCATAGAACAGTTTGGAAACACTCTGTTTGTAAAGTCTGCAAGTGGATATTTCGACCTCTTTGTGGCCTTCGCTGGAAACGGGATTTCTTCACATAATGCTAGACAGACGAATTCTCAGTAACTTCTTTGTGTTGCGTGTATTCCATTCACAGATGTGAACGTTTCTTTAGACAGAGCAGTTTTGGAACCCTCTTTTTGTCTACTTTGTGTTTGGAGGTTTCAAGCGATTTGAGGCCAATGGTAGAAAAGGAAATATCTTCGTATAAAAACTAGACAGAATCATTCTCAGAAACTACTTTGTGATGTGTGCCTTCAACTGACAGAGTTTAACGTTTCTTTTCATAGAGCACTTTGGAAACACTCTGTTTGTAATGTCTGCAAGTGGATATTTGGACCTCTTTGAGGCCTTCATTGGAAACGGGATTTCTTCATATAAAGCTAGACAGAAGAATTCTCAGTAACTTCTCTGTGTTGCGTGTATTCAACTCAAACAGATGAACCTTCCTTTAGACAGAGTAGTTTTGAAACACTCTTTTTGTGGAATTTGCATGTGGAAATTTCAAACAAATTGAGGCCAATAATAGAAAAGTAAATATCTTCGTTTAAAAACTAGACAGAATCATTCTCAGAAACTACATTGTGATCTGTGCCTTCAACTGACAGAGTTTAACGATTTTTTTCATAGAGCAGTTTGGAAACAATCTGTTTGTAAAGTCTGCAAGTGGATATTTGGACCTCTTTGAGGCCTTCGTTAGAAAAGGGTTTTCTTCATATAATGCTAGACAGAAGAATTCTCAGTAACTTCTTTGTGTTGTGTGTATTCAACTCACACAGTTGAACGTTCCTTTGGACAGAGTAGATGGGAAACAGTCTTTTTGTGGAATTTGCATGTGAAGATTTCAAGCAAATTGAGGCCAATGATAGAAAAGGAAATATCTTCGTTTAAAAACTGGACAGAATCATTCTCAGAAACTACTTTGTGATGTGTGCCTTCAACTGACAGAATTTAACGTTTCTTTTCATAGGGCAGTTTGGAAACACCCAGTTTGTAAAGTCTGCAAGTGGATATTTGGACCTCTTTGAGGCCTTCCTTTGAAACGAGATTTCTTCATATACTGCTGGACAGAAGAATTCTCAGTAACTTCTTTGTGTTACCTGTATTCAACTAACAGAATTGGACTTTTCTTTAGACAGAGGAGTTTGTAAACACTCTGTTTATCTAATTTGTATGTGGAGATTTCAAGCGATTAGAGGCCAATGATAGAAAAGGAAATATGTTCATATAAAAACTAGACAGAATCATTCTCAGAAACTACGTTGTTTCGTATGCCTTCAACCGACAGTTACATATTTTTCTTCATAGAGTAGTTTGGAAACACTGTGTTTGTAAAGTCTGCAAGTGTACATTTGGACCACTTTGAGCCCTTCGTTGGAAACGGGATTTCTTCATTAAATGCTAGACAGAAGAATACTCAGTAACTTCTTTGTGTTGTGTGTATTCAACTCACAGAGTTGAACCTTTCTTTAGACAGAGCAGATTTGAAACTCTATTTTGTGGAATTTTCAATTGCAGATTTCAAGCGATTTGAGGCCAATGGTAGAAAAGGAAATATCTTCGTATAAAAACTCGACAGAATCAATCTCAGAAACTACATTGCGATGTGTGCCTTCAGCTCACAGAGTTTAACATTTCTTTTCATAGAGCAGGTTGGAAACACTCTGTTTCTAAAGTCTGCAAGGGGATATTTGGACCTCTTTGAGGCCTTCGTTGGAAACGGGATTTCTTCATAAAATGCTAGACAGAAGAATTCTCAGTAACTTCTTTGTGTTGTGTGTATTCAACTCACAAAGTGGAACCTTTCTTTCGACAGAGCAGATTTGAAACTCTCTTTTTGGGGAATTTGCAATTGGAGGTTTCAAGCGATTTAAGGCCAATGGTAGAAAAGGAAATATCCTCGTTTAAAAACTAGACAGAATCATTCTCAGAAACTACTTTGTGATGTGCGCCTTCCACTCACAGATTTTAACGTTTCTTTTCATAGAGCACTTTGGAAACACTCTGTTTGTAAAGTCTGCAAGTGGATATTTGGACCTCTTCGAGGCCTTCGTTGGAAACGGGATTTCTTCATATAATGCAAGGCAGAAGAATTCTCAATAACTTCTTTGTGTTGTGTGTATTCAACTCACAGAGTTGAACCTTCCGTTAGACAGGGTAGATTTGATACACTCTTTTTGTGGAATTTCATGTGGAGGTTTCAAGCTTAATGAGGTCAATGGTAGAATAGGGAATATCTTCGTTTAAAAACTAGACAGAATTATTCTCAGAAACTACTTTTTGATGTGTGCATTCACCTGACGGAGTTTAACCTTTCTTTTCATAGAGCAGTTTGAAAACACTCTGTTTGTAAAGTCTGTACGTGGATATTTGGAACTCTTCGAGGCCTTCGATGGAAACGTGATTCCTTCATATAATGCTAGACAGAAGAATTGTCAGTAACTACTTTGTGTTGGGTGTATTCAGCTCACAGTGTTGAACCTTTCTTTAGACAGAGCAGATTTCAAACTCTCTTTTTGTGGATTTTGCAATGGGAGATTTCAAAATATTTGAGGCCAGTAGTAGTAAAGGAAATATCTTCGTAAAAAAACTAGACAAAATCATTCTCAGAAACTACTTTGTGATGTGTGCGTTCAGCTCAGAGAGTTTAACCTTCCTTTTCATAGAGCAGTTTGGAAACACTCTGTTTGTAAAGTCTGCAGGTGGATATTTGGACGTCTTTGAGGCCTTTGTTGGAAACGGGATTCCTTCCTATAATGCCAGACAGAAGAATTCTCAGTAACTTCTTTGTGTTGCCTGTATTCAACTCACAGAGTTGAACTTTTCTTTCGACAGAGCAGTTTTGAAATACTCTGTTTCTCTGATTTGCATGTGGAGATTTCATGCCATATGAGGCCAACGGTAGAAAAGGAAATATCTTCTTATAAAAAGTAGACAGTATCATTCTCAGAAACTACTTTGTGATGTGTGCCTTCAACTGACAGAGTTTAACGTCTCTTATCATAGAGCAGTTTGGAAACACTCTGTTTGTAAAGTCTGCAAGTGGATATTCGGACCTCTTTGAGCCCATCGTTGGAAACGGGATTTCTTCACTAAATGCTACACAGAAGAATTCTCAGTAAATTTTTTGTGTTGTGTGTATTCAATTCACAGAATTTAACCTTTCTAAGACAGAGGAGATTTGAAACTCTCTTTTTGTGGAATTTGCAATTGCAGATTTCTAGCGATTTGAGTCCAATGGTAGAAAAGGAAATATCTTCGTATAAAAAGTCGACAAAATCTCTCTCAGAAACGACTTTGTTATGTGTGCCTTCAGCTCGCGGAGTTTAACATTTCTTTTCATAGAGCAGTTTGGAAACACTCTGTTTGTAAAGTCTGCAAGTGGATATTTGGACCTCTTTGAGGCCTTCGTTGGAAATGGGATTTCTTCATACAATGCTAGACAGAAGAATTCTCAGTAACTTCTTTGTGTTGTGTGTATTCAACTCACAGAGTTGAAACTTTCTTTAGACAGAAAAGATTTGAAACTCTCTTTTTGGGGAATTTCCAATTGGAGATTTCAAGCCATTTGAGGCCAATGGTAGAAAAGGCCTTCATTGGAAACGGGATTTCTTCATATAAAGCTAGACAGAAGAATTCTCAGTAACTTCTCTGTGTTGCGTGTATTCAACTCAAACAGATGAACCTTCCTTTAGACAGAGTAGTTTTGAAACACTCTTTTTGTGGAATTTGCATGTGGAAATTTCAAACAAATTGAGGCCAATAATAGAAAAGTAAATATCTTCGTTTAAAAACTAGACAGAATCATTCTCAGAAACTACATTGTGATCTGTGCCTTCAACTGACAGAGTTTAACGATTTTTTTCATAGAGCAGTTTGGAAACAATCTGTTTGTAAAGTCTGCAAGTGGATATTTGGACCTCTTTGAGGCCTTCGTTAGAAAAGGGTTTTCTTCATATAATGCTAGACAGAAGAATTCGCAGTAACTTCTTTGTGTTGTGTGTATTCAACTCACACAGTTGAACGTTCCTTTGGACAGAGTAGATGGGAAACAGTCTTTTTGTGGAATTTGCATGTGAAGATTTCAAGCAAATTGAGGCCAATGATAGAAAAGGAAATATCTTCGTTTAAAAACTGGACAGAATCATTCTCAGAAACTACTTTGTGATGTGTGCCTTCAACTGACAGAATTTAACGTTTCTTTTCATAGGGCAGTTTGGAAACACCCAGTTTGTAAAGTCTGCAAGTGGATATTTGGACCTCTTTGAGGCCTTCCTTTGAAACGAGATTTCTTCATATACTGCTGGACAGAAGAATTCTCAGTAACTTCTTTGTGTTACCTGTATTCAACTGACAGAATTGAACTTTTCTTTAGACAGAGGAGTTTTTAAACACTCTGTTTATCTAATTTGTATGTGGAGATTTCAAGCGATTAGAGGCCAATGATAGAAAAGGAAATATGTTCATATAAAAACTAGACAGAATCATTCTCAGAAACTATGTTGTTTCGTATGCCTTCAACCGACAGTTACATATTTTTCTTCATAGAGTAGTTTGGAAACACTGTGTTTGTAAAGTCTGCAAGTGTACATTTGGACCACTTTGAGCCCTTCGTTGGAAACGGGATTTCTTCATTAAATGCTAGACAGAAGAATACTCAGTAACTTCTTTGTGTTGTGTGTATTCAACTCACAGAGTTGAACCTTTCTTTAGACAGAGCAGATTTGAAACTCTATTTTGTGGAATTTTCAATTGCAGATTTCAAGCGATTTGAGGCCAATGGTAGAAAAGGAAATATCTTCGTATAAAAACTCGACAGAATCAATCTCAGAAACTACATTGCGATGTGTGCCTTCAGCTCACAGAGTTTAACATTTCTTTTCATAGAGCAGGTTGGAAACACTCTGTTTCTAAAGTCTGCAAGGGGATATTTGGACCTCTTTGAGGCCTTCGTTGGAAACGGGATTTCTTCATAAAATGCTAGACAGAAGAATTCTCAGTAACTTCTTTGTGTTGTGTGTATTCAACTCACAAAGTGGAACCTTTCTTTCGACAGAGCAGATTTGAAACTCTCTTTTTGGGGAATTTGCAATTGGAGGTTTCAAGCGATTTAAGGCCAATGGTAGAAAAGGAAATATCCTCGTTTAAAAACTAGACAGAATCATTCTCAGAAACTACTTTGTGATGTGCGCCTTCCACTCACAGATTTTAACGTTTCTTTTCATAGAGCACTTTGGAAACACTCTGTTTGTAAAGTCTGCAAGTGGATATTTGGACCTCTTCGAGGCCTTCGTTGGAAACGGGATTTCTTCATATAATGCAAGGCAGAAGAATTCTCAATAACTTCTTTGTGTTGTGTGTATTCAACTCACAGAGTTGAACCTTCCGTTAGACAGAGTAGATTTGATACACTCTTTTTGTGGAATTTCATGTGGAGGTTTCAAGCTTAATGAGGTCAATGGTAGAATAGGGAATATCTTCGTTTAAAAACTAGACAGAATTATTCTCAGAAACTACTTTTTGATGTGTGCATTCACCTGACGGAGTTTAACCTTTCTTTTCATAGAGCAGTTTGAAAACACTCTGTTTGTAAAGTCTGTACGTGGATATTTGGAACTCTTCGAGGCCTTCGATGGAAACGTGATTCCTTCATATAATGCTAGACAGAAGAATTGTCAGTAACTACTTTGTGTTGGGTGTATTCAGCTCACAGTGTTGAACCTTTCTTTAGACAGAGCAGATTTCAAACTCTCTTTTTGTGGATTTTGCAATGGGAGATTTCAAAATATTTGAGGCCAGTAGTAGTAAAGGAAATATCTTCGTAAAAAAACTAGACAAAATCATTCTCAGAAACTACTTTGTGATGTGTGCGTTCAGCTCAGAGAGTTTAACCTTCCTTTTCATAGAGCAGTTTGGAAACACTCTGTTTGTAAAGTCTGCAGGTGGATATTTGGACGTCTTTGAGGCCTTTGTTGGAAACGGGATTCCTTCCTATAATGCCAGACAGAAGAATTCTCAGTAACTTCTTTGTGTTGCCTGTATTCAACTCACAGAGTTGAACTTTTCTTTCGACAGAGCAGTTTTGAAATACTCTGTTTCTCTGATTTGCATGTGGAGATTTCATGCCATATGAGGCCAACGGTAGAAAAGGAAATATCTTCTTATAAAAAGTAGACAGTATCATTCTCAGAAACTACTTTGTGATGTGTGCCTTCAACTGACAGAGTTTAACGTCTCTTATCATAGAGCAGTTTGGAAACACTCTGTTTGTAAAGTCTGCAAGTGGATATTCGGACCTCTTTGAGCCCATCGTTGGAAACGGGATTTCTTCACTAAATGCTACACAGAAGAATTCTCAGTAAATTTTTTGTGTTGTGTGTATTCAATTCACAGAATTTAACCTTTCTAAGACAGAGGAGATTTGAAACTCTCTTTTTGTGGAATTTGCAATTGCAGATTTCTAGCGATTTGAGTCCAATGGTAGAAAAGGAAATATCTTCGTATAAAAAGTCGACAAAATCTCTCTCAGAAACGACTTTGTTATGTGTGCCTTCAGCTCGCGGAGTTTAACATTTCTTTTCATAGAGCAGTTTGGAAACACTCTGTTTGTAAAGTCTGCAAGTGGATATTTGGACCTCTTTGAGGCCTTCGTTGGAAATGGGATTTCTTCATACAATGCTAGACAGAAGAATTCTCAGTAACTTCTTTGTGTTGTGTGTATTCAACTCACAGAGTTGAAACTTTCTTTAGACAGAACAGATTTGAAACTCTCTTTTTGGGGAATTTCCAATTGGAGATTTCAAGCCATTTGAGGCCAATGGTAGAAAAGGGAATATCTTCATATAGAAACTAGACAAAATCATTCTCAGAAACTGCTTTGTGATGTGTGCGTTCAATTCACAGTTTAAACTTTTTTTTCATAGAACAGTTTGGAAACACTCTGTTTGTAAAGTCTGCAAGTGGATATTTCGACCTCTTTGTGGCCTTCGCTGGAAACGGGATTTCTTCACATAATGCTAGACAGACGAATTCTCAGTAACTTCTTTGTGTTGCGTGTATTCCATTCACAGATGTGAACGTTTCTTTAGACAGAGCAGTTTTGGAACCCTCTTTTTGTCTACTTTGTGTTTGGAGATTTCAAGCGATTTGAGGCCAATGGTAGGAAAGGAAATATCTTCGTATAAAAACTAGACAGAATCATTCTCAGAAACTACTTTGTGATGTGTGCCTTCAACTGACAGAGTTTAACGTTTCTTTTCATAGAGCACTTTGGAAACACTCTGTTTGTAATGTCTGCAAGTGGATATTTGGACCTCTTTGAGGCCTTCATTGGAAACGGGATTTCTTCATATAAAGCTAGACAGAAGAATTCTCAGTAACTTCTCTGTTTTGCGTGTATTCAACTCAAACAGATGAACCTTCCTTTGGACAGAGTAGTTTTGAAACACTCTTTTTGTGGAATTTGCATGTGGAAATTTCAAACAAATTGAGGCCAATAATAGAAAAGTAAATATCTTCGTTTAAAAACTAGACAGAATCATTCTCAGAAACTACATTGTGATCTGTGCCTTCAACTGACAGAGTTTAACGATTTTTTTCATAGAGCAGTTTGGAAACAATCTGTTTGTAAAGTCTGCAAGTGGATATTTGGACCTCTTTGAGGCCTTCGTTAGAAAAGGGTTTTCTTCATATAATGCTAGACAGAAGAATTCTCAGTAACTTCTTTGTGTTGTGTGTATTCAACTCACACAGTTGAACGTTCCTTTGGACAGAGTAGATGGGAAACAGTCTTTTTGTGGAATTTGCATGTGAAGATTTCAAGCAAATTGAGGCCAATGATAGAAAAGGAAATATCTTCGTTTAAAAACTGGACAGAATCATTCTCAGAAACTACTTTGTGATGTGTGCCTTCAACTGACAGAATTTAACGTTTCTTTTCATAGGGCAGTTTGGAAACACCCAGTTTGTAAAGTCTGCAAGTGGATATTTGGACCTCTTTGAGGCCTTCCTTTGAAACGAGATTTCTTCATATACTGCTGGACAGAAGAATTCTCAGTTACTTCTTTGTGTTACCTGTATTCAACTGACAGAATTGAACTTTTCTTTAGACAGAGGAGTTTTTAAACACTCTGTTTATCTAATTTGTATGTGGAGATTTCAAGCGATTAGAGGCCAATGATACAAAAGGAAATATGTTCATATAAAAACTAGACAGAATCATTCTCAGAAACTACGTTGTTTCGTATGCCTTCAACCGACAGTTACATATTTTTCTTCATAGAGTAGTTTGGAAACACTGTGTTTGTAAAGTCTGCAAGTGTACATTTGGACCACTTTGAGCCCTTCGTTGGAAACGGGATTTCTTCATTAAATGCTAGACAGAAGAATACTCAGTAACTTCTTTGTGTTGTGTGTATTCAACTCACAGAGTTGAACCTTTCTTTAGACAGAGCAGATTTGAAACTCTATTTTGTGGAATTTTCAATTGCAGATTTCAAGCGATTTGAGGCCAATGGTAGAAAAGGAAATATCTTCGTATAAAAACTCGACAGAATCAATCTCAGAAACTACATTGCGATGTGTGCCTTCAGCTCACAGAGTTTAACATTTCTTTTCATAGAGCAGGTTGGAAACACTCTGTTTCTAAAGTCTGCAAGGGGATATTTGGACCTCTTTGAGGCCTTCGTTGGAAACGGGATTTCTTCATAAAATGCTAGACAGAAGAATTCTCAGTAACTTCTTTGTGTTGTGTGTATTCAACTCACAAAGTGGAACCTTTCTTTCGACAGAGCAGATTTGAAACTCTCTTTTTGGGGAATTTGCAATTGGAGGTTTCAAGCGATTTAAGGCCAATGGTAGAAAAGGAAATATCCTCGTTTAAAAACTAGACAGAATCATTCTCAGAAACTACTTTGTGATGTGCGCCTTCCACTCACAGATTTTAACGTTTCTTTTCATAGAGCACTTTGGAAACACTCTGTTTGTAAAGTCTGCAAGTGGATATTTGGACCTCTTCGAGGCCTTCGTTGGAAACGGGATTTCTTCATATAATGCAAGGCAGAAGAATTCTCAATAACTTCTTTGTGTTGTGTGTATTCAACTCACAGAGTTGAACCTTCCGTTAGACAGGGTAGATTTGATACACTCTTTTTGTGGAATTTCATGTGGAGGTTTCAAGCTTAATGAGGTCAATGGTAGAATAGGGAATATCTTCGTTTAAAAACTAGACAGAATTATTCTCAGAAACTACTTTTTGATGTGTGCATTCACCTGACGGAGTTTAACCTTTCTTTTCATAGAGCAGTTTGAAAACACTCTGTTTGTAAAGTCTGTACGTGGATATTTGGAACTCTTCGAGGCCTTCGATGGAAACGTGATTCCTTCATATAATGCTAGACAGAAGAATTGTCAGTAACTACTTTGTGTTGGGTGTATTCAGCTCACAGTGTTGAACCTTTCTTTAGACAGAGCAGATTTCAAACTCTCTTTTTGTGGATTTTGCAATTGGAGATTTCAAAATATTTGAGGCCAGTAGTAGTAAAGGAAATATCTTCGTAAAAAAACTAGACAAAATCATTCTCAGAAACTACTTTGTGATGTGTGCGTTCAGCTCAGAGAGTTTAACCTTCCTTTTCATAGAGCAGTTTGAAAAACTCTGTTTGTAAAGTCTGCAGGTGGATATTTGGACGTCTTTGAGGCCTTTGTTGGAAACGGGATTCCTTCCTATAATGCCAGACAGAAGAATTCTCAGTAACTTCTTTGTGTTGCCTGTATTCAACTCACAGAGTTGAACTTTTCTTTCGACAGAGCAGTTTTGAAATACTCTGTTTCTCTGATTTGCATGTGGAGATTTCATGCCATATGAGGCCAACGGTAGAAAAGGAAATATCTTCTTATAAAAAGTAGACAGTATCATTCTCAGAAACTACTTTGTGATGTGTGCCTTCAACTGACAGAGTTTAACGTCTCTTATCATAGAGCAGTTTGGAAACACTCTGTTTGTAAAGTCTGCAAGTGGATATTCGGACCTCTTTGAGCCCATCGTTGGAAACGGGATTTCTTCACTAAATGCTACACAGAAGAATTCTCAGTAAATTTTTTGTGTTGTGTGTATTCAATTCACAGAATTTAACCTTTCTAAGACAGAGGAGATTTGAAACTCTCTTTTTGTGGAATTTGCAATTGCAGATTTCTAGCGATTTGAGTCCAATGGTAGAAAAGGAAATATCTTCGTATAAAAAGTCGACAAAATCTCTCTCAGAAACGACTTTGTTATGTGTGCCTTCAGCTCGCGGAGTTTAACATTTCTTTTCATAGAGCAGTTTGGAAACACTCTGTTTGTAAAGTCTGCAAGTGGATATTTGGACCTCTTTGAGGCCTTCGTTGGAAATGGGATTTCTTCATACAATGCTAGACAGAAGAATTCTCAGTAACTTCTTTGTGTTGTGTGTATTCAACTCACAGAGTTGAAACTTTCTTTAGACAGAACAGATTTGAAACTCTCTTTTTGGGGAATTTCCAATTGGAGATTTCAAGCCATTTGAGGCCAATGGTAGAAAAGGGAATATCTTCATATAGAAACTAGACAAAATCATTCTCAGAAACTGCTTTGTGATGTGTGCGTTCAATTCACAGAGTTTAAACTTTTTTTTCATAGAACAGTTTGGAAACACTCTGTTTGTAAAGTCTGCAAGTGGATATTTCGACCTCTTTGTGGCCTTCGCTGGAAACGGGATTTCTTCACATAATGCTAGACAGACGAATTCTCAGTAACTTCTTTGTGTTGCGTGTATTCCATTCACAGATGTGAACGTTTCTTTAGACAGAGCAGTTTTGGAACCCTCTTTTTGTCTACTTTGTGTTTGGAGATTTCAAGCGATTTGAGGCCAATGGTAGGAAAGGAAATATCTTCGTATAAAAACTAGACAGAATCATTCTCAGAAACTACTTTGTGATGTGTGCCTTCAACTGACAGAGTTTAACGTTTCTTTTCATAGAGCACTTTGGAAACACTCTGTTTGTAATGTCTGCAAGTGGATATTTGGACCTCTTTGAGGCCTTCATTGGAAACGGGATTTCTTCATATAAAGCTAGACAGAAGAATTCTCAGTAACTTCTCTGTGTTGCGTGTATTCAACTCAAACAGATGAACCTTCCTTTAGACAGAGTAGTTTTGAAACACTCTTTTTGTGGAATTTGCATGTGGAAATTTCAAACAAATTGAGGCCAATAATAGAAAAGTAAATATCTTCGTTTAAAAACTAGACAGAATCATTCTCAGAAACTACATTGTGATCTGTGCCTTCAACTGACAGAGTTTAACGATTTTTTTCATAGAGCAGTTTGGAAACAATCTGTTTGTAAAGTCTGCAAGTGGATATTTGGACCTCTTTGAGGCCTTCGTTAGAAAAGGGTTTTCTTCATATAATGCTAGACAGAAGAATTCTCAGTAACTTCTTTGTGTTGTGTGTATTCAACTCACACAGTTGAACGTTCCTTTGGACAGAGTAGATGGGAAACAGTCTTTTTGTGGAATTTGCATGTGAAGATTTCAAGCAAATTGAGGCCAATGATAGAAAAGGAAATATCTTCGTTTAAAAACTGGACAGAATCATTCTCAGAAACTACTTTGTGATGTGTGCCTTCAACTGACAGAATTTAACGTTTCTTTTCATAGGGCAGTTTGGAAACACGCAGTTTGTAAAGTCTGCAAGTGGATATTTGGACCTCTTTGAGGCCTTCATTTGAAACGAGATTTCTTCATATACTGCTGGACAGAAGAATTCTCAGTTACTTCTTTGTGTTACCTGTATTCAACTAACAGAATTGAACTTTTCTTTAGACAGAGGAGATTTAAACACTCTGTTTATCTAATTTGTATGTGGAGATTTCAAGCGATTAGAGGCCAATGATAGAAAAGGAAATATGTTCATATAAAAACTAGACAGAATCATTCTCAGAAACTACGTTGTTTCGTATGCCTTCAACCGACAGAGTTACATATTTGTCTTCATAGAGTAGTTTGGAAACACTGTGTTTGTAAAGTCTGCAAGTGTACATTTGGACCACTTTGAGCCCTTCGTTGGAAACGGGATTTCTTCATTAAATGCTAGACAGAAGAATACTCAGTAACTTCTTTGTGTTGTGTGTATTCAACTCACAGAGTTGAACCTTTCTTTAGACAGAGCAGATTTGAAACTCTATTTTGTGGAATTTTCAATTGCAGATTTCAAGCGATTTGAGGCCAATGGTAGAAAAGGAAATATCTTCGTATAAAAACTCGACAGAATCAATCTCAGAAAATACATTGCGATGTGTGCCTTCAGCTCGCAGAGTTTAACATTTCTTTTCATAGAGCAGGTTGGAAACACTCTGTTTCTAAAGTCTGCAAGGGGATATTTGGACCTCTTTGAGGCCTTCGTTGGAAACGGGATTTCTTCATAAAATGCTAGACAGAAGAATTCTCAGTAACTTCTTTCTGTTGTGTGTATTCAACTCACGAAGTGGAACCTTTCTTTGGACAGAGCAGATTTGAAACTCTCTTTTTGGGGAATTTGCAATTGGAGGTTTCAAGCGATTTAAGGCCAATGGTAGAAAAGGAAATATCCTCGTTTAAAAACTAGACAGAATCATTCTCAGAAACTACTTTGTGATGTGCGCCTTCCACTCACAGATTTTAACGTTTCTTTTCATAGAGCACTTTGGAAACACTCTGTTTGTAAAGTCTGCAAGTGGATATTTGGACCTCTTCGAGGCCTTCGTTGGAAACGGGATTTCTTCATATAATGCAAGGCAGAAGAATTCTCAGTAACTTCTTTGTGTTGTGTGTATTCAACTCACACAGTTGAACCTTTCTTTAGACAGAGCAGATTGGAAACTCTCTTTTTGGGGAATTTGCCGTTGGAGATTTCAAGCGATTTGAAGCCAATGGTAGAAAAAGAAATATATTCATATAAAAACTAGACAGAATCATTCTCAGAAACTACTTTTTGATGTGTGCTTTCAACTGACAGAGTTTAACGTTTCTTTTCATAGAGCAGTTTGGAAACACTCTGTTTGTAAAGTCTGCAAGTGGATATTTGGAACTCTTTGAGGCCTTCGTTGGAAATGAGATTTCTTCATATACTGATAGACAGAAGAATTCTCAGTAACTTCTTTGTGTTGCCTGTATTCCACTCACAGAATTGAACTTTTCTTTAGGCAGAGGAGTTTTGAAACACTCTGTTTGTATAATTTGCATGTGGAGATTTCAAGCGATTAGAGGCCAATGGCAGAAAAGGAAATATCTTCGTATAAAAACTAGACAGAGTCATTCTCAGAAACTACTTTGTGATGTGTACCTTCAACTGACTGAGTTTAACGTTTCTTTTCATAGAGAAGTTTGTAAACACTCTGTTTGTAAAGTCTGCAAGTGGATATTTGGACCTCTTGGAGGCCTTCGTTGGAAATGGGATTTCTTCATATAATGCTGGACAGAAAAATTCTCAGTAACTTCTTTGTGTTGTGTGTATTCAACTCAAAGAGTTGAACTTTCCTTTAGACAGAGTAGATTTGAAACACTCTTTTCATAGAATTTTCATGTGGAGATTTAAAGCGAATTGAGGCCAATGGTAGGAAAGGGTATATCTTCGTTTTAAAACTAGACAGAATCATTCTCAGGAACTACTTTGTGATGTGTGCATCCACCTGACAGTGTTTAACCTTTCTTTTCATAGAACAGATTGTAAACACTCTGTTTGTAAAGTCTGCAAGTGGATTTTTGGACCTCTTTGTGGCCTTCATTGGAAAGTGGAATTCTTCATATAATGCTAGACAGAAGAATTCTCAGTAAATTCTTTGTGTTGTGTGTATTCAACTCACAGAGTTGAAACTTTCTTTAGACAGAACAGATTTGAAACTCTCTTTTTGTGGAATTTCCAATTGGAGATTTCAAGCCATTTGAGGCCAATGGTAGAAAAGGGAATATCTTCATATAGAAACTAGACAAAATCATTCTCAGAAACTGCTTTGTGATGTGTGCGTTCAATTCACAGAGTTTAAACTTTTTTTTCATAGAACAGTTTGGAAACACTCTGTTTGTAAAGTCTGCAAGTGGATATTTCGACCTCTTTGTGGCCTTCTTTGGAAATGGGATTTCTTCATATAATGCTAGACAGAAGAATTCTCAGTAACTTCTTTGTGTTGCGTGTATTCCATTCACAGATTTGAACGTTTCTTTAGACAGAGCAGCTCTGAAACACTCTTTTTGTCTACTTTGTGTTTGGAGATTTCAAGCGATTTGAGGCCAATGGTAGAAAAGGAAATATCTTCGTATAAAAACTAGACAGAATCATTCTCAGAAACTACTGTGTGATGTGTGCCTTCAACTGACAGAGTTTAAGGTTTCTTTTCATAGAGCACTTTGGAAACAATCTGTTTGTAATGTCTGCAAGTGGATATGTGGACCTCTTGGAGGCCTTCGTTAGAAAAGGGTTTTCTTCATATAATGCTAGACAGAAGAATTCTCAGTAACTTCTTTGTGTTGTGTGTATTCAACTCACAGAGTTGAACGTTCCTTTGGACAGAGTAGATGTGAAACAGTCTTTTTGTATAATTTGCATGTGAAGATTTCAAGCAAATTGAGGCCAATGATAGAAAAGTAAATATCTTCGTTTAAAAACTAGACAGAATTATTCTCAGAAACTACATTGTGATCTGTGCCTTCAACTGACAGAGTTTAACGATTCTTTTCATAGAGCAGTTTGGAAACAATCTGTTTGTAAACTCTGCAAGTGGATATTTGGACCTCTTTGAGGCCTTCGTTAGAAAAGGGTTTTCTTCATATAATGCTAGACAGAAGAATTCTCAGTAACTTCTTTGTGTTGTGTGTATTCAACTCACACAGTTGAACGTTCCTTTGGACAGAGTAGATGTGAAGCAGTCTTTTTGTGGAATTTGCATGTGAAGATTTCAAGCAAATTGAGGCCAATGATAGAAAAGGAAATATCTGCGTTTAAAAACTAGACTGAATCATTCTCAGAAACTACTTTGTGATGTGTGCCTTCAACTGACAGAATCTAACGTTTCTTTTCATAGGGCAGTTTGGAAACACGCAGTTTGTAAAGTCTGCAAGTGGATATTTGGACCTCTTTGAGGCCTTCCTTTGAAACGAGATTTCTTCATATACAGCTGGACAGAAGAATTCTCAGTAACTTCTTTGTGTTACCTGTATTCAACTAACAGAATTGAACTTTTCTTTAGACAGAGGAGTTTTTAAACACTCTGTATATCTAATTTGTATGTGGAGATTTCAAGCGATTAGAGGCCAATGATACAAAAGGAAATATGTTCATATAAAAACTAGACAGAATCATTCTCAGAAACTACGTTGTTTCGTATGCCTTCAACCGACAGAGTTACATATTTGTCTTCATAGAGTAGTTTGGAAACACTCTGTTTGTAAAGTCTGCAAGTGTACATTTGGACCACTTTGAGCCCTTCGTTGGAAACGGGATTTCTTCATTAAATGCTAGACAGAAGAATACTCAGTAACTTCTTTGTGTTGTGTGTATTCAACTCACAGAGTTGAACCTTTCTTTAGACAGAGCAGATTTGAAACTCTATTTTGTGGAATTTTCAATTGCAGATTTCAAGCGATTTGAGGCCAATGGTAGAAAAGGAAATATCTTCGTATAAAAACTCGACAGAATCAATCTCAGAAAATACATTGCGATGTGTGCCTTCAGCTCGCAGAGTTTAACATTTCTTTTCATAGAGCAGGTTGGAAACACTCTGTTTCTAAAGTCTGCAAGGGGATATTTGGACCTCTTTGAGGCCTTCGTTGGAAACGGGATTTCTTCATAAAATGCTAGACAGAAGAATTCTCAGTAACTTCTTTGTGTTGTGTGTATTCAACTCACAAAGTGGAACCTTTGTTTGGACAGAGCAGATTTGAAACTCTCTTTTTGGGGAATTTGCAATTGGAGGTTTCAAGCGATTTAAGGCCAATGGTAGAAAAGGAAATATCCTCGTTTAAAAACTAGACAGAATCATTCTCAGAAACTACTTTGTGATGTGCGCCTTCCACTCACAGATTTTAACGTTTCTTTTCATAGAGCACTTTGGAAACACTCTGTTTGTAAAGTCTGAAAGTGGATATTTGGACCTCTTCGAGGCCTTCGTTGGAAACGGGATTTCTTCATATAATGCAAGGCAGAAGAATTCTCAATAACTTCTTTGTGTTGTGTGTATTCAACTCACAGAGTTGAACCTTCCTTTAGACAGAGTAGATTTGATACACTCTTTTTGTGGAATTTCATGTGGAGGTTTCAAGCTTAATGAGGCCAATGGTAGAATAGGGAATATCTTCGTTTAAAAACTAGACAGAATTATTCTCAGAAACTACTTTTTGATGTGTGCATTCACCTGACAGAGTTTAACCTTTCTTTGCATAGAGCAGTTTGAAAACACTCTGTGTGTAACGTCTGTACGTGGATATTTGGACCTCTTTGAGGCCTTCGATGGAAACGTGATTCCTTCATATAATGCTAGACAGAAGAATTGTCAGTAACTACTTTGTGTTGGGTGTATTCAGCTCACAGTGTTGAACCTTTCTTTAGACAGAGCAGATTTCAAACTCTCTTTTTGTGGATTTTGCAATTGGAGATTTCAAAATATTTGAGGCCAGTAGTAGTAAAGGAAATATCTTCGTAAAAAAACTGGACAAAATCATTCTCAGAAACTACTTTGTGATGTGTGCGTTCAGCTCAGAGAGTTGAACCTTCCTTTTCATAGAGCAGTTTGGAAACACTCTGTTTGTAAAGTCTGCAGGCGGATATTTGGACGTCTTTGAGGCCTTTGTTGGAAACGGGATTCCTTCCTATAATGCTAGACAGAAGAATTCTCAGTATCTTCTTTGTGTTGCCTGTATTCAACACACAGAGTTGAACTTTTCTTTCGACAGAGCAGTTTTGAAATACCCTGTTTCTCTTATTTGGATGTGGAGATGTCATGCCATATGAGGCCAATGGTAGAAAAGGAAATCTCTTCTTATAAAAACGAGACAGTATCATTCTCAGAAACTACTTTCTGATGTGTGCCTTCAACTGACAGAGCTTAACGTCTCTTATCATAGAGCAGTTTGGAAACACTCTGTTTGTAAAGTCTGCAAGTGGATATTCGGACCTCTTTGAGCCCATCGTTGGAAATGGGATTTCTTCATTAAATGCTAGACAGAAGAATTCTCAGTAAATTTTTTGTGTTATGCGTATTCAATTCAATTAATTTAACCTTTCTAAGACAGAGGAGATTGGAAACTCTCTTTTTGTGGAATTTGCAATTGCAGACTTCTAACGATTTGGGTCCAATGGTAGAAAAGGAAATATCTTCGTTTTAAAACTAGACAGAATCATTCTCAGAAACTACTTTGTGATGTGTGCATCCACCTGACAGAGTTTAGCCTTTCTTTTCATAGAACAGATTGTAAACACTGTGTTTGTAAAGTCTGCAAGTGGATGTTTGGACCTCTTTGTGGCCTTCGTTGGAAACGGGATTTCTTCATATAATGCTAGACAGAAGAATTCTCAGTAACTTCTTTGTGTTGCGTGTATTCCATTCACAGATTTGAACGTTTCTTTAGACAGAGCAGTTTTGAAACACTCTTTTTGTCTACTTTGTGTTTGGAGATTTCAAGCGATTTGAGGCCAATGGTAGAAAAGGAAATATCTTCGTATCAAAACTAGACAGAATCATTGTCAGAAACTACTTTGTGATGTGTGCCTTCAACTGACAGAGTTTAACGTTTCTTTTCATAGAGCAGGTTGGAAACACTCTGTTTCTAAAGTCTGCAAGGGGATATTTGGACCTCTTTGAGGCCTTCGTTGGAAACGGGATTTCTTCATAAAATGCTAGACAGAAGAATACTCAGTAACTTCTTTCTGTTGTGTGTATTCAACTCAGAAAGTGGAACCTTTCTTTCGACAGAGCAGATTTGAAACTCTCTTTTTGGGGAATTTGCAATTGGAGGTTTCAAGCGATTTAAGGCCAATGGTAGAAAAGGAAATATCCTCGTTTATAAACTAGACAGAATCATTCTCAGAAACTACTTTGTGATGTGCGCCTTCCACTCACAGATTTTAACGTTTCTTTTCATAGAGCACTTTGGAAACACTCTGTTTGTAAAGTCTGCAAGTGGATATTTGGACCTCTTCGAGGCCTTCGTTGGAAACGGGATTTCTTCATATAATGCAAGGCAGAAGAATTCTCAATGACTTCTTTGTGTTGTGTGTATTCAACTCACAGAGTTGAACCTTCCTTTAGACAGAGTAGATTTGATACACTCTTTTTGTGGAATTTCATGTGGAGGTTTCAAGCTTAATGAGGTCAATGGTAGAATAGGGAATATCTTCGTTTAAAAACTAGACAGAATTATTCTCAGAAACTACTTTTTGATGTGTGCATTCACCTGACAGAGTTTAACCTTTCTTTTCATAGAGCAGTTTGAAAACACTCCGTTTGTAACGTCTGTACGTGGATATTTGGACCTCTTGGAGGCCTTCGATGGAAACGTGATTCCTTCATATAATGCCAGACAGAAGAATTGTCAGTAACTACTTTGTGTTGGGTGTATTCAGCTCACAGTGTTGAACCTTTCTTTAGACAGAGCAGATTTCAAACTCTCTTTTTGTGGATTTTGCAATTGGGGATTTCAAAATATTTGAGGCCAGTAGTAGTAAAGGAAATATCTTCGTAAAAAAACTAGACAAAATCATTCTCAGAAACTACTTTGTGATGTGTGCGTTCAGCTCAGAGAGTTTAACCTTCCTTTTCATAGAGCAGTTTGGAAACACTCTGTTTGTAAAGTCTGCAGGTGGATATTTGGACGTCTTTGAGGCCTTTGTTGGAAACGGGATTCCTTCCTATAATGCCAGACAGAAGAATTCTCAGTAACTTCTTTGTGTTGCCTGTATTCAACTCACAGAGTTGAACTTTTCTTTCGACAGAGCAGTTTTGAAATACTCTGTTTCTCTGATTTGCATGTGGAGATTTCATGCCATATGAGGCCAACGGTAGAAAAGGAAATATCTTCTTATAAAAAGTAGACAGTATCATTCTCAGAAACTACTTTGTGATGTGTGCCTTCAACTGACAGAGTTTAACGTCTCTTATCATAGAGCAGTTTGGAAACACTCTGTTTGTAAAGTCTGCAAGTGGATATTCGGACCTCTTTGAGCCCATCGTTGGAAACGGGATTTCTTCACTAAATGCTACACAGAAGAATTCTCAGTAAATTTTTTGTGTTGTGTGTATTCAATTCACAGAATTTAACCTTTCTAAGACAGAGATTTGAAACTCTCTTTTTGTGGAATTTGCAATTGCAGTTTTCTAGCGATTTGAGTCCAATGGTAGAAAAGGAAATATCTTCGTATAAAAAGTCGACAAAATCTCTCTCAGAAACGACTTTGTTATGTGTGCCTTCAGCTCGCAGAGTTTAACATTTCTTTTCATAGAGCAGTTTGGAATCACTCTGTTTGTAAAGTCTGCAAGTGGATATTTGGACCTCTTTGAGGCCTTCGTTCGAAATGGGATTTCTTCATACAATGCTAGACAGACGAATTCTCAGTAACTTCTTTGTGTTGTGTGTATTCAACTCACAGAGTTGAAACTTTCTTTAGACAGAAAAGATTTGAAACTCTCTTTTTGGGGAATTTCCAATTGGAGATTTCAAGCCATTTGAGGCCAATGGTAGAAAAGGGAATATCTTCATATAGAAACTAGACAAAATCATTCTCAGAAACTGCTTTGTGATGTGTGCGTTCAATTCACAGAGTTTAAACTTTTTTTTCATAGAACAGTTTGGAAACACTCTGTTTGTAAAGTCTGCAAGTGGATATTTCGACCTCTTTGTGGCCTTCGCTGGAAATGGGATTTCTTCACATAATGCTAGACAGACGAATTCTCAGTAACTTCTTTGTGTTGCGTGTATTCCATTCACAGATGTGAACGTTTCTTTAGACAGAGCAGTTTTGGAACACTCTTTTTGCCTACTTTGTGTTTGGAGATTTCAAGCGATTTGAGACCAATGGTAGAAAAGGAAATATCTTCGTATAAAAACTAGACAGAATCATTCTCAGAAACTACTTTGTGATGTGTGCCTTCAACTGACAGAGTTTAACGTTTCTTTTCATAGAGCACTTTGGAAACAATCTGTTTGTAATGTCTGCAAGTGGATATTTGGACCTCTTTGAGGCCTTCATTGGAAACGGGATTTCTTCATATAATGCTAGAGAGAAGAATTCTCAGTAACTTCTTTGTGTTGTGTGTATTCAACTCAAACAGATGAACCTTCCTTTAGACAGAGTAGTTTTGAAACACTCTTTTTGTGGAATTTGCATGTGGAAATTTCAAACGAATTGAGGCCAATAATAGAAAAGTAAATTTCTTCGTTTAAAAACTAGACAGAATCATTCTCAGAAACTACATTGTGATGTGTGCCTTCAACTGACAGAGTTTAACATCTCTTATCATAGAGCAGTTTGGAAAAACTCTGTTTGTAAAGTCTGCAAGTGGATATTCGGACCTCTTTGAGCCCATCGTTGGAAACGGGATTTCTTCAGTAAATGCTAGACAGAAGAATTCTCAGTAACTTCTTTGTGTTGTGTGTATTCAACTCACACAGTTGACCGTTCCTTTGGACAGAGTAGATGGGAAGCAGTCTTTTAGTGGAATTTGCATGTGAAGATTTCAAGCAAATTGAGGCCAATGATAGAAAAGGAAATATCTTCGTTTAAAAACTGGACAGAATCATTCTCAGAAACTACTTTGTGATGTGTGCCTTCAACTGACAGAATTTAACGTTTCTTTTCATAGGCCAGTTTGGAAACACGCAGTTTGTAAAGTCTGCAAGTGGATATTTGGACCTCTTTGAGGCCTTCCTTTGAAACGAGATTTCTTCATATACTGCTGGACAGAAGAATTCTCAGTAACTTCTTTGTGTTACCTGTACTCAACTAACAGAATTGAACTTTTCTTTAGACAGAGCAGTTTTTAAACACTCTGTTTATCTAATTTGTATGTGGAGATTTCAAGCGATTAGAGGCCAATGATAGAAAAGGAAATATGTTCATATAAAAACTAGACAGAATCATTCTCAGAAACTACGTTGTTTCGTATGCCTTCAACCGACAGAGTTACATATTTGTCTTCATAGAGTAGTTTGGAAACACTCTGTTTGTAAAGTCTGCAAGTGTACATTTGGACCACTTTGAGCCCTTCGTTGGAAACGGGATTTCTTCATTAAATGCTAGACAGAAGAATACTCAGTAACTTCTTTGTGTTGTGTGTATTCAACTCACAGAGTTGAACCTTTCTTTAGACAGAGCAGATTTGAAACTCTATTTTGTGGAATTTTCAATTGCAGATTTCAAGCGATTTGAGGCCAATGGTAGAAAAGGAAATATCTTCGTATAAAAACTCGACAGAATCAATCTCAGAAACTACATTGCGATGTGTGCCTTCAGCTCACAGAGTTTTACATTTCTTTTCATAGAGCAGGTTGGAAACACTCTGTTTCTAAAGTCTGCAAGGGGATATTTGGACCTCTTTGAGGCCTTTGTTGGAAACGGGATTTCTTCATAAAATGCTAGACAGAAGAATTCTCAGTAACTTCTTTGTGTTGTGTGTATTCAACTCACAAAGTGGAACCTTTCTTTGGACAGAGCAGATTTGAAACTCTCTTTTTGGGGAATTTGCAATTGGAGGTTTCAAGCGATTTAAGGCCAATGGTAGAAAAGGAAATATCCTCGTTTAAAAACTAGACAGAATCATTCTCAGAAACTACTTTGTGATGTGCACCTTCAACTCACATATTTTAACGTTTCTTTTCATAGAGCACTTTGGAAACACTCTGTTTGTAAAGTCTGCAAGTGGATATTTGGACCTCTTCGAGGCCTTCGTTGGAAACGGGATTTCTTCATATAATGCAAGGCAGAAGAATTCTCAGTAACTTCTTTGTGTTGTGTGTATTCAACTCACAGAGTTGAACCTTTCTTTAGACAGAGCAGATTGGAAACTCTCTTTTTGGGGAATTTGCCGTTGGAGATTTCAAGCGATTTGAAGCCAATGGTAGAAAAAGAAATATATTCATATAAAAACTAGACAGAATCATTCTCAGAAACTACTTTGTCATGTGTGCTTTCAACTGACAGAGTTTAACGTTTCTTTTCATAGAGCAGTTTGGAAACACTCTGTTTGTAAAGTCTGCAAGTGGATATTTGGAACTCTTTGAGGCCTTCGTTGGAAATGAGATTTCTTCATATACTGATAGACAGAAGAATTCTCAGTAACTTCTTTGTGTTGCCTGTATTCAACTCACAGAATTGAACTTTTCTTTAGACAGAGGAGTTTTGAAACACTCTGTTTGTATAATTTGCATGTGGAGATTTCAAGCGATTAGAGGCCAATGGCACAAAAGGAAATATCTTCGTATAAAAACTAGACAGAGTCATTCTCAGAAACTACTTTGTGATGTTTACCTTCAACTGACTGAGTTTAACGTTTCTTTTCATAGAGAAGTTTGCAAACACTCTGTTTGTAAGGTCTGCAAGTGGATATTTGGACCTCTTGGAGGCCTTCGTTTGAAATGGGATTTCTTCATATAATGCTGGACAGAAGAATTCTCAGTAACTTCTTTGTGTTGTGTGTATTCAACTCAAAGAGTTGAACTTTCCTTTAGACAGAGTAGATTTGAAACACTCTTTTCATAGAATTTTCATGTGGAGATTTAAAGCGAATTGAGGCCAATGGTAGGAAAGGGTATATCTTCGTTTTAAAACTAGACAGAATCATTCTCAGAAACTACTTTGTGATGTGTGCATCCACCTGACAGTGTTTAACCTTTCTTTTCATAGAACAGATTGTAAACACTCTGTTTGTAAAGTCTGCAAGTGGATTTTTGGACCTCTTTGTGGCCTTCATTGGAAAGTGGAATTCTTCATATAATGCTAGACAGAAGAATTCTCAGTAACTTCTTTGTGTTGTGTGTATTCAACTCACAAAGTTGAAACTTTCTTTAGACAGAACAGATTTGAAACTCTCTTTTTGTGGAATTTCCAATTGGAGATTTCAAGCCATTTGAGGCCAATGGTAGAAAAGGGAATATCTTCATATAGAAACTAGACAAAATCATTCTCAGAAACTGCTTTGTGATGTGTGCGTTCAATTCTCAGAGTTTAAACTTTTTTTTCATAGAACAGTTTGGAAACACTCTGTTTGTAAAGTCTGCAAGTGGATATTTCGACCTCTTTGTGGCCTTCTTTGGAAACGGGATTTCTTCATATAATGCTAGACAGAAGAATTCTCAGTAACTTCTTTGTGTTGCGTGTATTCCATTCACAGATTTGAACGTTTCTTTAGACAGAGCAGCTCTGAAACACTCTTTTTGTCTACTTTGTGTTTGGAGATTTCAAGCGATTTGAGGCCAATGGTAGAAAAGGAAATATCTTCGTATAAAAACTAGACAGAATCATTCTCAGAAACTACTGTGTGATGTGTGCCTTCAACTGACAGAGTTTAACGTTTCTTTTCATAGAGCACTTTGGAAACAATCTGTTTGTAATGTCTGCAAGTGGATATTTGGACCTCTTGGAGGCCTTCGTTAGAAAAGGGTTTTCTTCATATAATGCTAGACAGAAGAATTCTCAGTAACTTCTTTGTGTTGTGTGTATTCAACTCACAGAGTTGAACGTTCCTTTGGACAGAGTAGATGTGAAACAGTCTTTTTGTGGAATTTGCATGTGAAGATTTCAAGCAAATTGAGGCCAATGATAGAAAATTAAATATCTTCGTTTAAAAACTAGACAGAATTATTCTCAGAAACTACATTGTGATCTGTGCCTTCAACTGACAGAGTTTAACGATTCTTTTCATAGAGCAGTTTGGAAACAATCTGTTTGTAAACTCTGCAAGTGGATATTTGGACCTCTTTGAGGCCTTCGTTAGAAAAGGGTTTTCTTCATATAATGCTAGACAGAAGAATTCTCAGTAACTTCTTTGTGTTGTGTGTAATCAACTCACACAGTTGAACGTTCCTTTGGACAGAGTAGATGTGAAGCAGTCTTTTTGTGGAATTTGCATGTGAAGATTTCAAGCAAATTGAGGCCAATGATAGAAAAGGAAATATCTGCGTTTAAAAACTAGACTGAATCATTCTCAGAAACTACTTTGTGATGTGTGCCTTCAACTGACAGAATCTAACGTTTCTTTTCATAGGGCAGTTTGGAAACACGCAGTTTGTAAAGTCTGCAAGTGGATATTTGGACCTCTTTGAGGCCTTCCTTTGAAACGAGATTTCTTCATATACAGCTGGACAGAAGAATTCTCAGTAACTTCTTTGTGTTACCTGTATTCAACTAACAGAATTGAACTTTTCTTTAGACAGAGGAGTTTTTAAACACTCTGTTTATCTAATTTGTATGTGGAGATTTCAAGCGATTAGAGGCCAATGATAGAAAAGGAAATATGTTCATATAAAAACTAGACAGAATCATTCTCAGAAACTACGTTGTTTCGTATGCCTTCAACCGACAGAGTTACATATTTTTCTTCATAGAGTAGTTTGGAAACACTGTGTTTGTAAAGTCTGCAAGTGTACATTTGGACCACTTTGAGCCCTTCGTTGGAAACGGGATTTCTTCATTAAATGCTAGACAGAAGAATACTCAGTAACTTCTTTGTGTTGTGTGTATTCAACTCACAGAGTTGAACCTTTCTTTAGACAGAGCAGATTTGAAACTCTATTTTGTGGAATTTTCAATTGCAGATTTCAAGCGATTTGAGGCCAATGGTAGAAAAGGAAATATCTTCGTATAAAAACTCGACAGAATCAATCTCAGAAAATACATTGCGATGTGTGCCTTCAGCTCGCAGAGTTTAACATTTCTTTTCATAGAGCAGGTTGGAAACACTCTGTTTCTAAAGTCTGCAAGGGGATATTTGGACCTCTTTGAGGCCTTCGTTGGAAACGGGATTTCTTCATAAAATGCTAGACAGAAGAATTCTCAGTAACTTCTTTCTGTTGTGTGTATTCAACTCACAAAGTGGAACCTTTCTTTGGACAGAGCAGATTTGAAACTCTCTTTTTGGGGAATTTGCAATTGGAGGTTTCAAGCGATTTAAGGCCAATGGTAGAAAAGGAAATATCCTCGTTTAAAAACTAGACAGAATCATTCTCAGAAACTACTTTGTGATGTGCGCCTTCAACTCACAGATTTTAACGTTTCTTTTCATAGAGCACTTTGGAAACACTCTGTTTGTAAAGTCTGCAAGTGGATATTTGGACCTCTTCGAGGCCTTCGTTGGAAACGGGATTTCTTCATATAATGCAAGGCAGAAGAATTCTCAATAACTTATTTGTGTTGTGTGTATTCAACTCACAGAGTTGAACCTTCCTTTAGACAGAGTAGATTTGATACACTCTTTTTGTGGAATTTCATGTGGAGGTTTCAAGCTTAATGAGGCCAATGGTAGAATAGGGAATATCTTCGTTTAAAAACTAGACAGAATTATTCTCAGAAACTACTTTTTGATGTGTGCATTCACCTGACAGAGTTTAACCTTTCTTTGCATAGAGCAGTTTGAAAACACTCTGTTTGTAACGTCTGTACGTGGATATTTGGACCTCTTCGAGGCCTTCGATGGAAACGTGATTCCTTCATATAATGCTAGACAGAAGAATTGTCAGTAACTACTTTGTGTTGGGTGTATTCAGCTCACAGGGTTGAACCTTTCTTTAGACAGAGCAGATTTCAAACTCTCTTTTTGTGGATTTTGCAATTGGAGATTTCAAAATATTTGAGGCCAGTAGTAGTAAAGGAAATATCTTCGTAAAAAAACTAGACAAAATCGTTCTCAGAAACTACTTTGTGATGTGTGCGTTCAGCTCAGAGAGTTTAACCTTCCTTTTCATAGAGCAGTTTGGAAACACTCTGTTTGTAAAATCTGCAGGCGGATATTTGGACGTCTTTGAGGCCTTTGTTGGAAACGGGATTCCTTCCTATAATGCTAGACAGAAGAATTCTCAGTAACTTCTTTGTGTTGCCTGTATTCAACTCACAGAGTTGAACTTTTCTTTCGACAGAGCAGTTTTGAAATACTCTGTTTCTCTAATTTGCATGTGGAGATGTCATGCCATATGAGGCCAATGGTAGAAAAGGAAATCTCTTCTTATAAAAACTAGACAGTATCATTCTCAGAAACTACTTTGTGATGTGTGCCTTCAACTGACAGAGTTTAACGTCTCTTATCATAGAGCAGTTTGGAAACACTCTGTTTGTAAAGTCTGCAAGTGGATATTCGGACCTCTTTGAGCCCATCGTTGGAAACGGCATTTCTTCACTAAATGCTAGACAGAAGAATTCTCAGTAAATTTTTTGTGTTGTGTGTATTCAATTCACAGAATTTAAACTTTCTAAGACAGAGGAGATTTGAAACTCTCTTTTTGTGGAATTTGCAATTGCAGATTTCTAGCGATTTGAGTCCAATGGTAGAAAAGGAAATATCTTCGTATAGAAAGTCGACAAAATCTCTCTCAGAAACGACTTTGTTATGTGTGCCTTCGGCTCGCAGAGTTTAACATTTCTTTTCATAGAGCAGTTTGGAAACACTCTGTTTGTAAAGTCTGCAAGTGGATATTTGGACCTCTTCGAGGCCTTCGTTGGGAATACCTTCGTATAAAAAGTAGATGGAAGCATTCTCTGAAACAACTTAATAATTTGTGCATTCAGCTCACAGAGTTTAACCATCCTTTTGATAGAGAAGTTAGGAAACACTCTGTAAGGTCTGGAAGCGGATATTTGGACCTCTTAGAGGCCTTCGTTGGAAATGGGATTCCTTCATATAATGCTAGACAGAAGAATTCTCAGTATCTTCTTTGTGTGTGTGTATTCAACTCACAGAGTAGAAACATTCTTTAGAGAGAGTAGATTTGAAACTCTCTTTTTGTGGAAATTACATGTGGAGATTTCAAGCGATTTGAGGCCAACGACGGAAAAGGAAATATCTTCGTATAAAAACTAGATGGAATCATTGTCTGAAACAACTTAATGATTTTTGCGTTCAGTTCACAGAGGTTAACCTTCCTTTTCATAGAGCAATTAGGAAACACTCTGTTTGTAAAGTCTGGAAGCGGATATTTGGACTTATTTGAGGCCTTCGTTGGAAACGGGATTTCTTCATATAATGCAAGACAGAGGAATTCTCAGTAACTTCTTTGTGTTGTGTGTATGCAGCTCACAGAATTGAACCTTTCTTTAGACAGAGCAGATTTGAAACTCTCTTTTTGTGGATTTTGCAATTGGAGATTTCAAGCGATTTGAGGCCAAAGGTTGAAAAGGAAATATCTTCCTTTAAAAACTAGACGGAATCATTCTCTGAAACAACTTAATGATTTGTGCATTCAGCTCACAGCGTTTAACCTTCCTTTTCATACAGCAGTTAGGAAACACTCTGTTTGTAAAATCTGGAAGCGGACATTTGGACCTCTTTGAGGCCTTCGTTGGAAACGGGATTCCTTCATATAATGCTAGACAGAAGAATTCTCAGTAACTTCTTAGTGTTGTGTGTATTCAACTCAAAGAGTGGAGCATTTCTTTAGAGAGAGCAGATTTGAAACTCTCTTTTTGTGGATTTTGCAATTGGAGATTTCAAGCGATTTGAGGCCAGTGTTTGAAGAGGAAATACCTTCGTATAAAAACTAGATGGAATCATTCTCTGAAACAACTTAATGATTTGTGTGTTCAGCTCACAGGGTTTAACCTTCCTTTTCATAGAGCGGTTAGGAAACACTCTGTTTGTAAAGTCTGGAAGCGGATATTTGGACCTGTACGAGGCCTTCGTTGGAAACGGGATTTCTTCATATAATGCAAGACCGAAGAATTCTCAGTAACTTCCTTGTGTGTGTGTATTCAACTCACAGAGTTGAACCTTTCTTTAGAGAGAGTAGATTTGAAACTCTCTTTTTGTGGAAATTACATGTGGAGATTTCAAGCGATTTGAGGCCAATGACGGAAAAGGAAATATCTTCGTTTAAAAACTAGACAGAATCATTTTCAGAAACTAGTTTGTGATGTGTGCATTCAGCAGACAGAGTTTAACGTTTCTTTTCACAGAGCAGTTTGGAAGCACTCTCTTTGTAAAGTCTGCAAGTGGATATTTGGACCTCTTTGAAGGCCTTCGTTGGAAACGGGATTTCTTCATAAAATGCTAGACAGAAGAATTCTCAGTAACTTCTTTGTGTGTGTGTATTCAACCCACAGAGCTGAACCTTCCTTTAGGCAGAGCAGATTTGCAACACTCGTTTTGTGGAATTTACATGTGGAGATTTCAAGCGAATTGAGGTCAATGACAGAAAAGGAAATATCTTCGTTTAAAAACTAGACAGAATCATTCTCAGAAACTACTTTGTGATGTGTGCATCCACCTGACAGAGTTTAACCTTTCTTTTCATAGAGCAGTTCGAAAACACTCTGTTTGTAAAGTCTGCAACTGGATATTTGGACTTCTTTTAACCCTTCGTTGGAAACGGGATTTCTTTATATAATGCAAGACAGAAGAATTCTCAGTGACTTCTTTGTGTTGTGTGTATGCAGCTCACAGAGTTGAACCTTTCTTTAGACAGAGCAGGTTTGAAACTCTCTTTTTGTGGATTTTGCAATTGCAGATTTCAAGCGATTTGAGGCCAATGGTTGAAAAGGAAATATCTTCGTATAAAAACTAGACGGAATCATTCTCTGAAACAACTTAATGATTTGTGCGTTCAGCTCACAGAGTTTAACCTTCCTTTTCATAGAGCAGTTAGGAAACACTCTGTTTGTGAAGTCTGGTTGCGGATGTTTGGACCTCTTTGAGGCCTTCGTTGGAAACGGGATTCCTTCATATAATACTAGACAGAAGAATTCTCAGTAACTTCTTAGTATTGTGTGTATTCAGCTCACAGAGTGGAACCTATCTTCAGAGAGAGCAGATTTGAAACTCTCTTTTTGTGGAATTCGCAATTGGAGATTTCAAGCGATTTGAGGCCAATGGAAGAAAGGGAAATATCTCCGTTTAAAAACTAGACAGAATCATTCTCAGAAACTACTTTGTGATTTGTGCATCCACCTGACAGAGTTTAACCTTTCTTTTCATAGAGCAGTTTGAAAACACTCTGTTTGTAAAGTCTGCAAGTGGATATTTGCACCTGTACGAGGCCTTCGTTGGAAGCGGGATTTCTTCATATAATGCAAGACAGAGGAATTCTCAGTAACTTCTTTGTGTTGTGTGTATGCAGCTCACAGAATTGAACCTTTCTTTAGACAGAGCAGATTTGAAACTCTCTTTTTGTGGATTTTGCAATTGGAGATTTCAAGCGATTTGAGGCCAAAGGTTGAAAAGGAAATAACTTCCTTTAAAAACTAGACGGAATCATTCTCTGAAACAACTTAATGATTTGTGCATTCAGCTCACAGAGTTTAACCTTCCTTTCATACAGCAGTTAGGAAACACTCTGTTTGTAAAATCTATAAGCGGACATTTGGACCTCTTTGAGGCCTTCGTTGGAAACGGGATTCCTTCATATAATGCTAGACAGAAGAATTCTCAGTAACTTCTTAGTGTTGTGTGTATTCAACTCAAAGAGTGGAGCATTTCTTTAGAGAGAGCAGATTTGAAACTCTCTTTTTGTGGATTTTGCAATTGGAGATTTCAAGCGATTTGAGGCCAGTGTTTGAAGAGGAAATACCTTCGTATAAAAACTAGACGGAATCATTCTCTGAAACAACTTAATGATTTGTGCGTTCAGCTCACAGAGTTTAACCTTCCTTTTCATAGAGCGGTTAGGAAACACTCTGTTTGTAAAGTCTGGAAGCGGATATTTGGACTTCTACGAGGCCTTCTTTGGAAACGGGATTTCTTCATATAATGCAAGACCGAAGAATTCTCAGTAACTTCCTTGTATGTGTGTGTATTCAACTCACAGAGTTGAACCTTTCTTTAGAGAGAGTAGATTTGAAACTCTCTTTTTGTGGAAATTACATGTGGAGATTTCAAGCGATTTGAGGCCAATGACGGAAAAGGAAATATCTTCGTTTAAAAACTAGACAGAATCATTTTCAGAAACTAGTTTGTGATGTGTGCCTTCAGCAGACAGAGTTTAACGTTTCTTTTCACAGAGCAGTTTGGAAGCACTCTCTTTGTAAAGTCTGCAAGTGGATATTTGGACCTCTTTGAAGGCCTTCGTTGGAAACGGGATTTCTTCATAAAATGCTAGACAGAAGAATTCTCAGTAACTTCTTTGTGTGTGTGTATTCAACCCACAGAGCTGAACCTTCCTTTAGGCAGAGCAGATTTGCAACACTCGTTTTGTGGAATTTACATGTGGAGATTTCAAGCGAATTGAGGTCAATGACAGAAAAGGAAATATCTTCGTTTAAAAACTAGACAGAATCATTCTCAGAAACTACTTTGTGATGTGTGCATCCACCTGACAGAGTTTAACCTTTCTTTTCATAGAGCAGTTCGAAAACACTCTGTTTGTAAAGTCTGCAACTGGATATTTGGACTTCTTTTAACCCTTCGTTGGAAACGGGATTTCTTTATATAATGCAAGACAGAAGAATTCTCAGTGACTTCTTTGTGTTGTGTGTATGCAGCTCACAGAGTTGAACCTTTCTTTAGACAGAGCAGGTTTGAAACTCTCTTTTTGTGGATTTTGCAATTGCAGATTTCAAGCGATTTGAGGCCAATGGTTGAAAAGGAAATATCTTCGTATAAAAACTAGACGGAATCATTCTCTGAAACAACTTAATGATTTGTGCGTTCAGCTCACAGAGTTTAACCTTCCTTTTCATAGAGCAGTTAGGAAACACTCTGTTTGTGAAGTCTGGTTGCGGATGTTTGGACCTCTTTGAGGCCTTCGTTGGAAACGGGATTCCTTCATATAATACTAGACAGAAGAATTCTCAGTAACTTCTTAGTATTGTGTGTATTCAGCTCACAGAGTGGAACCTATCTTCAGAGAGAGCAGATTTGAAACTCTCTTTTTGTGGAATTCGCAATTGGAGATTTCAAGCGATTTGAGGCCAATGGAAGAAAGGGAAATATCTCCGTTTAAAAACTAGACAGAATCATTCTCAGAAACTACTTTGTGATTTGTGCATCCACCTGACAGAGTTTAACCTTTCTTTTCATAGAGCAGTTTGAAAACACTCTGTTTGTAAAGTCTGCAAGTGGATATTTGCACCTGTACGAGGCCTTCGTTGGAAGCGGGATTTCTTCATATAATGCAAGACAGAGGAATTCTCAGTAACTTCTTTGTGTTGTGTGTATGCAGCTCACAGAATTGAACCTTTCTTTAGACAGAGCAGATTTGAAACTCTCTTTTTGTGGATTTTGCAATTGGAGATTTCAAGCGATTTGAGGCCAAAGGTTGAAAAGGAAATAACTTCCTTTAAAAACTAGACGGAATCATTCTCTGAAACAACTTAATGATTTGTGCATTCAGCTCACAGAGTTTAACCTTCCTTTCATACAGCAGTTAGGAAACACTCTGTTTGTAAAATCTATAAGCGGACATTTGGACCTCTTTGAGGCCTTCGTTGGAAACGGGATTCCTTCATATAATGCTAGACAGAAGAATTCTCAGTAACTTCTTAGTGTTGTGTGTATTCAACTCAAAGAGTGGAGCATTTCTTTAGAGAGAGCAGATTTGAAACTCTCTTTTTGTGGATTTTGCAATTGGAGATTTCAAGCGATTTGAGGCCAGTGTTTGAAGAGGAAATACCTTCGTATAAAAACTAGACGGAATCATTCTCTGAAACAACTTAATGATTTGTGCGTTCAGCTCACAGAGTTTAACCTTCCTTTTCATAGAGCGGTTAGGAAACACTCTGTTTGTAAAGTCTGGAAGCGGATATTTGGACTTCTACGAGGCCTTCTTTGGAAACGGGATTTCTTCATATAATGCAAGACCGAAGAATTCTCAGTAACTTCCTTGTATGTGTGTGTATTCAACTCACAGAGTTGAACCTTTCTTTAGAGAGAGTAGATTTGAAACTCTCTTTTTGTGGAAATTACATGTGGAGATTTCAAGCGATTTGAGGCCAATGACGGAAAAGGAAATATCTTCGTTTAAAAACTAGACAGAATCATTTTCAGAAACTAGTTTGTGATGTGTGCCTTCAGCAGACAGAGTTTAACGTTTCTTTTCACAGAGCAGTTTGGAAGCACTCTCTTTGTAAAGTCTGCAAGTGGATATTTGGACCTCTTTGAAGGCCTTCGTTGGAAACGGGATTTCTTCATAAAATGCTAGACAGAAGAATTCTCAGTAACTTCTTTGTGTGTGTGTATTCAACCCACAGAGCTGAACCTTCCTTTAGGCAGAGCAGATTTGCAACACTCGTTTTGTGGAATTTACATGTGGAGATTTCAAGCGAATTGAGGTCAATGACAGAAAAGGAAATATCTTCGTTTAAAAACTAGACAGAATCATTCTCAGAAACTACTTTGTGATGTGTGCATCCACCTGACAGAGTTTAACCTTTCTTTTCATAGAGCAGTTCGAAAACACTCTGTTTGTAAAGTCTGCAACTGGATATTTGGACTTCTTTTAACCCTTCGTTGGAAACGGGATTTCTTTATATAATGCAAGACAGAAGAATTCTCAGTGACTTCTTTGTGTTGTGTGTATGCAGCTCACAGAGTTGAACCTTTCTTTAGACAGAGCAGGTTTGAAACTCTCTTTTTGTGGATTTTGCAATTGCAGATTTCAAGCGATTTGAGGCCAATGGTTGAAAAGGAAATATCTTCGTATAAAAACTAGACGGAATCATTCTCTGAAACAACTTAATGATTTGTGCGTTCAGCTCACAGAGTTTAACCTTCCTTTTCATAGAGCAGTTAGGAAACACTCTGTGTGTGAAGTCTGGTAGCGGATATTTGGACCTCTTTGAGGCCTTCGTTGGAAACGGGATTCCTTCATATAATACTAGACAGAAGAATTCTCAGTAACTTCTTAGTGTTGTGTGTATTCAGCTCACAGAGTGGAACCTATCTTCAGAGAGAGCAGATTTGAAACTCTCTTTTTGTGGAATTTGCAATTGGAGATTTCAAGCGATTTGAGGCCAATGGAAGAAAGGGAAATATCTCCGTTTAAAAACTAGACAGAATCATTCTCAGAAACTACTTTGGGATTTGTGCATCCACCTGACAGAGTTTAACCTTTCTTTTCATAGAGCAGTTTGAAAACACTCTGTTTGTAAAGTCTGCAAGTGGATATTTGGACCTGTACGAGGCCTTCGTTGGAAACGGGATTTCTTCATATAATGCAAGACAGAGGAATTCTCAGTAACTTCTTTGTGTTGTGTGTATGCAGCTCACAGAATTGAACCTTTCTTTAGACAGAGCAGATTTGAAACTCTCTTTTTGTGGATTTTGCAATTGGAGATTTCAAGCGATTTGAGGCCAAAGGTTGAAAAGGAAATATCTTCCTTTAAAAACTAGACGGAATCATTCTCTGAAACAACTTAATGATTTGTGCATTCAGCTCACAGAGTTTAACCTTCCTTTCATACAGCAGTTAGGAAACACTCTGTTTGTAAAATCTATAAGCGGACATTTGGACCTCTTTGAGGCCTTCGTTGGAAACGGGATTCCTTCATATAATGCTAGACAGAAGAATTCTCAGTAACTTCTTAGTGTTGTGTGTATTCAACTCAAAGAGTGGAGCATTTCTTTAGAGAGAGCAGATTTGAAACTCTCTTTTTGTGGATTTTGCAATTGGAGATTTCAAGCGATTTGAGGCCAGTGTTTGAAGAGGAAATACCTTCGTATAAAAACTAGACGGAATCATTCTCTGAAACAACTTAATGATTTGTGCGTTCAGCTCACAGAGTTTAACCTTCCTTTTCATAGAGCGGTTAGGAAACACTCTGTTTGTAAAGTCTGGAAGCGGATATTTGGACTTCTACGAGGCCTTCTTTGGAAACGGGATTTCTTCATATAATGCAAGACCGAAGAATTCTCAGTAACTTCCTTGTATGTGTGTGTATTCAACTCACAGAGTTGAACCTTTCTTTAGAGAGAGTAGATTTGAAACTCTCTTTTTGTGGAAATTACATGTGGAGATTTCAAGCGATTTGAGGCCAATGACGGAAAAGGAAATATCTTCGTTTAAAAACTAGACAGAATCATTTTCAGAAACTAGTTTGTGATGTGTGCCTTCAGCAGACAGAGTTTAACGTTTCTTTTCACAGAGCAGTTTGGAAGCACTCTCTTTGTAAAGTCTGCAAGTGGATATTTGGACCTCTTTGAAGGCCTTCGTTGGAAACGGGATTTCTTCATAAAATGCTAGACAGAAGAATTCTCAGTAACTTCTTTGTGTGTGTGTATTCAACCCACAGAGCTGAACCTTCCTTTAGGCAGAGCAGATTTGCAACACTCGTTTTGTGGAATTTACATGTGGAGATTTCAAGCGAATTGAGGTCAATGACAGAAAAGGAAATATCTTCGTTTAAAAACTAGACAGAATCATTCTCAGAAACTACTTTGTGATGTGTGCATCCACCTGACAGAGTTTAACCTTTCTTTTCATAGAGCAGTTCGAAAACACTCTGTTTGTAAAGTCTGCAACTGGATATTTGGACTTCTTTTAACCCTTCGTTGGAAACGGGATTTCTTTATATAATGCAAGACAGAAGAATTCTCAGTGACTTCTTTGTGTTGTGTGTATGCAGCTCACAGAGTTGAACCTTTCTTTAGACAGAGCAGGTTTGAAACTCTCTTTTTGTGGATTTTGCAATTGCAGATTTCAAGCGATTTGAGGCCAATGGTTGAAAAGGAAATATCTTCGTATAAAAACTAGACGGAATCATTCTCTGAAACAACTTAATGATTTGTGCGTTCAGCTCACAGAGTTTAACCTTCCTTTTCATAGAGCAGTTAGGAAACACTCTGTGTGTGAAGTCTGGTAGCGGATATTTGGACCTCTTTGAGGCCTTCGTTGGAAACGGGATTCCTTCATATAATACTAGACAGAAGAATTCTCAGTAACTTCTTAGTGTTGTGTGTATTCAGCTCACAGAGTGGAACCTATCTTCAGAGAGAGCAGA
Source organism: Pan troglodytes (assembly GCF_028858775.2). Taxonomy (NCBI): domain Eukaryota; kingdom Metazoa; phylum Chordata; class Mammalia; order Primates; family Hominidae; genus Pan; species Pan troglodytes. The sequence goes on along the minus strand of NC_072412.2, from coordinate 17,083,236 downwards.
TTTGAAACTCTCTTTTTGTGGAATTTGCAATTGGAGATTTCAAGCGATTTGAGGCCAATGGAAGAAAGGGAAATATCTCCGTTTAAAAACTAGACAGAATCATTCTCAGAAACTACTTTGGGATTTGTGCATCCACCTGACAGAGTTTAACCTTTCTTTTCATAGAGCAGTTTGAAAACACTCTGTTTGTAAAGTCTGCAAGTGGATATTTGGACCTGTACGAGGCCTTCGTTGGAAACGGGATTTCTTCATATAATGCAAGACAGAGGAATTCTCAGTAACTTCTTTGTGTTGTGTGTATGCAGCTCACAGAATTGAACCTTTCTTTAGACAGAGCAGATTTGAAACTCTCTTTTTGTGGATTTTGCAATTGGAGATTTCAAGCGATTTGAGGCCAAAGGTTGAAAAGGAAATATCTTCTTTTAAAAACTAGACGGAATCATTCTCTGAAACAACTTAATGATTTGTGCATTCAGCTCACAGAGTTTAACCTTCCTTTTCATACAGCAGTTAGGAAACACTCTGTTTGTAAAATCTGGAAGCGGACATTTGGACCTCTTTGAGGCCTTCGTTGGAAACGGGATTCCTTCATATAATGCTAGACAGAAGAATTCTCAGTAACTTCTTAGTGTTGTGTGTATTCAACTCAAAGAGTGGAGCATTTCTTTAGAGAGAGCAGATTTGAAACTCTCTTTTTGTGGATTTTGCAATTGGAGATTTCAAGCGATTTGAGGCCAGTGTTTGAAGAGGAAATACCTTCGTATAAAAACTAGACGGAATCATTCTCTGAAACAACTTAATGATTTGTGTGTTCAGCTCACAGGGTTTAACCTTCCTTTTCATAGAGCGGTTAGGAAACACTCTGTTTGTAAAGTCTGGAAGCGGATATTTGGACCTGTACGAGGCCTTCATTGGAAACGGGATTTCTTCATATAATGAAAGACCGAAGAATTCTCAGTAACTTCCTTGTGTGTGTGTATTCAACTCACAGAGTTGAACCTTTCTTTAGAGAGAGTAGATTTGAAACTCTCTTTTTGTGGAAATTACATGTGGAGATTTCAAGCGATTTGAGGCCAATGACGGAAAAGGAAATATCTTCGTTTAAAAACTAGACAGAATCATTTTCAGAAACTAGTTTGTGATGTGTGCCTTCAGCAGACAGAGTTTAACGTTTCTTTTCACAGAGCAGTTTGGAAGCACTCTCTTTGTAAAGTCTGCAAGTGGATATTTGGACCTCTTTGAAGGCCTTCATTGGAAACGGGATTTCTTCATAAAATGCTAGACAGAAGAATTCTCAGTAACTTCTTTGTGTGTGTGTATTCAACCCACAGAGCTAAACCTTCCTTTAGGCAGAGCAGATTTGCAACACTCGTTTTGTGGAATTTACATGTGGAGATTTCAAGCGAATTGAGGTCAATGACAGAAAAGGAAATATCTTCGTTTAAAAACTAGACAGAATCATTCTCAGAAACTACTTTGTGATGTGTGCATCCACCTGACAGAGTTTAACCTTTCTTTTCATAGAGCAGTTCGAAAACACTCTGTTTGTAAAGTCTGCAATTGGATATTTGGACTTCTTTTAACCCTTCGTTGGAAACGGGATTTCTTTATATAATGCAAGACAGAAGAATTCTCAGTGACTTCTTTGTGTTGTGTGTATGCAGCTCACAGAGTTGAACCTTTCTTTAGACAGAGCAGGTTTGAAACTCTCTTTTTGTGGATTTTGCAATTGCAGATTTCAAGCGATTTGAGGCCAATGGTTGAAAAGGAAATATCTTCGTATAAAAACTAGACGGAATAATTCTCTGAAACAACTTAATGATTTGTGCGTTCAGCTCACAGAGTTTAACCTTCCTTTTCATAGAGCAGTTAGGAAACACTCTGTTTGTGAAGTCTGGTAGCGGATGTTTGGACCTCTTTGAGGCCTTCGTTGGAAACGGGATTCCTTCATATAATACTAGACAGAAGAATTCTCAGTAACTTCTTAGTGTTGTGTGTATTCAGCTCACAGAGTGGAACCTATCTTCAGAGAGAGCAGATTTGAAACTCTCTTTTTGTGGAATTTGCAATTGGAGATTTCAAGCGATTGGAGGCCAATGGAAGAAAGGGAAATATCTCCGTTTAAAAACTAGACAGAATCATTCTCAGAAACTACTTTGTGATTTGTGCATCCACCTGACAGAGTTTAACCTTTCTTTTCATAGAGCAGTTTGAAAACACTCTGTTTGTAAAGTCTGCAAGTGGATATTTGGACCTGTACGAGGCCTTCGTTGGAAGCGGGATTTCTTCATATAATGCAAGACAGAGGAATTCTCAGTAACTTCTTTGTGTTGTGTGTATGCAGCTCACAGAATTGAACCTTTCTTTAGACAGAGCAGATTTGAAACTCTCTTTTTGTGGATTTTGCAATTGGAGATTTCAAGCGATTTGAGGCCAAAGGTTGAAAAGGAAATATCTTCCTTTAAAAACTAGACGGAATCATTCTCTGAAACAACTTCATGATTTGTGCATTCAGCTCACAGAGTTTAACCTTCCTTTTCATACAGCAGTTAGGAAACACTCTGTTTGTAAAATCTATAAGCGGACATTTGGACCTCTTTGAGGCCTTCGTTGGAAACGGGATTCCTTCATATAATGCTAGACAGAAGAATTCTCAGTAACTTCTTAGTGTTGTGTGTATTCAACTCAAAGAGTGGAGCATTTCTTTAGAGAGAGCAGATTTGAAACTCTCTTTTTGTGGATTTTGCAATTGTAGATTTCAAGCGATTTGAGGCCAGTGTTTGAAGAGGAAATACCTTCGTATAAAAACTAGACGGAATCATTCTCTGAAACAACTTAATGATTTGTGCGTTCAGCTCACAGAGTTTAAGCTTCCTTTTCATAGAGCGGTTAGGAAACACTCTGTTTGTAAAGTCTGGAAGCGGATATTTGGACTTCTACGAGGCCTTCTTTGGAAACGGGATTTCTTCATATAATGCAAGACCGAAGAATTCTCAGTAACTTCCTTGTGTGTGTGTATTCAACTCACAGAGTTGAACCTTTCTTTAGAGAGAGTAGATGTGAAACTCTCTTTTTGTGGAAATTACATGTGGAGATTTCAAGCGATTTGAGGCCAATGACGGAAAAGGAAATATCTTCGTTTAAAAACTAGACAGAATCATTTTCAGAAACTAGTTTGTGATGTGTGCCTTCAGCAGACAGAGTTTAACGTTTCTTTTCACAGAGCAGTTTGGAAGCACTCTCTTTGTAAAGTCTGCAAGTGGATATTTGGACCTCTTTGAAGGCCTTCATTGGAAACGGGATTTCTTCATAAAATGCTAGACAGAAGAATTCTCAGCAACTTCTTTGTGTGTGTGTATTCAACCCACAGAGCTAAACCTTCCTTTAGGCAGAGCAGATTTGCAACACTCGTTTTGTGGAATTTACATGTGGAGATTTCAAGCGAATTGAGGTCAATGACAGAAAAGGAAATATCTTCGTTTAAAAACTAGACAGAATCATTCTCAGAAACTACTTTGTGATGTGTGCATCCACCTGACAGAGTTTAACCTTTCTTTTCATAGAGCAGTTCGAAAACACTCTGTTTGTAAAGTCTGCAACTGGATATTTGGACTTCTTTTAACCCTTCGTTGGAAACGGGATTTCTTTATATAATGCAAGACAGAAGAATTCTCAGTGACTTCTTTGTGTTGTGTGTATGCAGCTCACAGAGTTGAACCTTTCTTTAGACAGAGCAGGTTTGAAACTCTCTTTTTGTGGATTTTGCAATTGCAGATTTCAAGCGATTTGAGGCCAATGGTTGAAAAGGAAATATCTTCGTATAAAAACTAGACGGAATCATTCTCTGAAACAACTTAATGATTTGTGCGTTCAGCTCACAGAGTTTAACCTTCCTTTTCATAGAGCAGTTAGGAAACACTCTGTTTGTGAAGTCTGGTAGCGGATGTTTGGACCTCTTTGAGGCCTTCGTTGGAAACGGGATTCCTTCATATAATACTAGACAGAAGAATTCTCAGTAACTTCTTAGTGTTGTGTGTATTCAGCTCACAGAGTGGAACCTATCTTCAGAGAGAGCAGATTTGAAACTCTCTTTTTGTGGAATTTGCAATTGGAGATTTCAAGCGATTTGAGGCCAATGGAAGAAAGGGAAATATCTCCGTTTAAAAACTAGACAGAATCATTCTCAGAAACTACTTTGGGATTTGTGCATCCACCTGACAGAGTTTAACCTTTCTTTTCATAGAGCAGTTTGAAAACACTCTGTTTGTAAAGTCTGCAAGTGGATATTTGGACCTGTACGAGGCCTTCGTTGGAAACGGGATTTCTTCATATAATGCAAGACAGAGGAATTCTCAGTAACTTCTTTGTGTTGTGTGTATGCAGCTCACAGAATTGAACCTTTCTTTAGAGAGAGCAGATTTGAAACTCTCTTTTTGTGGATTTTGCAATTGGAGATTTCAAGCGATTTGAGGCCAAAGGTTGAAAAGGAAATATCTTCTTTTAAAAACTAGACGGAATCATTCTCTGAAACAACTTAATGATTTGTGCATTCAGCTCACAGAGTTTAACCTTCCTTTTCATACAGCAGTTAGGAAACACTCTGTTTGTAAAATCTGGAAGCGGACATTTGGACCTCTTTGAGGCCTTCGTTGGAAACGGGATTCCTTCATATAATGCTAGACAGAAGAATTCTCAGTAACTTCTTAGTGTTGTGTGTATTCAACTCAAAGAGTGGAGCATTTCTTTAGAGAGAGCAGATTTGAAACTCTCTTTTTGTGGATTTTGCAATTGGAGATTTCAAGCGATTTGAGGCCAGTGTTTGAAGAGGAAATACCTTCGTATAAAAACTAGACGGAATCATTCTCTGAAACAACTTAATGATTTGTGCATTCAGCTCACAGAGTTTAACCTTCCTTTTCATAGAGCGGTTAGGAAACACTCTGTTTGTAAAGTATGGAAGCGGATATTTGGACCTGTACGAGGCCTTCGTTGGAAACGGGATTTCTTCATATAATGCAAGACAGAAGAATTCTCAGTAACTTCCTTGTGTGTGTGTATTCAACTCACAGAGTTGAACCTTTCTTTAGAGAGAGTAGATGTGAAACTCTCTTTTCGTGGAAATTACATGTGGAGATTTCAAGCGATTTGAGGCCAATGACGGAAAAGGAAATATCTTCGTTTAAAAACTAGACAGAATCATTTTCAGAAACTAGTTTGTGATGTGTGCCTTCAGCAGACAGAGTTTAACGTTTCTTTTCACAGAGCAGTTTGGAAGCACTCTCTTTGTAAAGTCTGCAAGTGGATATTTGGACCTCTTTGAAGGCCTTCGTTTGAAACGGGATTTCTTCATAAAATGCTAGACAGAAGAATTCTCAGTAACTTCTTTGTGTGTGTGTATTCAACCCACAGAGCTGAACCTTCCTTTAGGCAGAGCAGATTTGCAACACTCGTTTTGTGGAATTTACATGTGGAGATTTCAAGCGAATTGAGGTCAATGACAGAAAAGGAAATATCTTCGTTTAAAAACTAGACAGAATCATTCTCAGAAACTACTTTGTGATGTGTGCATCCACCTGACAGAGTTTAACCTTTCTTTTCATAGAGCAGTTCGAAAACACTCTGTTTGTAAAGTCTGCAACTGGATATTTGGACTTCTTTTAACCCTTCGTTGGAAACGGGATTTCTTTATATAATGCAAGACAGAAGAATTCTCAGTGACTTCTTTGTGTTGTGTGTATGCAGCTCACAGAGTTGAACCTTTCTTTAGACAGAGCAGGTTTGAAACTCTCTTTTTGTGGATTTTGCAATTGCAGATTTCAAGCGATTTGAGGCCAATGGTTGAAAAGGAAATATCTTCGTATAAAAACTAGACGGAATCATTCTCTGAAACAACTTAATGATTTGTGCGTTCAGCTCACAGAGTTTAACCTTCCTTTTCATAGAGCAGTTAGGAAACACTCTGTTTGTGAAGTCTGGTAGCGGATATTTGGACCTCTTTGAGGCCTTCGTTGGAAACGGGATTCCTTCACATAATACTAGACAGAAGAATTCTCAGTAACTTCTTAGTGTTGTGTGTATTCAGCTCACAGAGTGGAACCTATCTTCAGAGAGAGCAGATTTGAAACTCTCTTTTTGTGGAATTTGCAATTGGAGATTTCAAGCGATTTGAGGCCAATGGAAGAAAGGGAAATATCTCCGTTTAAAAACTAGACAGAATCATTCTCAGAAACTACTTTGGGATTTGTGCATCCACCTGACAGAGTTTAACCTTTCTTTTCATAGAGCAGTTTGAAAACACTCTGTTTGTAAAGTCTGCAAGTGGATATTTGGACCTGTACGAGGCCTTCGTTGGAAACGGGTTTTCTTCATATAATGCAAGACAGAGGAATTCTCAGTAACTTCTTTGTGTTGTGTGTATGCAGCTCACAGAATTGAACCTTTCTTTAGAGAGAGCAGATTTGAAACTCTCTTTTTGTGGATTTTGCAATTGGAGATTTCAAGCGATTTGAGGCCAAAGGTTGAAAAGGAAATATCTTCTTTTAAAAACTAGACGGAATCATTCTCTGAAACAACTTAATGATTTGTGCATTCAGCTCACAGAGTTTAACCTTCCTTTTCATACAGCAGTTAGGAAACACTCTGTTTGTAAAATCTGGAAGCGGACATTTGGACCTCTTTGAGGCCTTCGTTGGAAACGGGATTCCTTCATATAATGCTAGACAGAAGAATTCTCAGTAACTTCTTAGTGTTGTGTGTATTCAACTCAAAGAGTGGAGCATTTCTTTAGAGAGAGCAGATTTGGAACTCTCTTTTTGTGGATTTTGCAATTGGAGATTTCAAGCGATTTGAGGCCAGTGTTTGAAGAGGAAATACCTTCGTATAAAAACTAGACGGAATCATTCTCTGAAACAACTTAATGATTTGTGCGTTCAGCTCACAGGGTTTAACCTTCCTTTTCATAGAGCGGTTAGGAAACACTCTGTTTGTAAAGTCTGGAAGCGGATATTTGGACCTGTACGAGGCCTTCGTTGGAAACGGGATTTCTTCATATAATGCAAGACCGAAGAATTCTCAGTAACTTCCTTGTGTGTGTGTATTCAACTCACAGAGTTGAACCTTTCTTTAGAGAGAGTAGATTTGAAACTCTCTTTTCGTGGAAATTACATGTGGAGATTTCAAGCGATTTGAGGCCAATGACGGAAAAGGAAATATCTTCGTTTAAAAACTAGACAGAATCATTTTCAGAAACTAGTTTGTGATGTGTGCCTTCAGCAGACAGAGTTTAACGTTTCTTTTCACAGAGCAGTTTGGAAGCACTCTCTTTGTAAAGTCTGCAAGTGGATATTTGGACCTCTTTGAAGGCCTTCGTTGGAAACGGGATTTCTTCATAAAATGCTAGACAGAAGAATTCTCAGTAACTTCTTTGTGTGTGTGTATTCAACCCACAGAGCTGAACCTTCCTTTAGGCAGAGCAGATTTGCAACACTCGTTTTGTGGAATTTACATGTGGAGATTTCAAGCGAATTGAGGTCAATGACAGAAAAGGAAATATCTTCGTTTAAAAACTAGACAGAATCATTCTCAGAAACTACTTTGTGATGTGTGCATCCACCTGACAGAGTTTAACCTTTCTTTTCATAGAGCAGTTCGAAAACACTCTGTTTGTAAAGTCTGCAACTGGATATTTGGACTTCTTTTAACCCTTCGTTGGAAACGGGATTTCTTTATATAATGCAAGACAGAAGAATTCTCAGTGACTTCTTTGTGTTGTGTGTATGCAGCTCACAGAGTTGAACCTTTCTTTAGACAGAGCAGGTTTGAAACTCTCTTTTTGTGGATTTTGCAATTGCAGATTTCAAGCGATTTGAGGCCAATGGTTGAAAAGGAAATATCTTCGTATAAAAACTAGACGGAATCATTCTCTGAAACAACTTAATGATTTGTGCGTTCAGCTCACAGAGTTTAACCTTCCTTTTCATAGAGGAGTTAGGAAACACTCTGTTTGTGAAGTCTGGTAGCGGATATTTGGACCTCTTTGAGGCCTTCGTTGGAAACGGGATTCCTTCATATAATACTAGACAGAAGAATTCTCAGTAACTTCTTAGTGTTGTGTGTATTCAGCTCACAGAGAGGAACCTATCTTCAGAGAGAGCAGATTTGAAACTCTCTATTTGTGGAATTTGCAATTGGAGATTTCAAGCGATTTGAGGCCAATGGAAGAAAGGGAAATATCTCCGTTTAAAAACTAGACAGAATCATTCTCAGAAACTACTTTGTGATTTGTGCATCCGCCTGACAGAGTTTAACCTTTCTTTTCATAGAGCAGTTTGAAAACACTCTGTTTGTAAAGTCTGCAAGTGGATATTTGGACCTGTACGAGGCCTTCGTTGGAAACGGGATTTCTTCATATAATGCAAGACAGAGGAGTTCTCAGTAACTTCTCTGTGTTGTGTGTATGCAGCTCACAGAATTGAACCTTTCTTTAGACAGAGCAGATTTGAAACTCTCTTTTTGTGGATTTTGCAATTGGAGATTTCAAGCGATTTGAGGCCAAAGGTTGAAAAGGAAATATCTTCTTTTAAAAACTAGACGGAATCATTCTCTGAAACAACTTAATGATTTGTGCATTCAGCTCACAGAGTTTAACCTTCCTTTTCATACAGCAGTTAGGAAACACTCTGTTTGTAAAATCTGGAAGCGGACATTTGGACCTCTTTGAGGCCTTCGTTGGAAACGGGATTCCTTCATATAATGCTAGACAGAAGAATTCTCAGTAACTTCTTAGTGTTGTGTGTATTCAACTCAAAGAGTGGAGCATTTCTTTAGAGAGAGCAGATTTGAAACTCTCTTTTTGTGGATTTTGCAATTGGAGATTTCAAGCGATTTGAGGCCAGTGTTTGAAGAGGAAATACCTTCGTATAAAAACTAGACGGAATCATTCTCTGAAACAACTTAATGATTTGTGCGTTCAGCTCACAGAGTTTAACCTTCCTTTTCATAGAGCGGTTAGGAAACACTCTGTTTGTAAAGTCTGGAAGCGGATACTTGGACCTCTACGAGGCCTTCGTTGGAAACGGGATTTCTTCATGTAATGCAAGACCAAAGAATTCTCAGTAACTTCCTTGTGTGTGTGTATTCAACTCACAGAGTTGAACCTTTCTTTAGAGAGAGTAGATTTGAAACTCTCTTTTTGTGGAAATTACATGTGGAGATTTCAAGCGATTTGAGGCCAATGACGGAAAAGGAAATATCTTCGTTTAAAAACTAGACAGAATCATTTTCAGAAACTAGTTTGTGATGTGTGCCTTCAGCAGACAGAGTTTAACGTTTCTTTTCACAGAGCAGTTTGGAAGCACTCTCTTTGTAAAGTCTGCAAGTGGATATTTGGACCTCTTTGAAGGCCTTCGTTGGAAACGGGATTTCTTCATAAAATGCTAGACAGAAGAATTCTCAGTAACTTCTTTGTGTGTGTGTATTCAACCCACAGAGCTGAACCTTCCTTTAGGCAGAGCAGATTTGCAACACTCGTTTTGTGGAATTTACATGTGGAGATTTCAAGCGAATTGAGGTCAATGACAGAAAAGGAAATATCTTCGTTTAAAAACTAGACAGAATCATTCTCAGAAACTACTTTGTGATGTGTGCATCCACCTGACAGAGTTTAACCTTTCTTTTCATAGAGCAGTTCGAAAACACTCTGTTTGTAAAGTCTGCAACTGGATATTTGGACTTCTTTTAACCCTTCGTTGGAAACGGGATTTCTTTATATAATGCAAGACAGAAGAATTCTCAGTGACTTCTTTGTGTTGTGTGTATGCAGCTCACAGAGTTGAACCTTTCTTTAGACAGAGCAGGTTTGAAACTCTCTTTTTGTGGATTTTGCAATTGCAGATTTCAAGCGATTTGAGGCCAATGGTTGAAAAGGAAATATCTTCGTATAAAAACTAGACGGAATCATTCTCTGAAACAACTTAATGATTTGTGCGTTCAGCTCACAGAGTTTAACCTTCCTTTTCATAGAGGAGTTAGGAAACAGTCTGTTTGTGAAGTCTGGTAGCGGATATTTGGACCTCTTTGAGGCCTTCGTTGGAAACGGGATTCCTTCATATAATACTAGACAGAAGAATTCTCAGTAACTTCTTAGTGTTGTGTGTATTCAGCTCACAGAGTGGAACCTACCTTCAGAGAGAGCAGATTTGAAACTCTCTATTTGTGGAATTTGCAATTGGAGATTTCAAGCGATTGGAGGCCAATGGAAGAAAGGGAAATATCTCCGTTTAAAAACTAGACAGAATCATTCTCAGAAACTACTTTGTGATTTGTGCATCCGCCTGACAGAGTTTAACCTTTCTTTTCATAGAGCAGTTTGAAAACACTCTGTTTGTAAAGTCTGCAAGTGGATATTTGGACCTGTACGAGGCCTTCGTTGGAAACGGGATTTCTTCATATAATGCAAGACAGAGGAGTTCTCAGTAACTTCGCTGTGTTGTGTGTATGCAGCTCACAGAATTGAACCTTTCTTTAGACAGAGCAGATTTGAAACTCTCTTTTTGTGGATTTTGCAATTGGAGATTTCAAGCGATTTGAGGCCAAAGGTTGAAAAGGAAATATCTTCTTTTAAAAACTAGACGGAATCATTCTCTGAAACAACTTAATGATTTGTGCATTCAGCTCACAGAGTTTAACCTTCCTTTTCATACAGCAGTTAGGAAACACTCTGTTTGTAAAATCTGGAAGCGGACATTTGGACCTCTTTGAGGCCTTCGTTGGAAACGGGATTCCTTCATATAATGCTAGACAGAAGAATTCTCAGTAACTTCTTAGTGTTGTGTGTATTCAACTCAAAGAGTGGAGCATTTCTTTAGAGAGAGCAGATTTGAAACTCTCTTTTTGTGGATTTTGCAATTGTAGATTTCAAGCGATTTGAGGCCAGTGTTTGAAGAGGAAATACCTTCGTATAAAAACTAGACGGAATCATTCTCTGAAACAACTTAATGATTTGTGCGTTCAGCTCACAGAGTTTAACCTTCCTTTTCATAGAGCGGTTAGGAAACACTCTGTTTGTAAAGTCTGGAAGCGGATATTTGGACCTCTACGAGGCCTTCGTTGGAAACGGGATTTCTTCATGTAATGCAAGACCAAAGAATTCTCAGTAACTTCCTTGTGTGTGTGTATTCAACTCACAGAGTTGAACCTTTCTTTAGAGAGAGTAGATTTGAAACTCTCTTTTTGTGGAAATTACATGTGGAGATTTCAAGCGATTTGAGGCCAATGACGGAAAAGGAAATATCTTCGTTTAAAAACTAGACAGAATCATTTTCAGAAACTAGTTTGTGATGTGTGCCTTCAGCAGACAGAGTTTAACGTTTCTTTTCACAGAGCAGTTTGGAAGCACTCTCTTTGTAAAGTCTGCAAGTGGATATTTGGACCTCTTTGAAGGCCTTCGTTGGAAACGGGATTTCTTCATAAAATGCTAGACAGAAGAATTCTCAGTAACTTCTTTGTGTGTGTGTATTCAACCCACAGAGCTGAACCTTCCTTTAGGCAGAGCAGATTTGCAACACTCGTTTTGTGGAATTTACATGTGGAGATTTCAAGCGAATTGAGGTCAATGACAGAAAAGGAAATATCTTCGTTTAAAAACTAGACAGAATCATTCTCAGAAACTACTTTGTGATGTGTGCATCCACCTGACAGAGTTTAACCTTTCTTTTCATAGAGCAGTTCGAAAACACTCTGTTTGTAAAGTCTGCAACTGGATATTTGGACTTCTTTTAACCCTTCGTTGGAAACGGGATTTCTTTATATAATGCAAGACAGAAGAATTCTCCGTGACTTCTTTGTGTTGTGTGTATGCAGCTCACAGAGTTGAACCTTTCTTTAGACAGAGCAGGTTTGAAACTCTCTTTTTGTGGATTTTGCAATTGCAGATTTCAAGCGATTTGAGGCCAATGGTTGAAAAGGAAATATCTTCGTATAAAAACTAGACGGAATCATTCTCTGAAACAACTTAATGATTTGTGCGTTCAGCTCACAGAGTTTAACCTTCCTTTTCATAGAGCAGTTTGGAAACAGTCTGTTTGTGAAGTCTGGTAGCGGATATTTGGACCTCTTTGAGGCCTTCGTTGGAAACGGGATTCCTTCATATAATACTAGACAGAAGAATTCTCAGTAACTTCTTAGTGTTGTGTGTATTCAGCTCACAGAGTGGAACCTATCTTCAGAGAGAGCAGATTTGAAACTCTCTATTTGTGGAATTTGCAATTGGAGATTTCAAGCGATTTGAGGCCAATGGAAGAAAGGGAAATATCTCCGTTTAAAAACTAGACAGAATCATTCTCAGAAACTACTTTGTGATTTGTGCATCCACCTGACAGAGTTTAACCTTTCTTTTCATAGAGCAGTTTGAAAACACTCTGTTTGTAAAGTCTGCAAGTGGATATTTGGACCTGTACGAGGCCTTCGTTGGAAACGGGATTTCTTCATATAATGCAAGACAGAGGAGTTCTCAGTAACTTCGCTGTGTTGTGTGTATGCAGCTCACAGAATTGAACCTTTCTTTAGACAGAGCAGATTTGAAACTCTCTTTTTGTGGATTTTGCAATTGGAGATTTCAAGCGATTTGAGGCCAAAGGTTGAAAAGGAAATATCTTCTTTTAAAAACTAGACGGAATCATTCTCTGAAACAACTTAATGATTTGTGCCTTCAGCTCACAGAGTTTAACCTTCCTTTTCATACAGCAGTTAGGAAACACTCTGTTTGTAAAATCTGGAAGCGGACATTTGGACCTCTTTGAGGCCTTCGTTGGAAACGGGATTCCTTCATATAATGCTAGACAGAAGAATTCTCAGTAACTTCTTAGTGTTGTGTGTATTCAACTCAAAGAGTGGAGCATTTCTTTAGAGAGAGCAGATTTGAAACTCTCTTTTTGTGGATTTTGCAATTGGAGATTTCAAGCGATTTGAGGCCAGTGTTTGAAGAGGAAATACCTTCGTATAAAAACTAGACGGAATCATTCTCTGAAACAACTTAATGATTTGTGCGTTCAGCTCACAGAGTTTAACCTTCCTTTTCATAGAGCGGTTAGGAAACACTCTGTTTGTAAAGTCTGGAAGCGGATATTTGGACCTCTACGAGGCCTTCGTTGGAAACGGGATTTCTTCATATAATGCAAGACAGAAGAATTCTCAGTAACTTCCTTGTGTGTGTGTATTCAACTCACAGAGTTGAACCTTTCTTTAGAGAGAGTAGATTTGAAACTCTCTTTTTGTGGAAATTACATGTGGAGATTTCAAGCGATTTGAGGCCAATGACGGAAAAGGAAATATCTTCGTTTAAAAACTAGACAGAATCATTTTCAGAAACTAGTTTGTGATGTGTGCCTTCAGCAGACAGAGTTTAACGTTTCTTTTCACAGAGCAGTTTGGAAGCACTCTCTTTGTAAAGTCTGCAAGTGGATATTTGGACCTCTTTGAAGGCCTTCGTTGGAAACGGGATTTCTTCATAAAATGCTAGACAGAAGAATTCTCAGTAACTTCTTTGTGTGTGTGTATTCAACCCACAGAGCTGAACCTTCCTTTAGGCAGAGCAGATTTGCAACACTCGTTTTGTGGAATTTACATGTGGAGATTTCAAGCGAATTGAGGTCAATGACAGAAAAGGAAATATCTTCGTTTAAAAACTAGACAGAATCATTCTCAGAAACTACTTTGTGATGTGTGCATCCACCTGACAGAGTTTAACCTTTCTTTTCATAGAGCAGTTCGAAAACACTCTGTTTGTAAAGTCTGCAACTGGATATTTGGACTTCTTTTAACCCTTCGTTGGAAACGGGATTTCTTTATATAATGCAAGACAGAAGAATTCTCAGTGACTTCTTTGTGTTGTGTGTATGCAGCTCACAGAGTTGAACCTTTCTTTAGACAGAGCAGGTTTGAAACTCTCTTTTTGTGGATTTTGCAATTGCAGATTTCAAGCGATTTGAGGCCAATGGTTGAAAAGGAAATATCTTCGTATAAAAACTAGACGGAATCATTCTCTGAAACAACTTAATGATTTGTGCGTTCAGCTCACAGAGTTTAACCTTCCTTTTCATAGAGCAGTTAGGAAACAGTCTGTTTGTGAAGTCTGGTAGCGGATATTTGGACCTCTTTGAGGCCTTCGTTGGAAACGGGATTCCTTCATATAATACTAGACAGAAGAATTCTCAGTAACTTCTTAGTGTTGTGTGTATTCAGCTCACAGAGAGGAACCTATCTTCAGAGAGAGCAGATTTGAAACTCTCTATTTGTGGAATTTGCAATTGGAGATTTCAAGCGATTTGAGGCCAATGGAAGAAAGGGAAATATCTCCGTTTAAAAACTAGACAGAATCATTCTCAGAAACTACTTTGTGATTTGTGCATCCACCTGACAGAGTTTAACCTTTCTTTTCATAGAGCAGTTTGAAAACACTCTGTTTGTAAAGTCTGCAAGTGGATATTTGGACCTGTACGAGGCCTTCGTTGGAAACGGGATTTCTTCATATAATGCAAGACAGAGGAGTTCTCAGTAACTTCTCTGTGTTGTGTGTATGCAGCTCACAGAATTGAACCTTTCTTTAGACAGAGCAGATTTGAAACTCTCTTTTTGTGGATTTTGCAATTGGAGATTTCAAGCGATTTGAGGCCAAAGGTTGAAAAGGAAATATCTTCTTTTAAAAACTAGACGGAATCATTCTCTGAAACAACTTAATGATTTGTGCATTCAGCTCACAGAGTTTAACCTTCCTTTTCATACAGCAGTTAGGAAACACTCTGTTTGTAAAATCTGGAAGCGGACATTTGGACCTCTTTGAGGCCTTCGTTGGAAACGGGATTCCTTCATATAATGCTAGACAGAAGAATTCTCAGTAACTTCTTAGTGTTGTGTGTATTCAACTCAAAGAGTGGAGCATTTCTTTAGAGAGAGCAGATTTGAAACTCTCTTTTTGTGGATTTTGCAATTGGAGATTTCAAGCGATTTGAGGCCAGTGTTTGAAGAGGAAATACCTTCGTATAAAAACTAGACGGAATCATTCTCTGAAACAACTTAATGATTTGTGCGTTCAGCTCACAGAGTTTAACCTTCCTTTTCATAGAGCGGTTAGGAAACACTCTGTTTGTAAAGTCTGGAAGCGGATATTTGGACCTCTACGAGGCCTTCGTTGGAAACGGGATTTCTTCATGTAATGCAAGACCAAAGAATTCTCAGTAACTTCCTTGTGTGTGTGTATTCAACTCACAGAGTTGAACCTTTCTTTAGAGAGAGTAGATTTGAAACTCTCTTTTTGTGGAAATTACATGTGGAGATTTCAAGCGATTTGAGGCCAATGACGGAAAAGGAAATATCTTCGTTTAAAAACTAGACAGAATCATTTTCAGAAACTAGTTTGTGATGTGTGCCTTCAGCAGACAGAGTTTAACGTTTCTTTTCACAGAGCAGTTTGGAAGCACTCTCTTTGTAAAGTCTGCAAGTGGATATTTGGACCTCTTTGAAGGCCTTCGTTGGAAACGGGATTTCTTCATAAAATGCTAGACAGAAGAATTCTCAGTAACTTCTTTGTGTGTGTGTATTCAACCCACAGAGCTGAACCTTCCTTTAGGCAGAGCAGATTTGCAACACTCGTTTTGTGGAATTTACATGTGGAGATTTCAAGCGAATTGAGGTCAATGACAGAAAAGGAAATATCTTCGTTTAAAAACTAGACAGAATGATTCTCAGAAACTACTTTGTGATGTGTGCATCCACCTGACAGAGTTTAACCTTTCTTTTCATAGAGCAGTTCGAAAACACTCTGTTTGTAAAGTCTGCAACTGGATATTTGGACTTCTTTTAACCCTTCGTTGGAAACGGGATTTCTTTATATAATGCAAGACAGAAGAATTCTCAGTGACTTCTTTGTGTTGCGTGTATGCAGCTCACAGAGTTGAACCTTTCTTTAGACAGAGCAGGTTTGAAACTCTCTTTTTGTGGATTTTGCAATTGCAGATTTCAAGCGATTTGAGGCCAATGGTTGAAAAGGAAATATCTTCGTATAAAAACTAGACGGAATCATTCTCTGAAACAACTTAATGATTTGTGCGTTCAGCTCACAGAGTTTAACCTTCCTTTTCATAGAGCAGTTAGGAAACAGTCTGTTTGTGAAGTCTGGTAGCGGATATTTGGACCTCTTTGAGGCCTTCGTTGGAAACGGGATTCCTTCATATAATACTAGACAGAAGAATTCTCAGTAACTTCTTAGTGTTGTGTGTATTCAGCTCACAGAGAGGAACCTATCTTCAGAGAGAGCAGATTTGAAACTCTCTATTTGTGGAATTTGCAATTGGAGATTTCAAGCGATTTGAGGCCAATGGAAGAAAGGGAAATATCTCCGTTTAAAAACTAGACAGAATCATTCTCAGAAACTACTTTGTGATTTGTGCATCCACCTGACAGAGTTTAACCTTTCTTTTCATAGAGCAGTTTGAAAACACTCTGTTTGTAAAGTCTGCAAGTGGATATTTGGACCTGTACGAGGCCTTCGTTGGAAACGGGATTTCTTCATATAATGCAAGACAGAGGAGTTCTCAGTAACTTCTCTGTGTTGTGTGTATGCAGCTCACAGAATTGAACCTTTCTTTAGACAGAGCAGATTTGAAACTCTCTTTTTGTGGATTTTGCAATTGGAGATTTCAAGCGATTTGAGGCCAAAGGTTGAAAAGGAAATATCTTCTTTTAAAAACTAGACGGAATCATTCTCTGAAACAACTTAATGATTTGTGCATTCAGCTCACAGAGTTTAACCTTCCTTTTCATACAGCAGTTAGGAAACACTCTGTTTGTAAAATCTGGAAGCGGACATTTGGACCTCTTTGAGGCCTTCGTTGGAAACGGGATTCCTTCATATAATGCTAGACAGAAGAATTCTCAGTAACTTCTTAGTGTTGTGTGTATTCAACTCAAAGAGTGGAGCATTTCTTTAGAGAGAGCAGATTTGAAACTCTCTTTTTGTGGATTTTGCAATTGGAGATTTCAAGCGATTTGAGGCCAGTGTTTGAAGAGGAAATACCTTCGTATAAAAACTAGACGGAATCATTCTCTGAAACAACTTAATGATTTGTGCGTTCAGCTCACAGAGTTTAACCTTCCTTTTCATAGAGCGGTTAGGAAACACTCTGTTTGTAAAGTCTGGAAGCGGATATTTGGACCTCTACGAGGCCTTCGTTGGAAACGGGATTTCTTCATGTAATGCAAGACCAAAGAATTCTCAGTAACTTCCTTGTGTGTGTGTATTCAACTCACAGAGTTGAACCTTTCTTTAGAGAGAGTAGATTTGAAACTCTCTTTTTGTGGAAATTACATGTGGAGATTTCAAGCGATTTGAGGCCAATGACGGAAAAGGAAATATCTTCGTTTAAAAACTAGACAGAATCATTTTCAGAAACTAGTTTGTGATGTGTGCCTTCAGCAGACAGAGTTTAACGTTTCTTTTCACAGAGCAGTTTGGAAGCACTCTCTTTGTAAAGTCTGCAAGTGGATATTTGGACCTCTTTGAAGGCCTTCGTTGGAAACGGGATTTCTTCATAAAATGCTAGACAGAAGAATTCTCAGTAACTTCTTTGTGTGTGTGTATTCAACCCACAGAGCTGAACCTTCCTTTAGGCAGAGCAGATTTGCAACACTCGTTTTGTGGAATTTACATGTGGAGATTTCAAGCGAATTGAGGTCAATGACAGAAAAGGAAATATCTTCGTTTAAAAACTAGACAGAATGATTCTCAGAAACTACTTTGTGATGTGTGCATCCACCTGACAGAGTTTAACCTTTCTTTTCATAGAGCAGTTCGAAAACACTCTGTTTGTAAAGTCTGCAACTGGATATTTGGACTTCTTTTAACCCTTCGTTGGAAACGGGATTTCTTTATATAATGCAAGACAGAAGAATTCTCAGTGACTTCTTTGTGTTGCGTGTATGCAGCTCACAGAGTTGAACCTTTCTTTAGACAGAGCAGGTTTGAAACTCTCTTTTTGTGGATTTTGCAATTGCAGATTTCAAGCGATTTGAGGCCAATGGTTGAAAAGGAAATATCTTCGTATAAAAACTAGACGGAATCATTCTCTGAAACAACTTAATGATTTGTGCGTTCAGCTCACAGAGTTTAACCTTCCTTTTCATAGAGCAGTTAGGAAACAGTCTGTTTGTGAAGTCTGGTAGCGGATATTTGGACCTCTTTGAGGCCTTCGTTGGAAACGGGATTCCTTCATATAATACTAGACAGAAGAATTCTCAGTAACTTCTTAGTGTTGTGTGTATTCAGCTCACAGAGAGGAACCTATCTTCAGAGAGAGCAGATTTGAAACTCTCTATTTGTGGAATTTGCAATTGGAGATTTCAAGCGATTTGAGGCCAATGGAAGAAAGGGAAATATCTCCGTTTAAAAACTAGACAGAATCATTCTCAGAAACTACTTTGTGATTTGTGCATCCACCTGACAGAGTTTAACCTTTCTTTTCATAGAGCAGTTTGAAAACACTCTGTTTGTAAAGTCTGCAAGTGGATATTTGGACCTGTACGAGGCCTTCGTTGGAAACGGGATTTCTTCATATAATGCAAGACAGAGGAGTTCTCAGTAACTTCTCTGTGTTGTGTGTATGCAGCTCACAGAATTGAACCTTTCTTTAGACAGAGCAGATTTGAAACTCTCTTTTTGTGGATTTTGCAATTGGAGATTTCAAGCGATTTGAGGCCAAAGGTTGAAAAGGAAATATCTTCTTTTAAAAACTAGACGGAATCATTCTCTGAAACAACTTAATGATTTGTGCATTCAGCTCACAGAGTTTAACCTTCCTTTTCATACAGCAGTTAGGAAACACTCTGTTTGTAAAATCTGGAAGCGGACATTTGGACCTCTTTGAGGCCTTCGTTGGAAACGGGATTCCTTCATATAATGCTAGACAGAAGAATTCTCAGTAACTTCTTAGTGTTGTGTGTATTCAACTCAAAGAGTGGAGCATTTCTTTAGAGAGAGCAGATTTGAAACTCTCTTTTTGTGGATTTTGCAATTGGAGATTTCAAGCGATTTGAGGCCAGTGTTTGAAGAGGAAATACCTTCGTATAAAAACTAGACGGAATCATTCTCTGAAACAACTTAATGATTTGTGCGTTCAGCTCACAGAGTTTAACCTTCCTTTTCATAGAGCGGTTAGGAAACACTCTGTTTGTAAAGTCTGGAAGCGGATATTTGGACCTCTACGAGGCCTTCGTTGGAAACGGGATTTCTTCATGTAATGCAAGACCAAAGAATTCTCAGTAACTTCCTTGTGTGTGTGTATTCAACTCACAGAGTTGAACCTTTCTTTAGAGAGAGTAGATTTGAAACTCTCTTTTTGTGGAAATTACATGTGGAGATTTCAAGCGATTTGAGGCCAATGACGGAAAAGGAAATATCTTCGTTTAAAAACTAGACAGAATCATTTTCAGAAACTAGTTTGTGATGTGTGCCTTCAGCAGACAGAGTTTAACGTTTCTTTTCACAGAGCAGTTTGGAAGCACTCTCTTTGTAAAGTCTGCAAGTGGATATTTGGACCTCTTTGAAGGCCTTCGTTGGAAACGGGATTTCTTCATAAAATGCTAGACAGAAGAATTCTCAGTAACTTCTTTGTGTGTGTGTATTCAACCCACAGAGCTGAACCTTCCTTTAGGCAGAGCAGATTTGCAACACTCGTTTTGTGGAATTTACATGTGGAGATTTCAAGCGAATTGAGGTCAATGACAGAAAAGGAAATATCTTCGTTTAAAAACTAGACAGAATCATTCTCAGAAACTACTTTGTGATGTGTGCATCCACCTGACAGAGTTTAACCTTTCTTTTCATAGAGCAGTTCGAAAACACTCTGTTTGTAAAGTCTGCAACTGGATATTTGGACTTCTTTTAACCCTTCGTTGGAAACGGGATTTCTTTATATAATGCAAGACAGAAGAATTCTCAGTGACTTCTTTGTGTTGCGTGTATGCAGCTCACAGAGTTGAACCTTTCTTTAGACAGAGCAGGTTTGAAACTCTCTTTTTGTGGATTTTGCAATTGCAGATTTCAAGCGATTTGAGGCCAATGGTTGAAAAGGAAATATCTTCGTATAAAAACTAGACGGAATCATTCTCTGAAACAACTTAATGATTTGTGCGTTCAGCTCACAGAGTTTAACCTTCCTTTTCATAGAGCAGTTAGGAAACAGTCTGTTTGTGAAGTCTGGTAGCGGATATTTGGACCTCTTTGAGGCCTTCGTTGGAAACGGGATTCCTTCATATAATACTAGACAGAAGAATTCTCAGTAACTTCTTAGTGTTGTGTGTATTCAGCTCACAGAGTGGAACCTATCTTCAGAGAGAGCAGATTTGAAACTCTCTATTTGTGGAATTTGCAATTGGAGATTTCAAGCGATTTGAGGCCAATGGAAGAAAGGGAAATATCTCCGTTTAAAAACTAGACAGAATCATTCTCAGAAACTACTTTGTGATTTGTGCATCCACCTGACAGAGTTTAACCTTTCTTTTCATAGAGCAGTTTGAAAACACTCTGTTTGTAAAGTCTGCAAGTGGATATTTGGACCTGTACGAGGCCTTCGTTGGAAACGGGATTTCTTCATATAATGCAAGACAGAGGAGTTCTCAGTAACTTCGCTGTGTTGTGTGTATGCAGCTCACAGAATTGAACCTATCTTTAGACAGAGCAGATTTGAAACTCTCTTTTTGTGGATTTTGCAATTGGAGATTTCAAGCGATTTGAGGCCAAAGGTTGAAAAGGAAATATCTTCTTTTAAAAACTAGACGGAATCATTCTCTGAAACAACTTAATGATTTGTGCATTCAGCTCACAGAGTTTAACCTTCCTTTTCATACAGCAGTTAGGAAACACTCTGTTTGTAAAATCTGGAAGCGGACATTTGGACCTCTTTGAGGCCTTCGTTGGAAACGGGATTCCTTCATATAATGCTAGACAGAAGAATTCTCAGTAACTTCTTAGTGTTGTGTGTATTCAACTCAAAGAGTGGAGCATTTCTTTAGAGAGAGCAGATTGGAAACTCTCTTTTTGTGGATTTTGCAATTGGAGATTTCAAGCGATTTGAGGCCAGTGTTTGAAGAGGAAATACCTTCGTATAAAAACTAGACGGAATCATTCTCTGAAACAACTTAATGATTTGTGCGTTCAGCTCACAGAGTTTAACCTTCCTTTTCATAGAGCGGTTAGGAAACACTCTGTTTGTAAAGTCTGGAAGCGGATATTTGGACCTGTACGAGGCCTTCGTTGGAAACGGGATTTCTTCATATAATGCAAGACCAAAGAATTCTCAGTAACTTCCTTGTGTGTGTGTATTCAACTCACAGAGTTGAACCTTTCTTTAGAGAGAGTAGATTTGAAACTCTCTTTTTGTGGAAATTACATGTGGAGATTTCAAGCGATTTGAGGCCAATGACGGAAAAGGAAATATCTTCGTTTAAAAACTAGACAGAATCATTTTCAGAAACTAGTTTGTGATGTGTGCCTTCAGCAGACAGAGTTTAACGTTTCTTTTCACAGAGCAGTTTGGAAGCACTCTCTTTGTAAAGTCTGCAAGTGGATATTTGGACCTCTTTGAAGGCCTTCGTTGGAAACGGGATTTCTTCATAAAATGCTAGACAGAAGAATTCTCAGTAACTTCTTTGTGTGTGTGTATTCAACCCACAGAGCTGAACCTTCCTTTAGGCAGAGCAGATTTGCAACACTCGTTTTGTGGAATTTACATTTGGAGATTTCAAGCGAATTGAGGTCAATGACAGAAAAGGAAATATCTTCGTTTAAAAACTAGACAGAATCATTCTCAGAAACTACTTTGTGATGTGTGCATCCACCTGACAGAGTTTAACCTTTCTTTTCATAGAGCAGTTCGAAAACACTCTGTTTGTAAAGTCTGCAACTGGATATTTGGACTTCTTTTAACCCTTCGTTGGAAACGGGATTTCTTTATATAATGCAAGACAGAAGAATTCTCAGTGACTTCTTTGTGTTGTGTGTATGCAGCTCACAGAGTTGAACCTTTCTTTAGACAGAGCAGGTTTGAAACTCTCTTTTTGTGGATTTTGCAATTGCAGATTTCAAGCGATTTGAGGCCAATGGTTGAAAAGGAAATATCTTCGTATAAAAACTAGACGGAATCATTCTCTGAAACAACTTAATGATTTGTGCGTTCAGCTCACAGAGTTTAACCTTCCTTTTCATAGAGCAGTTAGGAAACAGTCTGTTTGTGAAGTCTGGTAGCGGATATTTGGACCTCTTTGAGGCCTTCGTTGGAAACGGGAATCCTTCATATAATACTAGACAGAAGAATTCTCCGTAACTTCTTTGTGTTGTGTGTATTCAACTCACAAAGTGGAACCTTTCTTTCGACAGAGCAGATTTGAAACTCTCTTTTTGGGGAATTTGCAATTGGAGGTTTCAAGCGATTTAAGGCCAATGGTAGAAAAGGAAATATCCTCGTTTAAAAACTAGACAGAATCATTCTCAGAAACTACTTTGTGATGTGCGCCTTCCACTCACAGATTTTAACGTTTCTTTTCATAGAGCACTTTGGAAACACTCTGTTTGTAAAGTCTGCAAGTGGATATTTGGACCTCTTCGAGGCCTTCGTTGGAAACGGGATTTCTTCATATAATGCAAGGCAGAAGAATTCTCAATAACTTCTTTGTGTTGTGTGTATTCAACTCACAGAGTTGAACCTTCCGTTAGACAGGGTAGATTTGATACACTCTTTTTGTGGAATTTCATGTGGAGGTTTCAAGCTTAATGAGGTCAATGGTAGAATAGGGAATATCTTCGTTTAAAAACTAGACAGAATTATTCTCAGAAACTACTTTTTGATGTGTGCATTCACCTGACGGAGTTTAACCTTTCTTTTCATAGAGCAGTTTGAAAACACTCTGTTTGTAAAGTCTGTACGTGGATATTTGGAACTCTTCGAGGCCTTCGATGGAAACGTGATTCCTTCATATAATGCTAGACAGAAGAATTGTCAGTAACTACTTTGTGTTGGGTGTATTCAGCTCACAGTGTTGAACCTTTCTTTAGACAGAGCAGATTTCAAACTCTCTTTTTGTGGATTTTGCAATGGGAGATTTCAAAATATTTGAGGCCAGTAGTAGTAAAGGAAATATCTTCGTAAAAAAACTAGACAAAATCATTCTCAGAAACTACTTTGTGATGTGTGCGTTCAGCTCAGAGAGTTTAACCTTCCTTTTCATAGAGCAGTTTGGAAACACTCTGTTTGTAAAGTCTGCAGGTGGATATTTGGACGTCTTTGAGGCCTTTGTTGGAAACGGGATTCCTTCCTATAATGCCAGACAGAAGAATTCTCAGTAACTTCTTTGTGTTGCCTGTATTCAACTCACAGAGTTGAACTTTTCTTTCGACAGAGCAGTTTTGAAATACTCTGTTTCTCTGATTTGCATGTGGAGATTTCATGCCATATGAGGCCAACGGTAGAAAAGGAAATATCTTCTTATAAAAAGTAGACAGTATCATTCTCAGAAACTACTTTGTGATGTGTGCCTTCAACTGACAGAGTTTAACGTCTCTTATCATAGAGCAGTTTGGAAACACTCTGTTTGTAAAGTCTGCAAGTGGATATTCGGACCTCTTTGAGCCCATCGTTGGAAACGGGATTTCTTCACTAAATGCTACACAGAAGAATTCTCAGTAAATTTTTTGTGTTGTGTGTATTCAATTCACAGAATTTAACCTTTCTAAGACAGAGGAGATTTGAAACTCTCTTTTTGTGGAATTTGCAATTGCAGATTTCTAGCGATTTGAGTCCAATGGTAGAAAAGGAAATATCTTCGTATAAAAAGTCGACAAAATCTCTCTCAGAAACGACTTTGTTATGTGTGCCTTCAGCTCGCGGAGTTTAACATTTCTTTTCATAGAGCAGTTTGGAAACACTCTGTTTGTAAAGTCTGCAAGTGGATATTTGGACCTCTTTGAGGCCTTCGTTGGAAATGGGATTTCTTCATACAATGCTAGACAGAAGAATTCTCAGTAACTTCTTTGTGTTGTGTGTATTCAACTCACAGAGTTGAAACTTTCTTTAGACAGAAAAGATTTGAAACTCTCTTTTTGGGGAATTTCCAATTGGAGATTTCAAGCCATTTGAGGCCAATGGTAGAAAAGGGAATATCTTCATATAGAAACTAGACAAAATCATTCTCAGAAACTGCTTTGTGATGTGTGCGTTCAATTCACAGAGTTTAAACTTTTTTTTCATAGAACAGTTTGGAAACACTCTGTTTGTAAAGTCTGCAAGTGGATATTTCGACCTCTTTGTGGCCTTCGCTGGAAACGGGATTTCTTCACATAATGCTAGACAGACGAATTCTCAGTAACTTCTTTGTGTTGCGTGTATTCCATTCACAGATGTGAACGTTTCTTTAGACAGAGCAGTTTTGGAACCCTCTTTTTGTCTACTTTGTGTTTGGAGGTTTCAAGCGATTTGAGGCCAATGGTAGAAAAGGAAATATCTTCGTATAAAAACTAGACAGAATCATTCTCAGAAACTACTTTGTGATGTGTGCCTTCAACTGACAGAGTTTAACGTTTCTTTTCATAGAGCACTTTGGAAACACTCTGTTTGTAATGTCTGCAAGTGGATATTTGGACCTCTTTGAGGCCTTCATTGGAAACGGGATTTCTTCATATAAAGCTAGACAGAAGAATTCTCAGTAACTTCTCTGTGTTGCGTGTATTCAACTCAAACAGATGAACCTTCCTTTAGACAGAGTAGTTTTGAAACACTCTTTTTGTGGAATTTGCATGTGGAAATTTCAAACAAATTGAGGCCAATAATAGAAAAGTAAATATCTTCGTTTAAAAACTAGACAGAATCATTCTCAGAAACTACATTGTGATCTGTGCCTTCAACTGACAGAGTTTAACGATTTTTTTCATAGAGCAGTTTGGAAACAATCTGTTTGTAAAGTCTGCAAGTGGATATTTGGACCTCTTTGAGGCCTTCGTTAGAAAAGGGTTTTCTTCATATAATGCTAGACAGAAGAATTCTCAGTAACTTCTTTGTGTTGTGTGTATTCAACTCACACAGTTGAACGTTCCTTTGGACAGAGTAGATGGGAAACAGTCTTTTTGTGGAATTTGCATGTGAAGATTTCAAGCAAATTGAGGCCAATGATAGAAAAGGAAATATCTTCGTTTAAAAACTGGACAGAATCATTCTCAGAAACTACTTTGTGATGTGTGCCTTCAACTGACAGAATTTAACGTTTCTTTTCATAGGGCAGTTTGGAAACACCCAGTTTGTAAAGTCTGCAAGTGGATATTTGGACCTCTTTGAGGCCTTCCTTTGAAACGAGATTTCTTCATATACTGCTGGACAGAAGAATTCTCAGTTACTTCTTTGTGTTACCTGTATTCAACTAACAGAATTGAACTTTTCTTTAGACAGAGGAGATTTAAACACTCTGTTTATCTAATTTGTATGTGGAGATTTCAAGCGATTAGAGGCCAATGATAGAAAAGGAAATATGTTCATATAAAAACTAGACAGAATCATTCTCAGAAACTACGTTGTTTCGTATGCCTTCAACCGACAGAGTTACATATTTGTCTTCATAGAGTAGTTTGGAAACACTGTGTTTGTAAAGTCTGCAAGTGTACATTTGGACCACTTTGAGCCCTTCGTTGGAAACGGGATTTCTTCATTAAATGCTAGACAGAAGAATACTCAGTAACTTCTTTGTGTTGTGTGTATTCAACTCACAGAGTTGAACCTTTCTTTAGACAGAGCAGATTTGAAACTCTATTTTGTGGAATTTTCAATTGCAGATTTCAAGCGATTTGAGGCCAATGGTAGAAAAGGAAATATCTTCGTATAAAAACTCGACAGAATCAATCTCAGAAAATACATTGCGATGTGTGCCTTCAGCTCGCAGAGTTTAACATTTCTTTTCATAGAGCAGGTTGGAAACACTCTGTTTCTAAAGTCTGCAAGGGGATATTTGGACCTCTTTGAGGCCTTCGTTGGAAACGGGATTTCTTCATAAAATGCTAGACAGAAGAATTCTCAGTAACTTCTTTCTGTTGTGTGTATTCAACTCACGAAGTGGAACCTTTCTTTGGACAGAGCAGATTTGAAACTCTCTTTTTGGGGAATTTGCAATTGGAGGTTTCAAGCGATTTAAGGCCAATGGTAGAAAAGGAAATATCCTCGTTTAAAAACTAGACAGAATCATTCTCAGAAACTACTTTGTGATGTGCGCCTTCCACTCACAGATTTTAACGTTTCTTTTCATAGAGCACTTTGGAAACACTCTGTTTGTAAAGTCTGCAAGTGGATATTTGGACCTCTTCGAGGCCTTCGTTGGAAACGGGATTTCTTCATATAATGCAAGGCAGAAGAATTCTCAGTAACTTCTTTGTGTTGTGTGTATTCAACTCACACAGTTGAACCTTTCTTTAGACAGAGCAGATTGGAAACTCTCTTTTTGGGGAATTTGCCGTTGGAGATTTCAAGCGATTTGAAGCCAATGGTAGAAAAAGAAATATATTCA
The DNA here is from genome assembly GCF_028858775.2 of Pan troglodytes. Taxonomy (NCBI): domain Eukaryota; kingdom Metazoa; phylum Chordata; class Mammalia; order Primates; family Hominidae; genus Pan; species Pan troglodytes. The sequence continues at coordinate 17,056,650 of NC_072412.2, read as the reverse complement.
TATAAAAACTAGACAGAATCATTCTCAGAAACTACTTTTTGATGTGTGCTTTCAACTGACAGAGTTTAACGTTTCTTTTCATAGAGCAGTTTGGAAACACTCTGTTTGTAAAGTCTGCAAGTGGATATTTGGAACTCTTTGAGGCCTTCGTTGGAAATGAGATTTCTTCATATACTGATAGACAGAAGAATTCTCAGTAACTTCTTTGTGTTGCCTGTATTCCACTCACAGAATTGAACTTTTCTTTAGGCAGAGGAGTTTTGAAACACTCTGTTTGTATAATTTGCATGTGGAGATTTCAAGCGATTAGAGGCCAATGGCAGAAAAGGAAATATCTTCGTATAAAAACTAGACAGAGTCATTCTCAGAAACTACTTTGTGATGTGTACCTTCAACTGACTGAGTTTAACGTTTCTTTTCATAGAGAAGTTTGTAAACACTCTGTTTGTAAAGTCTGCAAGTGGATATTTGGACCTCTTGGAGGCCTTCGTTGGAAATGGGATTTCTTCATATAATGCTGGACAGAAAAATTCTCAGTAACTTCTTTGTGTTGTGTGTATTCAACTCAAAGAGTTGAACTTTCCTTTAGACAGAGTAGATTTGAAACACTCTTTTCATAGAATTTTCATGTGGAGATTTAAAGCGAATTGAGGCCAATGGTAGGAAAGGGTATATCTTCATTTTAAAACTAGACAGAATCATTCTCAGGAACTACTTTGTGATGTGTGCATCCACCTGACAGTGTTTAACCTTTCTTTTCATAGAACAGATTGTAAACACTCTGTTTGTAAAGTCTGCAAGTGGATTTTTGGACCTCTTTGTGGCCTTCATTGGAAAGTGGAATTCTTCATATAATGCTAGACAGAAGAATTCTCAGTAAATTCTTTGTGTTGTGTGTATTCAACTCACAGAGTTGAAACTTTCTTTAGACAGAACAGATTTGAAACTCTCTTTTTGTGGAATTTCCAATTGGAGATTTCAAGCCATTTGAGGCCAATGGTAGAAAAGGGAATATCTTCATATAGAAACTAGACAAAATCATTCTCAGAAACTGCTTTGTGATGTGTGCGTTCAATTCACAGAGTTTAAACTTTTTTTTCATAGAACAGTTTGGAAACACTCTGTTTGTAAAGTCTGCAAGTGGATATTTCGACCTCTTTGTGGCCTTCTTTGGAAATGGGATTTCTTCATATAATGCTAGACAGAAGAATTCTCAGTAACTTCTTTGTGTTGCGTGTATTCCATTCACAGATTTGAACGTTTCTTTAGACAGAGCAGCTCTGAAACACTCTTTTTGTCTACTTTGTGTTTGGAGATTTCAAGCGATTTGAGGCCAATGGTAGAAAAGGAAATATCTTCGTATAAAAACTAGACAGAATCATTCTCAGAAACTACTGTGTGATGTGTGCCTTCAACTGACAGAGTTTAACGTTTCTTTTCATAGAGCACTTTGGAAACACTCTGTTTGTAAAGTCTGCAAGTGGATATTTGGACCTCTTCGAGGCCTTCGTTGGAAACGGGATTTCTTCATATAATGCAAGGCAGAAGAATTCTCAATAACTTCTTTGTGTTGTGTGTATTCAACTCACAGAGTTGAACCTTCCGTTAGACAGGGTAGATTTGATACACTCTTTTTGTGGAATTTCATGTGGAGGTTTCAAGCTTAATGAGGTCAATGGTAGAATAGGGAATATCTTCGTTTAAAAACTAGACAGAATTATTCTCAGAAACTACTTTTTGATGTGTGCATTCACCTGACGGAGTTTAACCTTTCTTTTCATAGAGCAGTTTGAAAACACTCTGTTTGTAAAGTCTGTACGTGGATATTTGGAACTCTTCGAGGCCTTCGATGGAAACGTGATTCCTTCATATAATGCTAGACAGAAGAATTGTCAGTAACTACTTTGTGTTGGGTGTATTCAGCTCACAGTGTTGAACCTTTCTTTAGACAGAGCAGATTTCAAACTCTCTTTTTGTGGATTTTGCAATGGGAGATTTCAAAATATTTGAGGCCAGTAGTAGTAAAGGAAATATCTTCGTAAAAAAACTAGACAAAATCATTCTCAGAAACTACTTTGTGATGTGTGCGTTCAGCTCAGAGAGTTTAACCTTCCTTTTCATAGAGCAGTTTGGAAACACTCTGTTTGTAAAGTCTGCAGGTGGATATTTGGACGTCTTTGAGGCCTTTGTTGGAAACGGGATTCCTTCCTATAATGCCAGACAGAAGAATTCTCAGTAACTTCTTTGTGTTGCCTGTATTCAACTCACAGAGTTGAACTTTTCTTTCGACAGAGCAGTTTTGAAATACTCTGTTTCTCTGATTTGCATGTGGAGATTTCATGCCATATGAGGCCAACGGTAGAAAAGGAAATATCTTCTTATAAAAAGTAGACAGTATCATTCTCAGAAACTACTTTGTGATGTGTGCCTTCAACTGACAGAGTTTAACGTCTCTTATCATAGAGCAGTTTGGAAACACTCTGTTTGTAAAGTCTGCAAGTGGATATTCGGACCTCTTTGAGCCCATCGTTGGAAACGGGATTTCTTCACTAAATGCTACACAGAAGAATTCTCAGTAAATTTTTTGTGTTGTGTGTATTCAATTCACAGAATTTAACCTTTCTAAGACAGAGGAGATTTGAAACTCTCTTTTTGTGGAATTTGCAATTGCAGATTTCTAGCGATTTGAGTCCAATGGTAGAAAAGGAAATATCTTCGTATAAAAAGTCGACAAAATCTCTCTCAGAAACGACTTTGTTATGTGTGCCTTCAGCTCGCGGAGTTTAACATTTCTTTTCATAGAGCAGTTTGGAAACACTCTGTTTGTAAAGTCTGCAAGTGGATATTTGGACCTCTTTGAGGCCTTCGTTGGAAATGGGATTTCTTCATACAATGCTAGACAGAAGAATTCTCAGTAACTTCTTTGTGTTGTGTGTATTCAACTCACAGAGTTGAAACTTTCTTTAGACAGAAAAGATTTGAAACTCTCTTTTTGGGGAATTTCCAATTGGAGATTTCAAGCCATTTGAGGCCAATGGTAGAAAAGGGAATATCTTCATATAGAAACTAGACAAAATCATTCTCAGAAACTGCTTTGTGATGTGTGCGTTCAATTCACAGAGTTTAAACTTTTTTTTCATAGAACAGTTTGGAAACACTCTGTTTGTAAAGTCTGCAAGTGGATATTTCGACCTCTTTGTGGCCTTCGCTGGAAACGGGATTTCTTCACATAATGCTAGACAGACGAATTCTCAGTAACTTCTTTGTGTTGCGTGTATTCCATTCACAGATGTGAACGTTTCTTTAGACAGAGCAGTTTTGGAACCCTCTTTTTGTCTACTTTGTGTTTGGAGGTTTCAAGCGATTTGAGGCCAATGGTAGAAAAGGAAATATCTTCGTATAAAAACTAGACAGAATCATTCTCAGAAACTACTTTGTGATGTGTGCCTTCAACTGACAGAGTTTAACGTTTCTTTTCATAGAGCACTTTGGAAACACTCTGTTTGTAATGTCTGCAAGTGGATATTTGGACCTCTTTGAGGCCTTCATTGGAAACGGGATTTCTTCATATAAAGCTAGACAGAAGAATTCTCAGTAACTTCTCTGTGTTGCGTGTATTCAACTCAAACAGATGAACCTTCCTTTAGACAGAGTAGTTTTGAAACACTCTTTTTGTGGAATTTGCATGTGGAAATTTCAAACAAATTGAGGCCAATAATAGAAAAGTAAATATCTTCGTTTAAAAACTAGACAGAATCATTCTCAGAAACTACATTGTGATCTGTGCCTTCAACTGACAGAGTTTAACGATTTTTTTCATAGAGCAGTTTGGAAACAATCTGTTTGTAAAGTCTGCAAGTGGATATTTGGACCTCTTTGAGGCCTTCGTTAGAAAAGGGTTTTCTTCATATAATGCTAGACAGAAGAATTCTCAGTAACTTCTTTGTGTTGTGTGTATTCAACTCACACAGTTGAACGTTCCTTTGGACAGAGTAGATGGGAAACAGTCTTTTTGTGGAATTTGCATGTGAAGATTTCAAGCAAATTGAGGCCAATGATAGAAAAGGAAATATCTTCGTTTAAAAACTGGACAGAATCATTCTCAGAAACTACTTTGTGATGTGTGCCTTCAACTGACAGAATTTAACGTTTCTTTTCATAGGGCAGTTTGGAAACACCCAGTTTGTAAAGTCTGCAAGTGGATATTTGGACCTCTTTGAGGCCTTCCATTGAAACGAGATTTCTTCATATACTGCTGGACAGAAGAATTCTCAGTAACTTCTTTGTGTTACCTGTATTCAACTGACAGAATTGAACTTTTCTTTAGACAGAGGAGTTTTTAAACACTCTGTTTATCTAATTTGTATGTGGAGATTTCAAGCGATTAGAGGCCAATGATAGAAAAGGAAATATGTTCATATAAAAACTAGACAGAATCATTCTCAGAAACTACGTTGTTTCGTATGCCTTCAACCGACAGTTACATATTTTTCTTCATAGAGTAGTTTGGAAACACTGTGTTTGTAAAGTCTGCAAGTGTACATTTGGACCACTTTGAGCCCTTCGTTGGAAACGGGATTTCTTCATTAAATGCTAGACAGAAGAATACTCAGTAACTTCTTTGTGTTGTGTGTATTCAACTCACAGAGTTGAACCTTTCTTTAGACAGAGCAGATTTGAAACTCTATTTTGTGGAATTTTCAATTGCAGATTTCAAGCGATTTGAGGCCAATGGTAGAAAAGGAAATATCTTCGTATAAAAACTCGACAGAATCAATCTCAGAAACTACATTGCGATGTGTGCCTTCAGCTCACAGAGTTTAACATTTCTTTTCATAGAGCAGGTTGGAAACACTCTGTTTCTAAAGTCTGCAAGGGGATATTTGGACCTCTTTGAGGCCTTCGTTGGAAACGGGATTTCTTCATAAAATGCTAGACAGAAGAATTCTCAGTAACTTCTTTGTGTTGTGTGTATTCAACTCACAAAGTGGAACCTTTCTTTCGACAGAGCAGATTTGAAACTCTCTTTTTGGGGAATTTGCAATTGGAGGTTTCAAGCGATTTAAGGCCAATGGTAGAAAAGGAAATATCCTCGTTTAAAAACTAGACAGAATCATTCTCAGAAACTACTTTGTGATGTGCGCCTTCCACTCACAGATTTTAACGTTTCTTTTCATAGAGCACTTTGGAAACACTCTGTTTGTAAAGTCTGCAAGTGGATATTTGGACCTCTTCGAGGCCTTCGTTGGAAACGGGATTTCTTCATATAATGCAAGGCAGAAGAATTCTCAATAACTTCTTTGTGTTGTGTGTATTCAACTCACAGAGTTGAACCTTCCGTTAGACAGGGTAGATTTGATACACTCTTTTTGTGGAATTTCATGTGGAGGTTTCAAGCTTAATGAGGTCAATGGTAGAATAGGGAATATCTTCGTTTAAAAACTAGACAGAATTATTCTCAGAAACTACTTTTTGATGTGTGCATTCACCTGACGGAGTTTAACCTTTCTTTTCATAGAGCAGTTTGAAAACACTCTGTTTGTAAAGTCTGTACGTGGATATTTGGAACTCTTCGAGGCCTTCGATGGAAACGTGATTCCTTCATATAATGCTAGACAGAAGAATTGTCAGTAACTACTTTGTGTTGGGTGTATTCAGCTCACAGTGTTGAACCTTTCTTTAGACAGAGCAGATTTCAAACTCTCTTTTTGTGGATTTTGCAATTGGAGATTTCAAAATATTTGAGGCCAGTAGTAGTAAAGGAAATATCTTCGTAAAAAAACTAGACAAAATCATTCTCAGAAACTACTTTGTGATGTGTGCGTTCAGCTCAGAGACTTTAACCTTCCTTTTCATAGAGCAGTTTGGAAACACTCTGTTTGTAAAGTCTGCAGGTGGATATTTGGACGTCTTTGAGGCCTTTGTTGGAAACGGGATTCCTTCCTATAATGCCAGACAGAAGAATTCTCAGTAACTTCTTTGTGTTGCCTGTATTCAACTCACAGAGTTGAACTTTTCTTTCGACAGAGCAGTTTTGAAATACTCTGTTTCTCTGATTTGCATGTGGAGATTTCATGCCATATGAGGCCAACGGTAGAAAAGGAAATATCTTCTTATAAAAAGTAGACAGTATCATTCTCAGAAACTACTTTGTGATGTGTGCCTTCAACTGACAGAGTTTAACGTCTCTTATCATAGAGCAGTTTGGAAACACTCTGTTTGTAAAGTCTGCAAGTGGATATTCGGACCTCTTTGAGCCCATCGTTGGAAACGGGATTTCTTCACTAAATGCTACACAGAAGAATTCTCAGTAAATTTTTTGTGTTGTGTGTATTCAATTCACAGAATTTAACCTTTCTAAGACAGAGGAGATTTGAAACTCTCTTTTTGTGGAATTTGCAATTGCAGATTTCTAGCGATTTGAGTCCAATGGTAGAAAAGGAAATATCTTCGTATAAAAAGTCGACAAAATCTCTCTCAGAAACGACTTTGTTATGTGTGCCTTCAGCTCGCGGAGTTTAACATTTCTTTTCATAGAGCAGTTTGGAAACACTCTGTTTGTAAAGTCTGCAAGTGGATATTTGGACCTCTTTGAGGCCTTCGTTGGAAATGGGATTTCTTCATACAATGCTAGACAGAAGAATTCTCAGTAACTTCTTTGTGTTGTGTGTATTCAACTCACAGAGTTGAAACTTTCTTTAGACAGAACAGATTTGAAACTCTCTTTTTGGGGAATTTCCAATTGGAGATTTCAAGCCATTTGAGGCCAATGGTAGAAAAGGGAATATCTTCATATAGAAACTAGACAAAATCATTCTCAGAAACTGCTTTGTGATGTGTGCGTTCAATTCACAGAGTTTAAACTTTTTTTTCATAGAACAGTTTGGAAACACTCTGTTTGTAAAGTCTGCAAGTGGATATTTCGACCTCTTTGTGGCCTTCGCTGGAAACGGGATTTCTTCACATAATGCTAGACAGACGAATTCTCAGTAACTTCTTTGTGTTGCGTGTATTCCATTCACAGATGTGAACGTTTCTTTAGACAGAGCAGTTTTGGAACCCTCTTTTTGTCTACTTTGTGTTTGGAGATTTCAAGCGATTTGAGGCCAATGGTAGGAAAGGAAATATCTTCGTATAAAAACTAGACAGAATCATTCTCAGAAACTACTTTGTGATGTGTGCCTTCAACTGACAGAGTTTAACGTTTCTTTTCATAGAGCACTTTGGAAACACTCTGTTTGTAATGTCTGCAAGTGGATATTTGGACCTCTTTGAGGCCTTCATTGGAAACGGGATTTCTTCATATAAAGCTAGACAGAAGAATTCTCAGTAACTTCTCTGTTTTGCGTGTATTCAACTCAAACAGATGAACCTTCCTTTAGACAGAGTAGTTTTGAAACACTCTTTTTGTGGAATTTGCATGTGGAAATTTCAAACAAATTGAGGCCAATAATAGAAAAGTAAATATCTTCGTTTAAAAACTAGACAGAATCATTCTCAGAAACTACATTGTGATCTGTGCCTTCAACTGACAGAGTTTAACGATTTTTTTCATAGAGCAGTTTGGAAACAATCTGTTTGTAAAGTCTGCAAGTGGATATTTGGACCTCTTTGAGGCCTTCGTTAGAAAAGGGTTTTCTTCATATAATGCTAGACAGAAGAATTCTCAGTAACTTCTTTGTGTTGTGTGTATTCAACTCACACAGTTGAACGTTCCTTTGGACAGAGTAGATGGGAAACAGTCTTTTTGTGGAATTTGCATGTGAAGATTTCAAGCAAATTGAGGCCAATGATAGAAAAGGAAATATCTTCGTTTAAAAACTGGACAGAATCATTCTCAGAAACTACTTTGTGATGTGTGCCTTCAACTGACAGAATTTAACGTTTCTTTTCATAGGGCAGTTTGGAAACACGCAGTTTGTAAAGTCTGCAAGTGGATATTTGGACCTCTTTGAGGCCTTCCTTTGAAACGAGATTTCTTCATATACTGCTGGACAGAAGAATTCTCAGTTACTTCTTTGTGTTACCTGTATTCAACTAACAGAATTGAACTTTTCTTTAGACAGAGGAGATTTAAACACTCTGTTTATCTAATTTGTATGTGGAGATTTCAAGCGATTAGAGGCCAATGATAGAAAAGGAAATATGTTCATATAAAAACTAGACAGAATCATTCTCAGAAACTACGTTGTTTCGTATGCCTTCAACCGACAGAGTTACATATTTGTCTTCATAGAGTAGTTTGGAAACACTCTGTTTGTAAAGTCTGCAAGTGTACATTTGGACCACTTTGAGCCCTTCGTTGGAAACGGGATTTCTTCATTAAATGCTAGACAGAAGAATACTCAGTAACTTCTTTGTGTTGTGTGTATTCAACTCACAGAGTTGAACCTTTCTTTAGACAGAGCAGATTTGAAACTCTATTTTGTGGAATTTTCAATTGCAGATTTCAAGCGATTTGAGGCCAATGGTAGAAAAGGAAATATCTTCGTATAAAAACTCGACAGAATCAATCTCAGAAAATACATTGCGATGTGTGCCTTCAGCTCGCAGAGTTTAACATTTCTTTTCATAGAGCAGGTTGGAAACACTCTGTTTCTAAAGTCTGCAAGGGGATATTTGGACCTCTTTGAGGCCTTCGTTGGAAACGGGATTTCTTCATAAAATGCTAGACAGAAGAATTCTCAGTAACTTCTTTCTGTTGTGTGTATTCAACTCACGAAGTGGAACCTTTCTTTGGACAGAGCAGATTTGAAACTCTCTTTTTGGGGAATTTGCAATTGGAGGTTTCAAGCGATTTAAGGCCAATGGTAGAAAAGGAAATATCCTCGTTTAAAAACTAGACAGAATCATTCTCAGAAACTACTTTGTGATGTGCGCCTTCCACTCACAGATTTTAACGTTTCTTTTCATAGAGCACTTTGGAAACACTCTGTTTGTAAAGTCTGCAAGTGGATATTTGGACCTCTTCGAGGCCTTCGTTGGAAACGGGATTTCTTCATATAATGCAAGGCAGAAGAATTCTCAGTAACTTCTTTGTGTTGTGTGTATTCAACTCACACAGTTGAACCTTTCTTTAGACAGAGCAGATTGGAAACTCTCTTTTTGGGGAATTTGCCGTTGGAGATTTCAAGCGATTTGAAGCCAATGGTAGAAAAAGAAATATATTCATATAAAAACTAGACAGAATCATTCTCAGAAACTACTTTTTGATGTGTGCTTTCAACTGACAGAGTTTAACGTTTCTTTTCATAGAGCAGTTTGGAAACACTCTGTTTGTAAAGTCTGCAAGTGGATATTTGGAACTCTTTGAGGCCTTCGTTGGAAATGAGATTTCTTCATATACTGATAGACAGAAGAATTCTCAGTAACTTCTTTGTGTTGCCTGTATTCCACTCACAGAATTGAACTTTTCTTTAGGCAGAGGAGTTTTGAAACACTCTGTTTGTATAATTTGCATGTGGAGATTTCAAGCGATTAGAGGCCAATGGCAGAAAAGGAAATATCTTCGTATAAAAACTAGACAGAGTCATTCTCAGAAACTACTTTGTGATGTGTACCTTCAACTGACTGAGTTTAACGTTTCTTTTCATAGAGAAGTTTGTAAACACTCTGTTTGTAAAGTCTGCAAGTGGATATTTGGACCTCTTGGAGGCCTTCGTTGGAAATGGGATTTCTTCATATAATGCTGGACAGAAAAATTCTCAGTAACTTCTTTGTGTTGTGTGTATTCAACTCAAAGAGTTGAACTTTCCTTTAGACAGAGTAGATTTGAAACACTCTTTTCATAGAATTTTCATGTGGAGATTTAAAGCGAATTGAGGCCAATGGTAGGAAAGGGTATATCTTCGTTTTAAAACTAGACAGAATCATTCTCAGGAACTACTTTGTGATGTGTGCATCCACCTGACAGTGTTTAACCTTTCTTTTCATAGAACAGATTGTAAACACTCTGTTTGTAAAGTCTGCAAGTGGATTTTTGGACCTCTTTGTGGCCTTCATTGGAAAGTGGAATTCTTCATATAATGCTAGACAGAAGAATTCTCAGTAAATTCTTTGTGTTGTGTGTATTCAACTCACAGAGTTGAAACTTTCTTTAGACAGAACAGATTTGAAACTCTCTTTTTGTGGAATTTCCAATTGGAGATTTCAAGCCATTTGAGGCCAATGGTAGAAAAGGGAATATCTTCATATAGAAACTAGACAAAATCATTCTCAGAAACTGCTTTGTGATGTGTGCGTTCAATTCACAGAGTTTAAACTTTTTTTTCATAGAACAGTTTGGAAACACTCTGTTTGTAAAGTCTGCAAGTGGATATTTCGACCTCTTTGTGGCCTTCTTTGGAAATGGGATTTCTTCATATAATGCTAGACAGAAGAATTCTCAGTAACTTCTTTGTGTTGCGTGTATTCCATTCACAGATTTGAACGTTTCTTTAGACAGAGCAGCTCTGAAACACTCTTTTTGTCTACTTTGTGTTTGGAGATTTCAAGCGATTTGAGGCCAATGGTAGAAAAGGAAATATCTTCGTATAAAAACTAGACAGAATCATTCTCAGAAACTACTGTGTGATGTGTGCCTTCAACTGACAGAGTTTAACGATTCTTTTCATAGAGCAGTTTGGAAACAATCTGTTTGTAATGTCTGCAAGTGGATATGTGGACCTCTTTGAGGCCTTCGTTGGAAACGGGTTTTCTTCATATAATGCTAGACAGAAGAATTCTCAGTAACTTCTTTGTGTTGTGTGTATTCAACTCACACAGTTGAACGTTCCTTTGGACAGAGTAGATGTGAAGCAGTCTTTTTGTGGAATTTGCATGTGAAGATTTCAAGCAAATTGAGGCCAATGATAGAAAAGGAAATATCTGCGTTTAAAAACTAGACTGAATCATTCTCAGAAACTACTTTGTGATGTGTGCCTTCAACTGACAGAATCTAACGTTTCTTTTCATAGGGCAGTTTGGAAACACGCAGTTTGTAAAGTCTGCAAGTGGATATTTGGACCTCTTTGAGGCCTTCCTTTGAAACGAGATTTCTTCATATACAGCTGGACAGAAGAATTCTCAGTAACTTCTTTGTGTTACCTGTATTCAACTAACAGAATTGAACTTTTCTTTAGACAGAGGAGTTTTTAAACACTCTGTATATCTAATTTGTATGTGGAGATTTCAAGCGATTAGAGGCCAATGATAGAAAAGGAAATATGTTCATATAAAAACTAGACAGAATCATTCTCAGAAACTACGTTGTTTCGTATGCCTTCAACCGACAGAGTTACATATTTGTCTTCATAGAGTAGTTTGGAAACACTCTGTTTGTAAAGTCTGCAAGTGTACATTTGGACCACTTTGAGCCCTTCGTTGGAAACGGGATTTCTTCATTAAATGCTAGACAGAAGAATACTCAGTAACTTCTTTGTGTTGTGTGTATTCAACTCACAGAGTTGAACCTTTCTTTAGACAGAGCAGATTTGAAACTCTATTTTGTGGAATTTTCAATTGCAGATTTCAAGCGATTTGAGGCCAATGGTAGAAAAGGAAATATCTTCGTATAAAAACTCGACAGAATCAATCTCAGAAAATACATTGCGATGTGTGCCTTCAGCTCGCAGAGTTTAACATTTCTTTTCATAGAGCAGGTTGGAAACACTCTGTTTCTAAAGTCTGCAAGGGGATATTTGGACCTCTTTGAGGCCTTCGTTGGAAACGGGATTTCTTCATAAAATGCTAGACAGAAGAATTCTCAGTAACTTCTTTGTGTTGTGTGTATTCAACTCACAAAGTGGAACCTTTCTTTGGACAGAGCAGATTTGAAACTCTCTTTTTGGGGAATTTGCAATTGGAGGTTTCAAGCGATTTAAGGCCAATGGTAGAAAAGGAAATATCCTCGTTTAAAAACTAGACAGAATCATTCTCAGAAACTACTTTGTGATGTGCGCCTTCCACTCACAGATTTTAACGTTTCTTTTCATAGAGCACTTTGGAAACACTCTGTTTGTAAAGTCTGCAAGTGGATATTTGGACCTCTTCGAGGCCTTCGTTGGAAACGGGATTTCTTCATATAATGCAAGGCAGAAGAATTCTCAATAACTTCTTTGTGTTGTGTGTATTCAACTCACAGAGTTGAACCTTCCTTTAGACAGAGTAGATTTGATACACTCTTTTTGTGGAATTTCATGTGGAGGTTTCAAGCTTAATGAGGCCAATGGTAGAATAGGGAATATCTTCATTTAAAAACTAGACAGAATTATTCTCAGAAACTACTTTTTGATGTGTGCATTCACCTGACAGAGTTTAACCTTTCTTTGCATAGAGCAGTTTGAAAACACTCTGTGTGTAACGTCTGTACGTGGATATTTGGACCTCTTTGAGGCCTTCGATGGAAACGTGATTCCTTCATATAATGCTAGACAGAAGAATTGTCAGTAACTACTTTGTGTTGGGTGTATTCAGCTCACAGTGTTGAACCTTTCTTTAGACAGAGCAGATTTCAAACTCTCTTTTTGTGGATTTTGCAATTGGAGATTTCAAAATATTTGAGGCCAGTAGTAGTAAAGGAAATATCTTCGTAAAAAAACTGGACAAAATCATTCTCAGAAACTACTTTGTGATGTGTGCGTTCAGCTCAGAGAGTTGAACCTTCCTTTTCATAGAGCAGTTTGGAAACACTCTGTTTGTAAAGTCTGCAGGCGGATATTTGGACGTATTTGAGGCCTTTGTTGGAAACGGGATTCCTTCCTATAATGCTAGACAGAAGAATTCTCAGTATCTTCTTTGTGTTGCCTGTATTCAACACACAGAGTTGAACTTTTCTTTCGACAGAGCAGTTTTGAAATACCCTGTTTCTCTTATTTGGATGTGGAGATGTCATGCCATATGAGGCCAATGGTAGAAAAGGAAATCTCTTCTTATAAAAACTAGACAGTATCATTCTCAGAAACTACTTTCTGATGTGTGCCTTCAACTGACAGAGCTTAACGTCTCTTATCATAGAGCAGTTTGGAAACACTCTGTTTGTAAAGTCTGCAAGTGGATATTCGGACCTCTTTGAGCCCATCGTTGGAAATGGGATTTCTTCATTAAATGCTAGACAGAAGAATTCTCAGTAAATTTTTTGTGTTATGCGTATTCAATTCAATTAATTTAACCTTTCTAAGACAGAGGAGATTGGAAACTCTCTTTTTGTGGAATTTGCAATTGCAGACTTCTAACGATTTGGGTCCAATGGTAGAAAAGGAAATATCTTCGTTTTAAAACTAGACAGAATCATTCTCAGAAACTACTTTGTGATGTGTGCATCCACCTGACAGAGTTTAGCCTTTCTTTTCATAGAACAGATGGTAAACACTGTGTTTGTAAAGTCTGCAAGTGGATGTTTGGACCTCTTTGTGGCCTTCGTTGGAAACGGGATTTCTTCATATAATGCTAGACAGAAGAATTCTCAGTAACTTCTTTGTGTTGCGTGTATTCCATTCACAGATTTGAACGTTTCTTTAGACAGAGCAGTTTTGAAACACTCTTTTTGTCTACTTTGTGTTTGGAGATTTCAAGCGATTTGAGGCCAATGGTAGAAAAGGAAATATCTTCGTATCAAAACTAGACAGAATCATTGTCAGAAACTACTTTGTGATGTGTGCCTTCAACTGACAGAGTTTAACGTTTCTTTTCATAGAGCAGGTTGGAAACACTCTGTTTCTAAAGTCTGCAAGGGGATATTTGGACCTCTTTGAGGCCTTCGTTGGAAACGGGATTTCTTCATAAAATGCTAGACAGAAGAATACTCAGTAACTTCTTTCTGTTGTGTGTATTCAACTCACAAAGTGGAACCTTTCTTTCGACAGAGCAGATTTGAAACTCTCTTTTTGGGGAATTTGCAATTGGAGGTTTCAAGCGATTTAAGGCCAATGGTAGAAAAGGAAATATCCTCGTTTATAAACTAGACAGAATCATTCTCAGAAACTACTTTGTGATGTGCGCTTTCCACTCACAGATTTTAACGTTGCTTTTCATAGAGCACTTTGGAAACACTCTGTTTGTAAAGTCTGCAAGTGGATATTTGGACCTCTTCGAGGCCTTCGTTGGAAACGGGATTTCTTCATATAATGCAAGGCAGAAGAATTCTCAATGACTTCTTTGTGTTGTGTGTATTCAACTCACAGAGTTGAACCTTCCTTTAGACAGAGTAGATTTGATACACTCTTTTTGTGGAATTTCATGTGGAGGTTTCAAGCTTAATGAGGTCAATGGTAGAATAGGGAATATCTTCGTTTAAAAACTAGACAGAATTATTCTCAGAAACTACTTTTTGATGTGTGCATTCACCTGACAGAGTTTAACCTTTCTTTTCATAGAGCAGTTTGAAAACACTCCGTTTGTAACGTCTGTACGTGGATATTTGGACCTCTTGGAGGCCTTCGATGGAAACGTGATTCCTTCATATAATGCCAGACAGAAGAATTGTCAGTAACTACTTTGTGTTGGGTGTATTCAGCTCACAGTGTTGAACCTTTCTTTAGACAGAGCAGATTTCAAACTCTCTTTTTGTGGATTTTGCAATTGGGGATTTCAAAATATTTGAGGCCAGTAGTAGTAAAGGAAATATCTTCGTAAAAAAACTAGACAAAATCATTCTCAGAAACTACTTTGTGATGTGTGCGTTCAGCTCAGAGAGTTTAACCTTCCTTTTCATAGAGCAGTTTGGAAACACTCTGTTTGTAAAGTCTGCAGGTGGATATTTGGACGTCTTTGAGGCCTTTGTTGGAAACGGGATTCCTTCCTATAATGCCAGACAGAAGAATTCTCAGTAACTTCTTTGTGTTGCCTGTATTCAACTCACAGAGTTGAACTTTTCTTTCGACAGAGCAGTTTTGAAATACTCTGTTTCTCTGATTTGCATGTGGAGATTTCATGCCATATGAGGCCAACGGTAGAAAAGGAAATATCTTCTTATAAAAAGTAGACAGTATCATTCTCAGAAACTACTTTGTGATGTGTGCCTTCAACTGACAGAGTTTAACGTCTCTTATCATAGAGCAGTTTGGAAACACTCTGTTTGTAAAGTCTGCAAGTGGATATTCGGACCTCTTTGAGCCCATCGTTGGAAACGGGATTTCTTCACTAAATGCTACACAGAAGAATTCTCAGTAAATTTTTTGTGTTGTGTGTATTCAATTCACAGAATTTAACCTTTCTAAGACAGAGATTTGAAACTCTCTTTTTGTGGAATTTGCAATTGCAGTTTTCTAGCGATTTGAGTCCAATGGTAGAAAAGGAAATATCTTCGTATAAAAAGTCGACAAAATCTCTCTCAGAAACGACTTTGTTATGTGTGCCTTCAGCTCGCAGAGTTTAACATTTCTTTTCATAGAGCAGTTTGGAATCACTCTGTTTGTAAAGTCTGCAAGTGGATATTTGGACCTCTTTGAGGCCTTCGTTGGAAATGGGATTTCTTCATACAATGCTAGACAGACGAATTCTCAGTAACTTCTTTGTGTTGTGTGTATTCAACTCACAGAGTTGAAACTTTCTTTAGACAGAAAAGATTTGAAACTCTCTTTTTGGGGAATTTCCAATTGGAGATTTCAAGCCATTTGAGGCCAATGGTAGAAAAGGGAATATCTTCATATAGAAACTACACAAAATCATTCTCAGAAACTGCTTTGTGATGTGTGCATTCAATTCACAGAGTTTAAACTTTTTTTTCATAGAACAGTTTGGAAACACTCTGTTTGTAAAGTCTGCAAGTGGATATTTCGACCTCTTTGTGGCCTTCGCTGGAAACGGGATTTCTTCACATAATGCTAGACAGACGAATTCTCAGTAACTTCTTTGTGTTGCGTGTATTCCATTCACAGATGTGAACGTTTCTTTAGACAGAGCAGTTTTGGAACACTCTTTTTGTCTACTTTGTGTTTGGAGATTTCAAGCGATTTGAGACCAATGGTAGAAAAGGAAGTATCTTCGTATAAAAACTAGACAGAATCATTCTCAGAAACTACTTTGTGATGTGTGCCTTCAACTGACAGAGTTTAACGTTTCTTTTCATAGAGCACTTTGGAAACCATCTGTTTGTAATGTCTGCAAGTGGATATTTGGACCTCTTTGAGGCCTTCATTGGAAACGGGATTTCTTCATATAATGCTAGAGAGAAGAATTCTCAGTAACTTCTTTGTGTTGTGTGTATTCAACTCAAACAGATGAACCTTCCTTTAGACAGAGTAGTTTTGAAACACTCTTTTTGTGGAATTTGCATGTGGAAATTTCAAACGAATTGAGGCCAATAATAGAAAAGTAAATTTCTTCGTTTAAAAACTAGACAGAATCATTCTCAGAAACTACATTGTGATGTGTGCCTTCAACTGACAGAGTTTAACATCTCTTATCATAGAGCAGTTTGGAAAAACTCTGTTTGTAAAGTCTGCAAGTGGATATTCGGACCTCTTTGAGCCCATCGTTGGAAACGGGATTTCTTCAGTAAATGCTAGACAGAAGAATTCTCAGTAACTTCTTTGTGTTGTGTGTATTCAACTCACACAGTTGACCGTTCCTTTGGACAGAGTAGATGGGAAGCAGTCTTTTAGTGGAATTTTCATGTGAAGATTTCAAGCAAATTGAGGCCAATGATAGAAAAGGAAATATCTTCGTTTAAAAACTGGACAGAATCATTCTCAGAAACTACTTTGTGATGTGTGCCTTCAACTGACAGAATTTAACGTTTCTTTTCATAGGCCAGTTTGGAAACACGCAGTTTGTAAAGTCTGCAAGTGGATATTTGGACCTCTTTGAGGCCTTCCTTTGAAACGAGATTTCTTCATATACTGCTGGACAGAAGAATTCTCAGTAACTTCTTTGTGTTACCTGTACTCAACTAACAGAATTGAACTTTTCTTTAGACAGAGCAGTTTTTAAACACTCTGTTTATCTAATTTGTATGTGGAGATTTCAAGCGATTAGAGGCCAATGATAGAAAAGGAAATATGTTCATATAAAAACTAGACAGAATCATTCTCAGAAACTACGTTGTTTCGTATGCCTTCAACCGAAAGAGTTACATATTTGTCTTCATAGAGTAGTTTGGAAACACTCTGTTTGTAAAGTCTGCAAGTGTACATTTGGACCACTTTGAGCCCTTCGTTGGAAACGGGATTTCTTCATTAAATGCTAGACAGAAGAATACTCAGTAACTTCTTTGTGTTGTGTGTATTCAACTCACAGAGTTGAACCTTTCTTTAGACAGAGCAGATTTGAAACTCTATTTTGTGGAATTTTCAATTGCAGATTTCAAGCGATTTGAGGCCAATGGTAGAAAAGGAAATATCTTCGTATAAAAACTCGACAGAATCAATCTCAGAAACTACATTGCGATGTGTGCCTTCAGCTCACAGAGTTTTACATTTCTTTTCATAGAGCAGGTTGGAAACACTCTGTTTCTAAAGTCTGCAAGGGGATATTTGGACCTCTTTGAGGCCTTTGTTGGAAACGGGATTTCTTCATAAAATGCTAGACAGAAGAATTCTCAGTAACTTCTTTGTGTTGTGTGTATTCAACTCACAAAGTGGAACCTTTCTTTGGACAGAGCAGATTTGAAACTCTCTTTTTGGGGAATTTGCAATTGGAGGTTTCAAGCGATTTAAGGCCAATGGTAGAAAAGGAAATATCCTCGTTTAAAAACTAGACAGAATCATTCTCAGAAACTACTTTGTGATGTGCACCTTCAACTCACATATTTTAACGTTTCTTTTCATAGAGCACTTTGGAAACACTCTGTTTGTAAAGTCTGCAAGTGGATATTTGGACCTCTTCGAGGCCTTCGTTGGAAACGGGATTTCTTCATATAATGCAAGGCAGAAGAATTCTCAGTAACTTCTTTGTGTTGTGTGTATTCAACTCACAGAGTTGAACCTTTCTTTAGACAGAGCAGATTGGAAACTCTCTTTTTGGGGAATTTGCCGTTGGAGATTTCAAGCGATTTGAAGCCAATGGTAGAAAAAGAAATATATTCATATAAAAACTAGACAGAATCATTCTCAGAAACTACTTTGTCATGTGTGCTTTCAACTGACAGAGTTTAACGTTTCTTTTCATAGAGCAGTTTGGAAACACTCTGTTTGTAAAGTCTGCAAGTGGATATTTGGAACTCTTTGAGGCCTTCGTTGGAAATGAGATTTCTTCATATACTGATAGACAGAAGAATTCTCAGTAACTTCTTTGTGTTGCCTGTATTCAACTCACAGAATTGAACTTTTCTTTAGACAGAGGAGTTTTGAAACACTCTGTTTGTATAATTTGCATGTGGAGATTTCAAGCGATTAGAGGCCAATGGCACAAAAGGAAATATCTTCGTATAAAAACTAGACAGAGTCATTCTCAGAAACTACTTTGTGATGTTTACCTTCAACTGACTGAGTTTAACGTTTCTTTTCATAGAGAAGTTTGCAAACACTCTGTTTGTAAGGTCTGCAAGTGGATATTTGGACCTCTTGGAGGCCTTCGTTTGAAATGGGATTTCTTCATATAATGCTGGACAGAAGAATTCTCAGTAACTTCTTTGTGTTGTGTGTATTCAACTCAAAGAGTTGAACTTTCCTTTAGACAGAGTAGATTTGAAACACTCTTTTCATAGAATTTTCATGTGGAGATTTAAAGCGAATTGAGGCCAATGGTAGGAAAGGGTATATCTTCGTTTTAAAACTAGACAGAATCATTCTCAGAAACTACTTTGTGATGTGTGCATCCACCTGACAGTGTTTAACCTTTCTTTTCATAGAACAGATTGTAAACACTCTGTTTGTAAAGTCTGCAAGTGGATTTTTGGACCTCTTTGTGGCCTTCATTGGAAAGTGGAATTCTTCATATAATGCTAGACAGAAGAATTCTCAGTAACTTCTTTGTGTTGTGTGTATTCAACTCACAAAGTTGAAACTTTCTTTAGACAGAACAGATTTGAAACTCTCTTTTTGTGGAATTTCCAATTGGAGATTTCAAGCCATTTGAGGCCAATGGTAGAAAAGGGAATATCTTCATATAGAAACTAGACAAAATCATTCTCAGAAACTGCTTTGTGATGTGTGCGTTCAATTCTCAGAGTTTAAACTTTTTTTTCATAGAACAGTTTGGAAACACTCTGTTTGTAAAGTCTGCAAGTGGATATTTCGACCTCTTTGTGGCCTTCTTTGGAAACGGGATTTCTTCATATAATGCTAGACAGAAGAATTCTCAGTAACTTCTTTGTGTTGCGTGTATTCCATTCACAGATTTGAACGTTTCTTTAGACAGAGCAGCTCTGAAACACTCTTTTTGTCTACTTTGTGTTTGGAGATTTCAAGCGATTTGAGGCCAATGGTAGAAAAGGAAATATCTTCGTATAAAAACTAGACAGAATCATTCTCAGAAACTACTGTGTGATGTGTGCCTTCAACTGACAGAGTTTAACGTTTCTTTTCATAGAGCACTTTGGAAACAATCTGTTTGTAATGTCTGCAAGTGGATATTTGGACCTCTTGGAGGCCTTCGTTAGAAAAGGGTTTTCTTCATATAATGCTAGACAGAAGAATTCTCAGTAACTTCTTTGTGTTGTGTGTATTCAACTCACAGAGTTGAACGTTCCTTTGGACAGAGTAGATGTGAAACAGTCTTTTTGTGGAATTTGCATGTGAAGATTTCAAGCAAATTGAGGCCAATGATAGAAAATTAAATATCTTCGTTTAAAAACTAGACAGAATTATTCTCAGAAACTACATTGTGATCTGTGCCTTCAACTGACAGAGTTTAACGATTCTTTTCATAGAGCAGTTTGGAAACAATCTGTTTGTAAACTCTGCAAGTGGATATTTGGACCTCTTTGAGGCCTTCGTTAGAAAAGGGTTTTCTTCATATAATGCTAGACAGAAGAATTCTCAGTAACTTCTTTGTGTTGTGTGTATTCAACTCACACAGTTGAACGTTCCTTTGGACAGAGTAGATGTGAAGCAGTCTTTTTGTGGAATTTGCATGTGAAGATTTCAAGCAAATTGAGGCCAATGATAGAAAAGGAAATATCTGCGTTTAAAAACTAGACTGAATCATTCTCAGAAACTACTTTGTGATGTGTGCCTTCAACTGACAGAATCTAACGTTTCTTTTCATAGGGCAGTTTGGAAACACGCAGTTTGTAAAGTCTGCAAATGGATATTTGGACCTCTTTGAGGCCTTCCTTTGAAACGAGATTTCTTCATATACAGCTGGACAGAAGAATTCTCAGTAACTTCTTTGTGTTACCTGTATTCAACTAACAGAATTGAACTTTTCTTTAGACAGAGGAGTTTTTAAACACTCTGTTTATCTAATTTGTATGTGGAGATTTCAAGCGATTAGAGGCCAATGATAGAAAAGGAAATATGTTCATATAAAAACTAGACAGAATCATTCTCAGAAACTACGTTGTTTCGTATGCCTTCAACCGACAGAGTTACATATTTGTCTTCATAGAGTAGTTTGGAAACACTCTGTTTGTAAAGTCTGCAAGTGTACATTTGGACCACTTTGAGCCCTTCGTTGGAAACGGGATTTCTTCATTAAATGCTAGACAGAAGAATACTCAGTAACTTCTTTGTGTTGTGTGTATTCAACTCACAGAGTTGAACCTTTCTTTAGACAGAGCAGATTTGAAACTCTATTTTGTGGAATTTTCAATTGCAGATTTCAAGCGATTTGAGGCCAATGGTAGAAAAGGAAATATCTTCGTATAAAAACTCGACAGAATCAATCTCAGAAAATACATTGCGATGTGTGCCTTCAGCTCACAGAGTTTAACATTTCTTTTCATAGAGCAGGTTGGAAACACTCTGTTTCTAAAGTCTGCAAGGGGATATTTGGACCTCTTTGAGGCCTTCGTTGGAAACGGGATTTCTTCATAAAATGCTAGACAGAAGAATTCTCAGTAACTTCTTTCTGTTGTGTGTATTCAACTCACAAAGTGGAACCTTTCTTTGGACAGAGCAGATTTGAAACTCTCTTTTTGGGGAATTTGCAATTGGAGGTTTCAAGCGATTTAAGGCCAATGGTAGAAAAGGAAATATCCTCGTTTAAAAACTAGACAGAATCATTCTCAGAAACTACTTTGTGATGTGCGCCTTCAACTCACAGATTTTAACGTTTCTTTTCATAGAGCACTTTGGAAACACTCTGTTTGTAAAGTCTGCAAGTGGATATTTGGACCTCTTCGAGGCCTTCGTTGGAAACGGGATTTCTTCATATAATGCAAGGCAGAAGAATTCTCAATAACTTATTTGTGTTGTGTGTATTCAACTCACAGAGTTGAACCTTCCTTTAGACAGAGTAGATTTGATACACTCTTTTTGTGGAATTTCATGTGGAGGTTTCAAGCTTAATGAGGCCAATGGTAGAATAGGGAATATCTTCGTTTAAAAACTAGACAGAATTATTCTCAGAAACTACTTTTTGATGTGTGCATTCACCTGACAGAGTTTAACCTTTCTTTGCATAGAGCAGTTTGAAAACACTCTGTTTGTAACGTCTGTACGTGGATATTTGGACCTCTTGGAGGCCTTCGATGGAAACGTGATTCCTTCATATAATGCTAGACAGAAGAATTGTCAGTAACTACTTTGTGTTGGGTGTATTCAGCTCACAGGGTTGAACCTTTCTTTAGACAGAGCAGATTTCAAACTCTCTTTTTGTGGATTTTGCAATTGGAGATTTCAAAATATTTGAGGCCAGTAGTAGTAAAGGAAATATCTTCGTAAAAAAACTAGACAAAATCGTTCTCAGAAACTACTTTGTGATGTGTGCGTTCAGCTAAGAGAGTTTAACCTTCCTTTTCATAGAGCAGTTTGGAAACACTCTGTTTGTAAAATCTGCAGGCGGATATTTGGACGTCTTTGAGGCCTTTGTTGGAAACGGGATTCCTTCCTATAATGCTAGACAGAAGAATTCTCAGTAACTTCTTTGTGTTGCCTGTATTCAACTCACAGAGTTGAACTTTTCTTTCGACAGAGCAGTTTTGAAATACTCTGTTTCTCTAATTTGCATGTGGAGATGTCATGCCATATGAGGCCAATGGTAGAAAAGGAAATCTCTTCTTATAAAAACTAGACAGTATCATTCTCAGAAACTACTTTGTGATGTGTGCCTTCAACTGACAGAGTTTAACGTCTCTTATCATAGAGCAGTTTGGAAACACTCTGTTTGTAAAGTCTGCAAGTGGATATTCGGACCTCTTTGAGCCCATCGTTGGAAACGGCATTTCTTCACTAAATGCTAGACAGAAGAATTCTCAGTAAATTTTTTGTGTTGTGTGTATTCAATTCACAGAATTTAAACTTTCTAAGACAGAGGAGATTTGAAACTCTCTTTTTGTGGAATTTGCAATTGCAGATTTCTAGCGATTTGAGTCCAATGGTAGAAAAGGAAATATCTTCGTATAGAAAGTCGACAAAATCTCTCTCAGAAACGACTTTGTTATGTGTGCCTTCGGCTCGCAGAGTTTAACATTTCTTTTCATAGAGCAGTTTGGAAACACTCTGTATGTAAAGTCTGCAAGTGGATATTTGGACCTCTTCGAGGCCTTCGTTGGGAATACCTTCGTATAAAAATAGACGGAAGCATTCTCTGAAACAACTTAATAATTTGTGCATTCAGCTCACAGAGTTTAACCATCCTTTTGATAGAGAAGTTAGGAAACACTCTGTAAGGTCTGGAAGCGGATATTTGGACCTCTTAGAGGCCTTCGTTGGAAATGGGATTCCTTCATATAATGCTAGACAGAAGAATTCTCAGTATCTTCTTTGTGTGTGTGTATTCAACTCACAGAGTAGAAACATTCTTTAGAGAGAGTAGATTTGAAACTCTCTTTTTGTGGAAATTACATGTGGAGATTTCAAGCGATTTGAGGCCAATGACGGAAAAGGAAATATCTTCGTATAAAAACTAGATGGAATCATTGTCTGAAACAACTTAATGATTTTTGCGTTCAGTTCACAGAGGTTAACCTTCCTTTTCATAGAGCAATTAGGAAACACTCTGTTTGTAAAGTCTGGAAGCGGATATTTGGACTTATTTGAGGCCTTCGTTGGAAACGGGATTTCTTCATATAATGCAAGACAGAGGAATTCTCAGTAACTTCTTTGTGTTGTGTGTATGCAGCTCACAGAATTGAACCTTTCTTTAGACAGAGCAGATTTGAAACTCTCTTTTTGTGGATTTTGCAATTGGAGATTTCAAGCGATTTGAGGCCAAAGGTTGAAAAGGAAATATCTTCCTTTAAAAACTAGACGGAATCATTCTCTGAAACAACTTAATGATTTGTGCATTCAGCTCACAGAGTTTAACCTTCCTTTTCATACAGCAGTTAGGAAACACTCTGTTTGTAAAATCTGGAAGCGGACATTTGGACCTCTTTGAGGCCTTCGTTGGAAACGGGATTCCTTCATATAATGCTAGACAGAAGAATTCTCAGTAACTTCTTAGTGTTGTGTGTATTCAACTCAAAGAGTGGAGCATTTCTTTAGAGAGAGCAGATTTGAAACTCTCTTTTTGTGGATTTTGCAATTGGAGATTTCAAGCGATTTGAGGCCAGTGTTTGAAGAGGAAATACCTTCGTATAAAAACTAGACGGAATCATTCTCTGAAACAACTTAATGATTTGTGCGTTCAGCTCACAGAGTTTAACCTTCCTTTTCATAGAGCGGTTAGGAAACACTCTGTTTGTAAAGTCTGGAAGCGGATATTTGGACTTCTACGAGGCCTTCTTTGGAAACGGGATTTCTTCATATAATGCAAGACCGAAGAATTCTCAGTAACTTCCTTGTATGTGTGTGTATTCAACTCACAGAGTTGAACCTTTCTTTAGAGAGAGTAGATTTGAAACTCTCTTTTTGTGGAAATTACATGTGGAGATTTCAAGCGATTTGAGGCCAATGGTTGAAAAGGAAATATCTTCGTATAAAAACTAGACGGAATCATTCTCTGAAACAACTTAATGATTTGTGCGTTCAGCTCACAGAGTTTAACCTTCCTTTTCATAGAGCAGTTAGGAAACACTCTGTTTGTGAAGTCTGGTAGCGGATATTTGGACCTCTTTGAGGCCTTCGTTGGAAACGGGATTCCTTCATATAATACTAGACAGAAGAATTCTCAGTAACTTCTTAGTGTTGTGTGTATTCAGCTCACAGAGTGGAACCTATCTTCAGAGAGAGCAGATTTGAAACTCTCTTTTTGTGGAATTCGCAATTGGAGATTTCAAGCGATTTGAGGCCAATGGAAGAAAGGGAAATATCTCCGTTTAAAAACTAGACAGAATCATTCTCAGAAACTACTTTGTGATTTGTGCATCCACCTGACAGAGTTTAACCTTTCTTTTCATAGAGCAGTTTGAAAACACTCTGTTTGTAAAGTCTGCAAGTGGATATTTGGACCTGTACGAGGCCTTCGTTGGAAACGGGATTTCTTCATATAATGCAAGACAGAGGAATTCTCAGTAACTTCTTTGTGTTGTGTGTATGCAGCTCACAGAATTGAACCTTTCTTTAGACAGAGCAGATTTGAAACTCTCTTTTTGTGGATTTTGCAATTGGAGATTTCAAGCGATTTGAGGCCAAAGGTTGAAAAGGAAATATCTTCTTTTAAAAACTAGACGGA
The DNA here is from genome assembly GCF_028858775.2 of Pan troglodytes. NCBI lineage: Eukaryota > Metazoa > Chordata > Mammalia > Primates > Hominidae > Pan > Pan troglodytes. The sequence continues at coordinate 17,032,014 of NC_072412.2, read as the reverse complement.
ATCATTCTCTGAAACAACTTAATGATTTGTGCATTCAGCTCACAGAGTTTAACCTTCCTTTTCATACAGCAGTTAGGAAACACTCTGTTTGTAAAATCTGGAAGCGGACATTTGGACCTCTTTGAGGCCTTCGTTGGAAACGGGATTCCTTCATATAATGCTAGACAGAAGAATTCTCAGTAACTTCTTAGTGTTGTGTGTATTCAACTCAAAGAGTGGAGCATTTCTTTAGAGAGAGCAGATTTGAAACTCTCTTTTTGTGGATTTTGCAATTGGAGATTTCAAGCGATTTGAGGCCAGTGTTTGAAGAGGAAATACCTTCGTATAAAAACTAGATGGAATCATTCTCTGAAACAACTTAATGATTTGTGTGTTCAGCTCACAGGGTTTAACCTTCCTTTTCATAGAGCGGTTAGGAAACACTCTGTTTGTAAAGTCTGGAAGCGGATATTTGGACCTGTACGAGGCCTTCGTTGGAAACGGGATTTCTTCATATAATGCAAGACCGAAGAATTCTCAGTAACTTCCTTGTGTGTGTGTATTCAACTCACAGAGTTGAACCTTTCTTTAGAGAGAGTAGATTTGAAACTCTCTTTTTGTGGAAATTACATGTGGAGATTTCAAGCGATTTGAGGCCAATGACGGAAAAGGAAATATCTTCGTTTAAAAACTAAACAGAATCATTTTCAGAAACTAGTTTGTGATGTGTGCATTCAGCAGACAGAGTTTAACGTTTCTTTTCACAGAGCAGTTTGGAAGCACTCTCTTTGTAAAGTCTGCAAGTGGATATTTGGACCTCTTTGAAGGCCTTCATTGGAAACGGGATTTCTTCATAAAATGCTAGACAGAAGAATTCTCAGTAACTTCTTTGTGTGTGTGTATTCAACCCACAGAGCTGAACCTTCCTTTAGGCAGAGCAGATTTGCAACACTCGTTTTGTGGAATTTACATGTGGAGATTTCAAGCGAATTGAGGACAATGACAGAAAAGGAAATATCTTCGTTTAAAAACTAGACAGAATCATTCTCAGAAACTACTTTGTGATGTGTGCATCCACCTGACAGAGTTTAACCTTTCTTTTCATAGAGCAGTTCGAAAACACTCTGTTTGTAAAGTCTGCAACTGGATATTTGGACTTCTTTTAACCCTTCGTTGGAAACGGGATTTCTTTATATAATGCAAGACAGAAGAATTCTCAGTGACTTCTTTGTGTTGTGTGTATGCAGCTCACAGAGTTGAACCTTTCTTTAGACAGAGCAGGTTTGAAACTCTCTTTTTGTGGATTTTGCAATTGCAGATTTCAAGCGATTTGAGGCCAATGGTTGAAAAGGAAATATCTTCGTATAAAAACTAGACGGAATCATTCTCTGAAACAACTTAATGATTTGTGCGTTCAGCTCACAGAGTTTAACCTTCCTTTTCATAGAGCAGTTAGGAAACACTCTGTTTGTGAAGTCTGGTTGCGGATGTTTGGACCTCTTTGAGGCCTTCGTTGGAAACGGGATTCCTTCATACAATACTAGACAGAAGAATTCTCAGTAACTTCTTAGTGTTGTGTGTATTCAGCTCACAGAGTGGAACCTATCTTCAGAGAGAGCAGATTTGAAACTCTCTTTTTGTGGAATTTGCAATTGGAGATTTCAAGCGATTGGAGGCCAATGGAAGAAAGGGAAATATCTCCGTTTAAAAACTAGACAGAATCATTCTCAGAAACTACTTTGTGATTTGTGCATCCACCTGACAGAGTTTAACCTTTCTTTTCATAGAGCAGTTTGAAAACACTCTGTTTGTAAAGTCTGCAAGTGGATATTTGGACCTGTACGAGGCCTTCGTTGGAAACGGGATTTCTTCATATAATGCAAGACAGAGGAATTCTCAGTAACTTCTTTGTGTTGTGTGTATGCAGCTCACAGAATTGAACCTTTCTTTAGACAGAGCAGATTTGAAACTCTCTTTTTGTGGATTTTGCAATTGGAGATTTCAAGCGATTTGAGGCCAAAGGTTGAAAAGGAAATATCTTCCTTTAAAAACTAGACGGAATCATTCTCTGAAACAACTTAATGATTTGTGCATTCAGCTCACAGAGTTTAACCTTCCTTTCATACAGCAGTTAGGAAACACTCTGTTTGTAAAATCTGGAAGCGGACATTTGGACCTCTTTGAGGCCTTCGTTGGAAACGGGATTCCTTCATATAATGCTAGACAGAAGAATTCTCAGTAACTTCTTAGTGTTGTGTGTATTCAACTCAAAGAGTGGAGCATTTCTTTAGAGAGAGCAGATTTGGAACTCTCTTTTTGTGGATTTTGCAATTGGAGATTTCAAGCGATTTGAGGCCAGTGTTTGAAGAGGAAATACCTTCGTATAAAAACTAGACGGAATCATTCTCTGAAACAACTTAATGATTTGTGCGTTCAGCTCACAGGGTTTAACCTTCCTTTTCATAGAGCGGTTAGGAAACACTCTGTTTGTAAAGTCTGGAAGCGGATATTTGGACCTGTACGAGGCCTTCGTTGGAAACGGGATTTCTTCATATAATGCAAGACCGAAGAATTCTCAGTAACTTCCTTGTGTGTGTGTATTCAACTCACAGAGTTGAACCTTTCTTTAGAGAGAGTAGATTTGAAACTCTCTTTTCGTGGAAATTACATGTGGAGATTTCAAGCGATTTGAGGCCAATGACGGAAAAGGAAATATCTTCGTTTAAAAACTAGACAGAATCATTTTCAGAAACTAGTTTGTGATGTGTGCCTTCAGCAGACAGAGTTTAACGTTTCTTTTCACAGAGCAGTTTGGAAGCACTCTCTTTGTAAAGTCTGCAAGTGGATATTTGGACCTCTTTGAAGGCCTTCGTTGGAAACGGGATTTCTTCATAAAATGCTAGACAGAAGAATTCTCAGTAACTTCTTTGTGTGTGTGTATTCAACCCACAGAGCTGAACCTTCCTTTAGGCAGAGCAGATTTGCAACACTCGTTTTGTGGAATTTACATGTGGAGATTTCAAGCGAATTGAGGTCAATGACAGAAAAGGAAATATCTTCGTTTAAAAACTAGACAGAATCATTCTCAGAAACTACTTTGTGATGTGTGCATCCACCTGACAGAGTTTAACCTTTCTTTTCATAGAGCAGTTCGAAAACACTCTGTTTGTAAAGTCTGCAACTGGATATTTGGACTTCTTTTAACCCTTCGTTGGAAACGGGATTTCTTTATATAATGCAAGACAGAAGAATTCTCAGTGACTTCTTTGTGTTGTGTGTATGCAGCTCACAGAGTTGAACCTTTCTTTAGACAGAGCAGGTTTGAAACTCTCTTTTTGTGGATTTTGCAATTGCAGATTTCAAGCGATTTGAGGCCAATGGTTGAAAAGGAAATATCTTCGTATAAAAACTAGACGGAATCATTCTCTGAAACAACTTAATGATTTGTGCGTTCAGCTCACAGAGTTTAACCTTCCTTTTCATAGAGCAGTTAGGAAACACTCTGTTTGTGAAGTCTGGTAGCGGATGTTTGGACCTCTTTGAGGCCTTCGTTGGAAACGGGATTCCTTCATATAATACTAGACAGAAGAATTCTCAGTAACTTCTTAGTGTTGTGTGTATTCAGCTCACAGAGTGGAACCTATCTTCAGAGAGAGCAGATTTGAAACTCTCTTTTTGTGGAATTTGCAATTGGAGATTTCAAGCGATTTGAGGCCAATGGAAGAAAGGGAAATATCTCCGTTTAAAAACTAGACAGAATCATTCTCAGAAACTACTTTGTGATTTGTGCATCCACCTGACAGAGCTTAACCTTTCTTTTCATAGAGCAGTTTGAAAACACTCTGTTTGTAAAGTCTGCAAGTGGATATTTGGACCTGTACGAGGCCTTCGTTGGAAGCGGGATTTCTTCATATAATGCAAGACAGAGGAATTCTCAGTAACTTCTTTGTGTTGTGTGTATGCAGCTCACAGAATTGAACCTTTCTTTAGACAGAGCAGATTTGAAACTCTCTTTTTGTGGATTTTGCAATTGGAGATTTCAAGCGATTTGAGGCCAAAGGTTGAAAAGGAAATATCTTCCTTTAAAAACTAGACGGAATCATTCTCTGAAACAACTTAATGATTTGTACATTCAGCTCACAGAGTTTAACCTTCCTTTTCATACAGAAGTTAGGAAACACTCTGTTTGTAAAATCTATAAGCGGACATTTGGACCTCTTTGAGGCCTTCGTTGGAAACGGGATTCCTTCATATAATGCTAGACAGAAGAATTCTCAGTAACTTCTTAGTGTTGTGTGTATTCAACTCAAAGAGTGGAGCATTTCTTTAGAGAGAGCAGATTTGAAACTCTCTTTTTGTGGATTTTGCAATTGGAGATTTCAAGCGATTTGAGGCCAGTGTTTGAAGAGGAAATACCTTCATATAAAAACTAGACGGAATCATTCTCTGAAACAACTTAATGATTTGTGCGTTCAGCTCACAGAGTTTAAGCTTCCTTTTCATAGAGCGGTTAGGAAACACTCTGTTTGTAAAGTCTGGAAGCGGATATTTGGACTTCTACGAGGCCTTCTTTGGAAACGGGATTTCTTCATATAATGCAAGACCGAAGAATTCTCAGTAACTTCCTTGTATGTGTGTGTATTCAACTCACAGAGTTGAACCTTTCTTTAGAGAGAGTAGATTTGAAACTCTCTTTTTGTGGAAATTACATGTGGAGATTTCAAGCGATTTGAGGCCAATGACGGAAAAGGAAATATCTTCGTTTAAAAACTAGACAGAATCATTTTCAGAAACTAGTTTGTGATGTGTGCCTTCAGCAGACAGAGTTTAACGTTTCTTTTCACAGAGCAGTTTGGAAGCACTCTCTTTGTAAAGTCTGCAAGTGGATATTTGGACCTCTTTGAAGGCCTTCGTTGGAAACGGGATTTCTTCATAAAATGCTAGACAGAAGAATTCTCAGTAACTTCTTTGTGTGTGTGTATTCAACCCACAGAGCTGAACCTTCCTTTAGGCAGAGCAGATTTGCAACACTCGTTTTGTGGAATTTACATGTGGAGATTTCAAGCGAATTGAGGTCAATGACAGAAAAGGAAATATCTTCGTTTAAAAACTAGACAGAATCATTCTCAGAAACTACTTTGTGATGTGTGCATCCACCTGACAGAGTTTAACCTTTCTTTTCATAGAGCAGTTCGAAAACACTCTGTTTGTAAAGTCTGCAACTGGATATTTGGACTTCTTTTAACCCTTCGTTGGAAACGGGATTTCTTTATATAATGCAAGACAGAAGAATTCTCAGTGACTTCTTTGTGTTGTGTGTATGCAGCTCACAGAGTTGAACCTTTCTTTAGACAGAGCAGGTTTGAAACTCTCTTTTTGTGGATTTTGCAATTGCAGATTTCAAGCGATTTGAGGCCAATGGTTGAAAAGGAAATATCTTCGTATAAAAACTAGACGGAATCATTCTCTGAAACAACTTAATGATTTGTGCGTTCAGCTCACAGAGTTTAACCTTCCTTTTCATAGAGCAGTTAGGAAACAGTCTGTTTGTGAAGTCTGGTAGCGGATATTTGGACCTCTTTGAGGCCTTCGTTGGAAACGGGATTCCTTCATATAATACTAGACAGAAGAATTCTCAGTAACTTCTTAGTGTTGTGTGTATTCAGCTCACAGAGTGGAACCTATCTTCAGAGAGAGCAGATTTGAAACTCTCTTTTTGTGGAATTTGCAATTGGAGATTTCAAGCGATTTGAGGCCAATGGAAGAAAGGGAAATATCTCCGTTTAAAAACTAGACAGAATCATTCTCAGAAAGTACTTTGGGATTTGTGCATCCACCTGACAGAGTTTAACCTTTCTTTTCATAGAGCAGTTTGAAAACACTCTGTTTGTAAAGTCTGCAAGTGGATATTTGGACCTGTACGAGGCCTTCGTTGGAAACGGGATTTCTTCATATAATGCAAGACAGAGGAATTCTCAGTAACTTCTTTGTGTTGTGTGTATGCAGCTCACAGAATTGAACCTTTCTTTAGAGAGAGCAGATTTGAAACTCTCTTTTTGTGGATTTTGCAATTGGAGATTTCAAGCGATTTGAGGCCAAAGGTTGAAAAGGAAATATCTTCTTTTAAAAACTAGACGGAATCATTCTCTGAAACAACTCAATGATTTGTGCATTCAGCTCACAGAGTTTAACCTTCCTTTTCATACAGCAGTTAGGAAACACTCTGTTTGTAAAATCTGGAAGCGGACATTTGGACCTGTACGAGGCCTTCGTTGGAAACGGGATTTCTTCATATAATGCAAGACCGAAGAATTCTCAGTAACTTCCTTGTGTGTGTGTATTCAACTCACAGAGTTGAACCTTTCTTTAGAGAGAGTAGATTTGAAACTCTCTTTTCGTGGAAATTACATGTGGAGATTTCAAGCGATTTGAGGCCAATGACGGAAAAGGAAATATCTTCGTTTAAAAACTAGACAGAATCATTTTCAGAAACTAGTTTGTGATGTGTGCCTTCAGCAGACAGAGTTTAACGTTTCTTTTCACAGAGCAGTTTGGAAGCACTCTCTTTGTAAAGTCTGCAAGTGGATATTTGGACCTCTTTGAAGGCCTTCGTTGGAAACGGGATTTCTTCATAAAATGCTAGACAGAAGAATTCTCAGTAACTTCTTTGTGTGTGTGTATTCAACCCACAGAGCTGAACCTTCCTTTAGGCAGAGCAGATTTGCAACACTCGTTTTGTGGAATTTACATGTGGAGATTTCAAGCGAATTGAGGTCAATGACAGAAAAGGAAATATCTTCGTTTAAAAACTAGACAGAATCATTCTCAGAAACTACTTTGTGATGTGTGCATCCACCTGACAGAGTTTAACCTTTCTTTTCATAGAGCAGTTCGAAAACACTCTGTTTGTAAAGTCTGCAACTGGATATTTGGACTTCTTTTAACCCTTCGTTGGAAACGGGATTTCTTTATATAATGCAAGACAGAAGAATTCTCAGTGACTTCTTTGTGTTGTGTGTATGCAGCTCACAGAGTTGAACCTTTCTTTAGACAGAGCAGGTTTGAAACTCTCTTTTTCTGGATTTTGCAATTGCAGATTTCAAGCGATTTGAGGCCAATGGTTGAAAAGGAAATATCTTCGTATAAAAACTAGACGGAATCATTCTCTGAAACAACTTAATGATTTGTGCGTTCAGCTCACAGAGTTTAACCTTCCTTTTCATAGAGCAGTTAGGAAACACTCTGTTTGTGAAGTCTGGTAGCGGATGTTTGGACCTCTTTGAGGCCTTCGTTGGAAACGGGATTCCTTCATATAATACTAGACAGAAGAATTCTCAGTAACTTCTTAGTGTTGTGTGTATTCAGCTCACAGAGTGGAACCTATCTTCAGAGAGAGCAGATTTGAAACTCTCTTTTTGTGGAATTTGCAATTGGAGATTTCAAGCGATTTGAGGCCAATGGAAGAAAGGGAAATATCTCCGTTTAAAAACTAGACAGAATCATTCTCAGAAACTACTTTGTGATTTGTGCATCCACCTGACAGAGTTTAACCTTTCTTTTCATAGAGCAGTTTGAAAACACTCTGTTTGTAAAGTCTGCAAGTGGATATTTGGACCTGTACGAGGCCTTCGTTGGAAGCGGGATTTCTTCATATAATGCAAGACAGAGGAATTCTCAGTAACTTCTTTGTGTTGTGTGTATGCAGCTCACAGAATTGAACCTTTCTTTAGACAGAGCAGATTTGAAACTCTCTTTTTGTGGATTTTGCAATTGGAGATTTCAAGCGATTTGAGGCCAAAGGTTGAAAAGGAAATATCTTCCTTTAAAAACTAGACGGAATCATTCTCTGAAACAACTTAATGATTTGTGCATTCAGCTCACAGAGTTTAACCTTCCTTTTCATACAGCAGTTAGGAAACACTCTGTTTGTAAAATCTGGAAGCGGACATTTGGACCTCTTTGAGGCCTTCGTTGGAAACGGGATTCCTACATATAATGCTAGACAGAAGAATTCTCAGTAACTTCTTAGTGTTGTGTGTATTCAACTCAAAGAGTGGAGCATTTCTTTAGAGAGAGCAGATTTGAAACTCTCTTTTTGTGGATTTTGCAATTGGAGATTTCAAGCGATTTGAGGCCAGTGTTTGAAGAGGAAATACCTTCGTATAAAAACTAGACGGAATCATTCTCTGAAACAACTTAATGATTTGTGCGTTCAGCTCACAGAGTTTAACCTTCCTTTTCATAGAGCGGTTAGGAAACACTCTGTTTGTAAAGTCTGGAAGCGGATATTTGGACCTGTACGAGGCCTTCGTTGGAAAAGGGATTTCTTCATATAATGCAAGACAGAAGAATTCTCAGTAACTTCCTTGTGTGTGTGTATTCAACTCACAGAGTTGAACCTTTCTTTAGAGAGAGTAGATTTGAAACTCTCTTTTCGTGGAAATTACATGTGGAGATTTCAGGCGATTTGAGACCAATGACGGAAAAGGAAATATCTTCGTTTAAAAACTAGACAGAATCATTTTCAGAAACTAGTTTGTGATGTGTGCCTTCAGCAGACAGAGTTTAACGTTTCTTTTCACAGAGCAGTTTGGAAGCACTCTCTTTGTAAAGTCTGCAAGTGGATATTTGGACCTCTTTGAAGGCCTTCGTTGGAAACGGGATTTCTTCATAAAATGCTAGACAGAAGAATTCTCAGTAACTTCTTTGTGTGTGTGTATTCAACCCACAGAGCTGAACCTTCCTTTAGGCAGAGCAGATTTGCAACACTCGTTTTGTGGAATTTACATGTGGAGATTTCAAGCGAATTGAGGTCAATGACAGAAAAGGAAATATCTTCGTTTAAAAACTAGACAGAATCATTCTCAGAAACTACTTTGTGATGTGTGCATCCACCTGACAGAGTTTAACCTTTCTTTTCATAGAGCAGTTCGAAAACACTCTGTTTGTAAAGTCTGCAACTGGATATTTGGACTTCTTTTAACCCTTCGTTGGAAACGGGATTTCTTTATATAATGCAAGACAGAAGAATTCTCAGTGACTTCTTTGTGTTGTGTGTATGCAGCTCACAGAGTTGAACCTTTCTTTAGACAGAGCAGGTTTGAAACTCTCTTTTTGTGGATTTTGCAATTGCAGATTTCAAGCGATTTGAGGCCAATGGTTGAAAAGGAAATATCTTCGTATAAAAACTAGACGGAATCATTCTCTGAAACAACTTAATGATTTGTGCGTTCAGCTCACAGAGTTTAACCTTCCTTTTCATAGAGGAGTTAGGAAACACTCTGTTTGTGAAGTCTGGTAGCGGATATTTGGACCTCTTTGAGGCCTTCGTTGGAAACGGGATTCCTACATATAATACTAGACAGAAGAATTCTCAGTAACTTCTTAGTGTTGTGTGTATTCAGCTCACAGAGAGGAACCTATCTTCAGAGAGAGCAGATTTGAAACTCTCTATTTGTGGAATTTGCAATTGGAGATTTCAAGCGATTTGAGGCCAATGGAAGAAAGGGAAATATCTCCGTTTAAAAACTAGACAGAATCATTCTCAGAAACTACTTTGTGATTTGTGCATCCGCCTGACAGAGTTTAACCTTTCTTTTCATAGAGCAGTTTGAAAACACTCTGTTTGTAAAGTCTGCAAGTGGATATTTGGACCTGTACGAGGCCTTCGTTGGAAACGGGATTTCTTCATATAATGCAAGACAGAGGAGTTCTCAGTAACTTCTCTGTGTTGTGTGTATGCAGCTCACAGAATTGAACCTTTCTTTAGACAGAGCAGATTTGAAACTCTCTTTTTGTGGATTTTGCAATTGGAGATTTCAAGCGATTTGAGGCCAAAGGTTGAAAAGGAAATATCTTCTTTTAAAAACTAGACGGAATCATTCTCTGAAACAACTTAATGATTTGTGCATTCAGCTCACAGAGTTTAACCTTCCTTTTCATACAGCAGTTAGGAAACACTCTGTTTGTAAAATCTGGAAGCGGACATTTGGACCTCTTTGAGGCCTTCGTTGGAAACGGGATTCCTTCATATAATGCTAGACAGAAGAATTCTCAGTAACTTCTTAGTGTTGTGTGTATTCAACTCAAAGAGTGGAGCATTTCTTTAGAGAGAGCAGATTTGAAACTCTCTTTTTGTGGATTTTGCAATTGGAGATTTCAAGCGATTTGAGGCCAGTGTTTGAAGAGGAAATACCTTCGTATAAAAACTAGACGGAATCATTCTCTGAAACAACTTAATGATTTGTGCCTTCAGCTCACAGAGTTTAACCTTCCTTTTCATAGAGCGGTTATGAAACACTCTGTTTGTAAAGTCTGGAAGCGGATACTTGGACCTCTACGAGGCCTTCGTTGGAAACGGGATTTCTTCATGTAATGCAAGACCAAAGAATTCTCAGTAACTTCCTTGTGTGTGTGTATTCAACTCACAGAGTTGAACCTTTCTTTAGAGAGAGTAGATTTGAAACTCTCTTTTTGTGGAAATTACATGTGGAGATTTCAAGCAATTTGAGGCCAATGACGGAAAAGGAAATATCTTCGTTTAAAAACTAGACAGAATCATTTTCAGAAACTAGTTTGTGATGTGTGCCTTCAGCAGACAGAGTTTAACGTTTCTTTTCACAGAGCAGTTTGGAAGCACTCTCTTTGTAAAGTCTGCAAGTGGATATTTGGACCTCTTTGAAGCCCTTCGTTGGAAACGGGATTTCTTCATAAAATGCTAGACAGAAGAATTCTCAGTAACTTCTTTGTGTGTGTGTATTCAACCCACAGAGCTGAACCTTCCTTTAGGCAGAGCAGATTTGCAACACTCGTTTTGTGGAATTTACATGTGGAGATTTCAAGCGAATTGAGGTCAATGACAGAAAAGGAAATATCTTCGTTTAAAAACTAGACAGAATCATTCTCAGAAACTACTTTGTGATGTGTGCATCCACCTGACAGAGTTTAACCTTTCTTTTCATAGAGCAGTTCGAAAACACTCTGTTTGTAAAGTCTGCAACTGGATATTTGGACTTCTTTTAACCCTTCGTTGGAAACGGGATTTCTTTATATAATGCAAGACAGAAGAATTCTCAGTGACTTCTTTGTGTTGTGTGTATGCAGCTCACAGAGTTGAACCTTTCTTTAGACAGAGCAGGTTTGAAACTCTCTTTTTGTGGATTTTGCAATTGCAGATTTCAAGCGATTTGAGGCCAATGGTTGAAAAGGAAATATCTTCGTATAAAAACTAGACGGAATCATTCTCTGAAACAACTTAATGATTTGTGCGTTCAGCTCACAGAGTTTAACCTTCCTTTTCATAGAGGAGTTAGGAAACACTCTGTTTGTGAAGTCTGGTAGCGGATATTTGGACCTCTTTGAGGCCTTCGTTGGAAACGGGATTCCTTCATATAATACTAGACAGAAGAATTCTCAGTAACTTCTTAGTGTTGTGTGTATTCAGCTCACAGAGAGGAACCTATCTTCAGAGAGAGCAGATTTGAAACTCTCTATTTGTGGAATTTGCAATTGGAGATTTCAAGCGATTTGAGGCCAATGGAAGAAAGGGAAATATCTCCGTTTAAAAACTAGACAGAATCATTCTCAGAAACTACTTTGTGATTTGTGCATCCGCCTGACAGAGTTTAACCTTTCTTTTCATAGAGCAGTTTGAAAACACTCTGTTTGTAAAGTCTGCAAGTGGATATTTGGACCTGTACGAGGCCTTCGTTGGAAACGGGATTTCTTCATATAATGCAAGACAGAGGAGTTCTCAGTAACTTCTCTGTGTTGTGTGTATGCAGCTCACAGAATTGAACCTTTCTTTAGACAGAGCAGATTTGAAACTCTCTTTTTGTGGATTTTGCAATTGGAGATTTCAAGCGATTTGAGGCCAAAGGTTGAAAAGGAAATATCTTCTTTTAAAAACTAGACGGAATCATTCTCTGAAACAACTTAATGATTTGTGCATTCAGCTCACAGAGTTTAACCTTCCTTTTCATACAGCAGTTAGGAAACACTCTGTTTGTAAAATCTGGAAGCGGACATTTGGACCTCTTTGAGGCCTTCGTTGGAAACGGGATTCCTTCATATAATGCTAGACAGAAGAATTCTCAGTAACTTCTTAGTGTTGTGTGTATTCAACTCAAAGAGTGGAGCATTTCTTTAGAGAGAGCAGATTTGAAACTCTCTTTTTGTGGATTTTGCAATTGGAGATTTCAAGCGATTTGAGGCCAGTGTTTGAAGAGGAAATACCTTCGTATAAAAACTAGACGGAATCATTCTCTGAAACAACTTAATGATTTGTGCGTTCAGCTCACAGAGTTTAACCTTCCTTTTCATAGAGCGGTTAGGAAACACTCTGTTTGTAAAGTCTGGAAGCGGATATTTGGACCTCTACGAGGCCTTCGTTGGAAACGGGATTTCTTCATGTAATGCAAGACCAAAGAATTCTCAGTAACTTCCTTGTGTGTGTGTATTCAACTCACAGAGTTGAACCTTTCTTTAGAGAGAGTAGATTTGAAACTCTCTTTTTGTGGAAATTACATGTGGAGATTTCAAGCGATTTGAGGCCAATGACGGAAAAGGAAATATCTTCGTTTAAAAACTAGACAGAATCATTTTCAGAAACTAGTTTGTGATGTGTGCCTTCAGCAGACAGAGTTTAACGTTTCTTTTCACAGAGCAGTTTGGAAGCACTCTCTTTGTAAAGTCTGCAAGTGGATATTTGGACCTCTTTGAAGGCCTTCGTTGGAAACGGGATTTCTTCATAAAAAGCTAGACAGAAGAATTCTCAGTAACTTCTTTGTGTGTGTGTATTCAACCCACAGAGCTGAACCTTCCTTTAGGCAGAGCAGATTTGCAACACTCGTTTTGTGGAATTTACATGTGGAGATTTCAAGCGAATTGAGGTCAATGACAGAAAAGGAAATATCTTCGTTTAAAAACTAGACAGAATCATTCTCAGAAACTACTTTGTGATGTGTGCATCCACCTGACAGAGTTTAACCTTTCTTTTCATAGAGCAGTTCGAAAACACTCTGTTTGTAAAGTCTGCAACTGGATATTTGGACTTCTTTTAACCCTTCGTTGGAAACGGGATTTCTTTATATAATGCAAGACAGAAGAATTCTCCGTGACTTCTTTGTGTTGTGTGTATGCAGCTCACAGAGTTGAACCTTTCTTTAGACAGAGCAGGTTTGAAACTCTCTTTTTGTGGATTTTGCAATTGCAGATTTCAAGCGATTTGAGGCCAATGGTTGAAAAGGAAATATCTTCGTATAAAAACTAGACGGAATCATTCTCTGAAACAACTTAATGATTTGTGCGTTCAGCTCACAGAGTTTAACCTTCCTTTTCATAGAGCAGTTAGGAAACAGTCTGTTTGTGAAGTCTGGTAGCGGATATTTGGACCTCTTTGAGGCCTTCGTTGGAAACGGGATTCCTTCATATAATACTAGACAGAAGAATTCTCAGTAACTTCTTAGTGTTGTGTGTATTCAGCTCACAGAGTGGAACCTATCTTCAGAGAGAGCAGATTTGAAACTCTCTATTTGTGGAATTTGCAATTGGAGATTTCAAGCGATTTGAGGCCAATGGAAGAAAGGGAAATATCTCCGTTTAAAAACTAGACAGAATCATTCTCAGAAACTACTTTGTGATTTGTGCATCCACCTGACAGAGTTTAACCTTTCTTTTCATAGAGCAGTTTGAAAACACTCTGTTTGTAAAGTCTGCAAGTGGATATTTGGACCTGTACGAGGCCTTCGTTGGAAACGGGATTTCTTCATATAATGCAAGACAGAGGAGTTCTCAGTAACTTCGCTGTGTTGTGTGTATGCAGCTCACAGAATTGAACCTTTCTTTAGACAGAGCAGATTTGAAACTCTCTTTTTGTGGATTTTGCAATTGGAGATTTCAAGCGATTTGAGGCCAAAGGTTGAAAAGGAAATATCTTCTTTTAAAAACTAGACGGAATCATTCTCTGAAACAACTTAATGATTTGTGCCTTCAGCTCACAGAGTTTAACCTTCCTTTTCATACAGCAGTTAGGAAACACTCTGTTTGTAAAATCTGGAAGCGGACATTTGGACCTCTTTGAGGCCTTCGTTGGAAACGGGATTCCTTCATATAATGCTAGACAGAAGAATTCTCAGTAACTTCTTAGTGTTGTGTGTATTCAACTCAAAGAGTGGAGCATTTCTTTAGAGAGAGCAGATTTGAAACTCTCTTTTTGTGGATTTTGCAATTGGAGATTTCAAGCGATTTGAGGCCAGTGTTTGAAGAGGAAATACCTTCGTATAAAAACTAGACGGAATCATTCTCTGAAACAACTTAATGATTTGTGCGTTCAGCTCACAGAGTTTAACCTTCCTTTTCATAGAGCGGTTAGGAAACACTCTGTTTGTAAAGTCTGGAAGCGGATATTTGGACCTCTACGAGGCCTTCGTTGGAAACGGGATTTCTTCATGTAATGCAAGACCAAAGAATTCTCAGTAACTTCCTTGTGTGTGTGTATTCAACTCACAGAGTTGAACCTTTCTTTAGAGAGAGTAGATTTGAAACTCTCTTTTTGTGGAAATTACATGTGGAGATTTCAAGCGATTTGAGGCCAATGACGGAAAAGGAAATATCTTCGTTTAAAAACTAGACAGAATCATTTTCAGAAACTAGTTTGTGATGTGTGCCTTCAGCAGACAGAGTTTAACGTTTCTTTTCACAGAGCAGTTTGGAAGCACTCTCTTTGTAAAGTCTGCAAGTGGATATTTGGACCTCTTTGAAGGCCTTCGTTGGAAACGGGATTTCTTCATAAAATGCTAGACAGAAGAATTCTCAGCAACTTCTTTGTGTGTGTGTATTCAACCCACAGAGCTGAACCTTCCTTTAGGCAGAGCAGATTTGCAACACTCGTTTTGTGGAATTTACATGTGGAGATTTCAAGCGAATTGAGGTCAATGACAGAAAAGGAAATATCTTCGTTTAAAAACTAGACAGAATCATTCTCAGAAACTACTTTGTGATGTGTGCATCCACCTGACAGAGTTTAACCTTTCTTTTCATAGAGCAGTTCGAAAACACTCTGTTTGTAAAGTCTGCAACTGGATATTTGGACTTCTTTTAACCCTTCGTTGGAAACGGGATTTCTTTATATAATGCAAGACAGAAGAATTCTCAGTGACTTCTTTGTGTTGCGTGTATGCAGCTCACAGAGTTGAACCTTTCTTTAGACAGAGCAGGTTTGAAACTCTCTTTTTGTGGATTTTGCAATTGCAGATTTCAAGCGATTTGAGGCCAATGGTTGAAAAGGAAATATCTTCGTATAAAAACTAGACGGAATCATTCTCTGAAACAACTTAATGATTTGTGCGTTCAGCTCACAGAGTTTAACCTTCCTTTTCATAGAGCAGTTAGGAAACAGTCTGTTTGTGAAGTCTGGTAGCGGATATTTGGACCTCTTTGAGGCCTTCGTTGGAAACGGGATTCCTTCATATAATACTAGACAGAAGAATTCTCAGTAACTTCTTAGTGTTGTGTGTATTCAGCTCACAGAGTGGAACCTATCTTCAGAGAGAGCAGATTTGAAACTCTCTATTTGTGGAATTTGCAATTGGAGATTTCAAGCGATTTGAGGCCAATGGAAGAAAGGGAAATATCTCCGTTTAAAAACTAGACAGAATCATTCTCAGAAACTACTTTGTGATTTGTGCATCCACCTGACAGAGTTTAACCTTTCTTTTCATAGAGCAGTTTGAAAACACTCTGTTTGTAAAGTCTGCAAGTGGATATTTGGACCTGTACGAGGCCTTCGTTGGAAACGGGATTTCTTCATATAATGCAAGACAGAGGAGTTCTCAGTAACTTCGCTGTGTTGTGTGTATGCAGCTCACAGAATTGAACCTTTCTTTAGACAGAGCAGATTTGAAACTCTCTTTTTGTGGATTTTGCAATTGGAGATTTCAAGCGATTTGAGGCCAAAGGTTGAAAAGGAAATATCTTCTTTTAAAAACTAGACGGAATCATTCTCTGAAACAACTTAATGATTTGTGCCTTCAGCTCACAGAGTTTAACCTTCCTTTTCATACAGCAGTTAGGAAACACTCTGTTTGTAAAATCTGGAAGCGGACATTTGGACCTCTTTGAGGCCTTCGTTGGAAACGGGATTCCTTCATATAATGCTAGACAGAAGAATTCTCAGTAACTTCTTAGTGTTGTGTGTATTCAACTCAAAGAGTGGAGCATTTCTTTAGAGAGAGCAGATTTGAAACTCTCTTTTTGTGGATTTTGCAATTGGAGATTTCAAGCGATTTGAGGCCAGTGTTTGAAGAGGAAATACCTTCGTATAAAAACTAGACGGAATCATTCTCTGAAACAACTTAATGATTTGTGCCTTCAGCTCACAGAGTTTAACCTTCCTTTTCATAGAGCGGTTAGGAAACACTCTGTTTGTAAAGTCTGGAAGCGGATATTTGGACCTCTACGAGGCCTTCGTTGGAAACGGGATTTCTTCATGTAATGCAAGACCAAAGAATTCTCAGTAACTTCCTTGTGTGTGTGTATTCAACTCACAGAGTTGAACCTTTCTTTAGAGAGAGTAGATTTGAAACTCTCTTTTTGTGGAAATTACATGTGGAGATTTCAAGCGATTTGAGGCCAATGACGGAAAAGGAAATATCTTCGTTTAAAAACTAGACAGAATCATTTTCAGAAACTAGTTTGTGATGTGTGCCTTCAGCAGACAGAGTTTAACGTTTCTTTTCACAGAGCAGTTTGGAAGCACTCTCTTTGTAAAGTCTGCAAGTGGATATTTGGACCTCTTTGAAGGCCTTCGTTGGAAACGGGATTTCTTCATAAAATGCTAGACAGAAGAATTCTCAGCAACTTCTTTGTGTGTGTGTATTCAACCCACAGAGCTGAACCTTCCTTTAGGCAGAGCAGATTTGCAACACTCGTTTTGTGGAATTTACATGTGGAGATTTCAAGCGAATTGAGGTCAATGACAGAAAAGGAAATATCTTCGTTTAAAAACTAGACAGAATCATTCTCAGAAACTACTTTGTGATGTGTGCATCCACCTGACAGAGTTTAACCTTTCTTTTCATAGAGCAGTTCGAAAACACTCTGTTTGTAAAGTCTGCAACTGGATATTTGGACTTCTTTTAACCCTTCGTTGGAAACGGGATTTCTTTATATAATGCAAGACAGAAGAATTCTCAGTGACTTCTTTGTGTTGCGTGTATGCAGCTCACAGAGTTGAACCTTTCTTTAGACAGAGCAGGTTTGAAACTCTCTTTTTGTGGATTTTGCAATTGCAGATTTCAAGCGATTTGAGGCCAATGGTTGAAAAGGAAATATCTTCGTATAAAAACTAGACGGAATCATTCTCTGAAACAACTTAATGATTTGTGCGTTCAGCTCACAGAGTTTAACCTTCCTTTTCATAGAGCAGTTAGGAAACAGTCTGTTTGTGAAGTCTGGTAGCGGATATTTGGACCTCTTTGAGGCCTTCGTTGGAAACGGGATTCCTTCATATAATACTAGACAGAAGAATTCTCAGTAACTTCTTAGTGTTGTGTGTATTCAGCTCACAGAGTGGAACCTATCTTCAGAGAGAGCAGATTTGAAACTCTCTATTTGTGGAATTTGCAATTGGAGATTTCAAGCGATTTGAGGCCAATGGAAGAAAGGGAAATATCTCCGTTTAAAAACTAGACAGAATCATTCTCAGAAACTACTTTGTGATTTGTGCATCCACCTGACAGAGTTTAACCTTTCTTTTCATAGAGCAGTTTGAAAACACTCTGTTTGTAAAGTCTGCAAGTGGATATTTGGACCTGTACGAGGCCTTCGTTGGAAACGGGATTTCTTCATATAATGCAAGACAGAGGAGTTCTCAGTAACTTCGCTGTGTTGTGTGTATGCAGCTCACAGAATTGAACCTTTCTTTAGACAGAGCAGATTTGAAACTCTCTTTTTCTGGATTTTGCAATTGGAGATTTCAAGCGATTTGAGGCCAAAGGTTGAAAAGGAAATATCTTCTTTTAAAAACTAGACGGAATCATTCTCTGAAACAACTTAATGATTTGTGCCTTCAGCTCACAGAGTTTAACCTTCCTTTTCATACAGCAGTTAGGAAACACTCTGTTTGTAAAATCTGGAAGCGGACATTTGGACCTCTTTGAGGCCTTCGTTGGAAACGGGATTCCTTCATATAATGCTAGACAGAAGAATTCTCAGTAACTTCTTAGTGTTGTGTGTATTCAACTCAAAGAGTGGAGCATTTCTTTAGAGAGAGCAGATTTGAAACTCTCTTTTTGTGGATTTTGCAATTGGAGATTTCAAGCGATTTGAGGCCAGTGTTTGAAGAGGAAATACCTTCGTATAAAAACTAGACGGAATCATTCTCTGAAACAACTTAATGATTTGTGCCTTCAGCTCACAGAGTTTAACCTTCCTTTTCATAGAGCGGTTAGGAAACACTCTGTTTGTAAAGTCTGGAAGCGGATATTTGGACCTCTACGAGGCCTTCGTTGGAAACGGGATTTCTTCATGTAATGCAAGACCAAAGAATTCTCAGTAACTTCCTTGTGTGTGTGTATTCAACTCACAGAGTTGAACCTTTCTTTAGAGAGAGTAGATTTGAAACTCTCTTTTTGTGGAAATTACATGTGGAGATTTCAAGCGATTTGAGGCCAATGACGGAAAAGGAAATATCTTCGTTTAAAAACTAGACAGAATCATTTTCAGAAACTAGTTTGTGATGTGTGCCTTCAGCAGACAGAGTTTAACGTTTCTTTTCACAGAGCAGTTTGGAAGCACTCTCTTTGTAAAGTCTGCAAGTGGATATTTGGACCTCTTTGAAGGCCTTCGTTGGAAACGGGATTTCTTCATAAAATGCTAGACAGAAGAATTCTCAGCAACTTCTTTGTGTGTGTGTATTCAACCCACAGAGCTGAACCTTCCTTTAGGCAGAGCAGATTTGCAACACTCGTTTTGTGGAATTTACATGTGGAGATTTCAAGCGAATTGAGGTCAATGACAGAAAAGGAAATATCTTCGTTTAAAAACTAGACAGAATCATTCTCAGAAACTACTTTGTGATGTGTGCATCCACCTGACAGAGTTTAACCTTTCTTTTCATAGAGCAGTTCGAAAACACTCTGTTTGTAAAGTCTGCAACTGGATATTTGGACTTCTTTTAACCCTTCGTTGGAAACGGGATTTCTTTATATAATGCAAGACAGAAGAATTCTCAGTGACTTCTTTGTGTTGCGTGTATGCAGCTCACAGAGTTGAACCTTTCTTTAGACAGAGCAGGTTTGAAACTCTCTTTTTGTGGATTTTGCAATTGCAGATTTCAAGCGATTTGAGGCCAATGGTTGAAAAGGAAATATCTTCGTATAAAAACTAGACGGAATCATTCTCTGAAACAACTTAATGATTTGTGCGTTCAGCTCACAGAGTTTAACCTTCCTTTTCATAGAGCAGTTAGGAAACAGTCTGTTTGTGAAGTCTGGTAGCGGATATTTGGACCTCTTTGAGGCCTTCGTTGGAAACGGGATTCCTTCATATAATACTAGACAGAAGAATTCTCAGTAACTTCTTAGTGTTGTGTGTATTCAGCTCACAGAGTGGAACCTATCTTCAGAGAGAGCAGATTTGAAACTCTCTATTTGTGGAATTTGCAATTGGAGATTTCAAGCGATTTGAGGCCAATGGAAGAAAGGGAAATATCTCCGTTTAAAAACTAGACAGAATCATTCTCAGAAACTACTTTGTGATTTGTGCATCCACCTGACAGAGTTTAACCTTTCTTTTCATAGAGCAGTTTGAAAACACTCTGTTTGTAAAGTCTGCAAGTGGATATTTGGACCTGTACGAGGCCTTCGTTGGAAACGGGATTTCTTCATATAATGCAAGACAGAGGAGTTCTCAGTAACTTCGCTGTGTTGTGTGTATGCAGCTCACAGAATTGAACCTTTCTTTAGACAGAGCAGATTTGAAACTCTCTTTTTCTGGATTTTGCAATTGGAGATTTCAAGCGATTTGAGGCCAAAGGTTGAAAAGGAAATATCTTCTTTTAAAAACTAGACGGAATCATTCTCTGAAACAACTTAATGATTTGTGCCTTCAGCTCACAGAGTTTAACCTTCCTTTTCATACAGCAGTTAGGAAACACTCTGTTTGTAAAATCTGGAAGCGGACATTTGGACCTCTTTGAGGCCTTCGTTGGAAACGGGATTCCTTCATATAATGCTAGACAGAAGAATTCTCAGTAACTTCTTAGTGTTGTGTGTATTCAACTCAAAGAGTGGAGCATTTCTTTAGAGAGAGCAGATTTGAAACTCTCTTTTTGTGGATTTTGCAATTGGAGATTTCAAGCGATTTGAGGCCAGTGTTTGAAGAGGAAATACCTTCGTATAAAAACTAGACGGAATCATTCTCTGAAACAACTTAATGATTTGTGCCTTCAGCTCACAGAGTTTAACCTTCCTTTTCATAGAGCGGTTAGGAAACACTCTGTTTGTAAAGTCTGGAAGCGGATATTTGGACCTCTACGAGGCCTTCGTTGGAAACGGGATTTCTTCATGTAATGCAAGACCAAAGAATTCTCAGTAACTTCCTTGTGTGTGTGTATTCAACTCACAGAGTTGAACCTTTCTTTAGAGAGAGTAGATTTGAAACTCTCTTTTTGTGGAAATTACATGTGGAGATTTCAAGCGATTTGAGGCCAATGACGGAAAAGGAAATATCTTCGTTTAAAAACTAGACAGAATCATTTTCAGAAACTAGTTTGTGATGTGTGCCTTCAGCAGACAGAGTTTAACGTTTCTTTTCACAGAGCAGTTTGGAAGCACTCTCTTTGTAAAGTCTGCAAGTGGATATTTGGACCTCTTTGAAGGCCTTCGTTGGAAACGGGATTTCTTCATAAAATGCTAGACAGAAGAATTCTCAGTAACTTCTTTGTGTGTGTGTATTCAACCCACAGAGCTGAACCTTCCTTTAGGCAGAGCAGATTTGCAACACTCGTTTTGTGGAATTTACATGTGGAGATTTCAAGCGAATTGAGGTCAATGACAGAAAAGGAAATATCTTCGTTTAAAAACTAGACAGAATCATTCTCAGAAACTACTTTGTGATGTGTGCATCCACCTGACAGAGTTTAACCTTTCTTTTCATAGAGCAGTTCGAAAACACTCTGTTTGTAAAGTCTGCAACTGGATATTTGGACTTCTTTTAACCCTTCGTTGGAAACGGGATTTCTTTATATAATGCAAGACAGAAGAATTCTCAGTGACTTCTTTGTGTTGTGTGTATGCAGCTCACAGAGTTGAACCTTTCTTTAGACAGAGCAGGTTTGAAACTCTCTTTTTGTGGATTTTGCAATTGCAGATTTCAAGCGATTTGAGGCCAATGGTTGAAAAGGAAATATCTTCGTATAAAAACTAGACGGAATCATTCTCTGAAACAACTTAATGATTTGTGCGTTCAGCTCACAGAGTTTAACCTTCCTTTTCATAGAGGAGTTAGGAAACAGTCTGTTTGTGAAGTCTGGTAGCGGATATTTGGACCTCTTTGAGGCCTTCGTTGGAAACGGGATTCCTTCATATAATACTAGACAGAAGAATTCTCAGTAACTTCTTAGTGTTGTGTGTATTCAGCTCACAGAGTGGAACCTACCTTCAGAGAGAGCAGATTTGAAACTCTCTATTTGTGGAATTTGCAATTGGAGATTTCAAGCGATTTGAGGCCAATGGAAGAAAGGGAAATATCTCCGTTTAAAAACTAGACAGAATCATTCTCAGAAACTACTTTGTGATTTGTGCATCCGCCTGACAGAGTTTAACCTTTCTTTTCATAGAGCAGTTTGAAAACACTCTGTTTGTAAAGTCTGCAAGTGGATATTTGGACCTGTACGAGGCCTTCGTTGGAAACGGGATTTCTTCATATAATGCAAGACAGAGGAGTTCTCAGTAACTTCTCTGTGTTGTGTGTATGCAGCTCACAGAATTGAACCTTTCTTTAGACAGAGCAGATTTGAAACTCTCTTTTTGTGGATTTTGCAATTGGAGATTTCAAGCGATTTGAGGCCAAAGGTTGAAAAGGAAATATCTTCTTTTAAAAACTAGACGGAATCATTCTCTGAAACAACTTAATGATTTGTGCATTCAGCTCACAGAGTTTAACCTTCCTTTTCATACAGCAGTTAGGAAACACTCTGTTTGTAAAATCTGGAAGCGGACATTTGGACCTCTTTGAGGCCTTCGTTGGAAACGGGATTCCTTCATATAATGCTAGACAGAAGAATTCTCAGTAACTTCTTAGTGTTGTGTGTATTCAACTCAAAGAGTGGAGCATTTCTTTAGAGAGAGCAGATTTGAAACTCTCTTTTTGTGGATTTTGCAATTGGAGATTTCAAGCGATTTGAGGCCAGTGTTTGAAGAGGAAATACCTTCGTATAAAAACTAGACGGAATCATTCTCTGAAACAACTTAATGATTTGTGCGTTCAGCTCACAGAGTTTAACCTTCCTTTTCATAGAGCGGTTAGGAAACACTCTGTTTGTAAAGTCTGGAAGCGGATATTTGGACCTCTACGAGGCCTTCGTTGGAAACGGGATTTCTTCATGTAATGCAAGACCAAAGAATTCTCAGTAACTTCCTTGTGTGTGTGTATTCAACTCACAGAGTTGAACCTTTCTTTAGAGAGAGTAGATTTGAAACTCTCTTTTTGTGGAAATTACATGTGGAGATTTCAAGCGATTTGAGGCCAATGACGGAAAAGGAAATATCTTCGTTTAAAAACTAGACAGAATCATTTTCAGAAACTAGTTTGTGATGTGTGCCTTCAGCAGACAGAGTTTAACGTTTCTTTTCACAGAGCAGTTTGGAAGCACTCTCTTTGTAAAGTCTGCAAGTGGATATTTGGACCTCTTTGAAGGCCTTCGTTGGAAACGGGATTTCTTCATAAAAAGCTAGACAGAAGAATTCTCAGTAACTTCTTTGTGTGTGTGTATTCAACCCACAGAGCTGAACCTTCCTTTAGGCAGAGCAGATTTGCAACACTCGTTTTGTGGAATTTACATGTGGAGATTTCAAGCGAATTGAGGTCAATGACAGAAAAGGAAATATCTTCGTTTAAAAACTAGACAGAATCATTCTCAGAAACTACTTTGTGATGTGTGCATCCACCTGACAGAGTTTAACCTTTCTTTTCATAGAGCAGTTCGAAAACACTCTGTTTGTAAAGTCTGCAACTGGATATTTGGACTTCTTTTAACCCTTCGTTGGAAACGGGATTTCTTTATATAATGCAAGACAGAAGAATTCTCCGTGACTTCTTTGTGTTGTGTGTATGCAGCTCACAGAGTTGAACCTTTCTTTAGACAGAGCAGGTTTGAAACTCTCTTTTTGTGGATTTTGCAATTGCAGATTTCAAGCGATTTGAGGCCAATGGTTGAAAAGGAAATATCTTCGTATAAAAACTAGACGGAATCATTCTCTGAAACAACTTAATGATTTGTGCATTCAGCTCACAGAGTTTAACCTTCCTTTTCATAGAGCAGTTAGGAAACAGTCTGTTTGTGAAGTCTGGTAGCAGATATTTGGACCTCTTTGAGGCCTTCGTTGGAAACGGGATTCCTTCATATAATACTAGACAGAAGAATTCTCAGTAACTTCTTAGTGTTGTGTGTATTCAGCTCACAGAGTGGAACCTATCTTCAGAGAGAGCAGATTTGAAACTCTCTATTTGTGGAATTTGCAATTGGAGATTTCAAGCGATTTGAGGCCAATGGAAGAAAGGGAAATATCTCCGTTTAAAAACTAGACAGAATCATTCTCAGAAACTACTTTGTGATTTGTGCATCCACCTGACAGAGTTTAACCTTTCTTTTCA
Organism: Pan troglodytes; assembly: GCF_028858775.2. Taxonomy (NCBI): domain Eukaryota; kingdom Metazoa; phylum Chordata; class Mammalia; order Primates; family Hominidae; genus Pan; species Pan troglodytes. The sequence goes on along the minus strand of NC_072412.2, from coordinate 17,008,161 downwards.
TAGAGCAGTTTGAAAACACTCTGTTTGTAAAGTCTGCAAGTGGATATTTGGACCTGTACGAGGCCTTCGTTGGAAACGGGATTTCTTCATATAATGCAAGACAGAGGAGTTCTCAGTAACTTCGCTGTGTTGTGTGTATGCAGCTCACAGAATTGAACCTTTCTTTAGACAGAGCAGATTTGAAACTCTCTTTTTGTGGATTTTGCAATTGGAGATTTCAAGCGATTTGAGGCCAAAGGTTGAAAAGGAAATATCTTCTTTTAAAAACTAGACGGAATCATTCTCTGAAACAACTTAATGATTTGTGCCTTCAGCTCACAGAGTTTAACCTTCCTTTTCATACAGCAGTTAGGAAACACTCTGTTTGTAAAATCTGGAAGCGGACATTTGGACCTCTTTGAGGCCTTCGTTGGAAACGGGATTCCTTCATATAATGCTAGACAGAAGAATTCTCAGTAACTTCTTAGTGTTGTGTGTATTCAACTCAAAGAGTGGAGCATTTCTTTAGAGAGAGCAGATTTGAAACTCTCTTTTTGTGGATTTTGCAATTGGAGATTTCAAGCGATTTGAGGCCAGTGTTTGAAGAGGAAATACCTTCGTATAAAAACTAGACGGAATCATTCTCTGAAACAACTTAATGATTTGTGCGTTCAGCTCACAGAGTTTAACCTTCCTTTTCATAGAGCGGTTAGGAAACACTCTGTTTGTAAAGTCTGGAAGCGGATATTTGGACCTCTACGAGGCCTTCGTTGGAAACGGGATTTCTTCATGTAATGCAAGACCAAAGAATTCTCAGTAACTTCCTTGTGTGTGTGTATTCAACTCACAGAGTTGAACCTTTCTTTAGAGAGAGTAGATTTGAAACTCTCTTTTTGTGGAAATTACATGTGGAGATTTCAAGCGATTTGAGGCCAATGACGGAAAAGGAAATATCTTCGTTTAAAAACTAGACAGAATCATTTTCAGAAACTAGTTTGTGATGTGTGCCTTCAGCAGACAGAGTTTAACGTTTCTTTTCACAGAGCAGTTTGGAAGCACTCTCTTTGTAAAGTCTGCAAGTGGATATTTGGACCTCTTTGAAGGCCTTCGTTGGAAACGGGATTTCTTCATAAAATGCTAGACAGAAGAATTCTCAGTAACTTCTTTGTGTGTGTGTATTCAACCCACAGAGCTGAACCTTCCTTTAGGCAGAGCAGATTTGCAACACTCGTTTTGTGGAATTTACATGTGGAGATTTCAAGCGAATTGAGGTCAATGACAGAAAAGGAAATATCTTCGTTTAAAAACTAGACAGAATCATTCTCAGAAACTACTTTGTGATGTGTGCATCCACCTGACAGAGTTTAACCTTTCTTTTCATAGAGCAGTTCGAAAACACTCTGTTTGTAAAGTCTGCAACTGGATATTTGGACTTCTTTTAACCCTTCGTTGGAAACGGGATTTCTTTATATAATGCAAGACAGAAGAATTCTCAGTGACTTCTTTGTGTTGCGTGTATGCAGCTCACAGAGTTGAACCTTTCTTTAGACAGAGCAGGTTTGAAACTCTCTTTTTGTGGATTTTGCAATTGCAGATTTCAAGCGATTTGAGGCCAATGGTTGAAAAGGAAATATCTTCGTATAAAAACTAGACGGAATCATTCTCTGAAACAACTTAATGATTTGTGCGTTCAGCTCACAGAGTTTAACCTTCCTTTTCATAGAGCAGTTAGGAAACAGTCTGTTTGTGAAGTCTGGTAGCGGATATTTGGACCTCTTTGAGGCCTTCGTTGGAAACGGGATTCCTTCATATAATACTAGACAGAAGAATTCTCAGTAACTTCTTAGTGTTGTGTGTATTCAGCTCACAGAGTGGAACCTATCTTCAGAGAGAGCAGATTTGAAACTCTCTATTTGTGGAATTTGCAATTGGAGATTTCAAGCGATTTGAGGCCAATGGAAGAAAGGGAAATATCTCCGTTTAAAAACTAGACAGAATCATTCTCAGAAACTACTTTGTGATTTGTGCATCCACCTGACAGAGTTTAACCTTTCTTTTCATAGAGCAGTTTGAAAACACTCTGTTTGTAAAGTCTGCAAGTGGATATTTGGACCTGTACGAGGCCTTCGTTGGAAACGGGATTTCTTCATATAATGCAAGACAGAGGAGTTCTCAGTAACTTCGCTGTGTTGTGTGTATGCAGCTCACAGAATTGAACCTATCTTTAGACAGAGCAGATTTGAAACTCTCTTTTTGTGGATTTTGCAATTGGAGATTTCAAGCGATTTGAGGCCAAAGGTTGAAAAGGAAATATCTTCTTTTAAAAACTAGACGGAATCATTCTCTGAAACAACTTAATGATTTGTGCATTCAGCTCACAGAGTTTAACCTTCCTTTTCATACAGCAGTTAGGAAACACTCTGTTTGTAAAATCTGGAAGCGGACATTTGGACCTCTTTGAGGCCTTCGTTGGAAACGGGATTCCTTCATATAATGCTAGACAGAAGAATTCTCAGTAACTTCTTAGTGTTGTGTGTATTCAACTCAAAGAGTGGAGCATTTCTTTAGAGAGAGCAGATTTGAAACTCTCTTTTTGTGGATTTTGCAATTGGAGATTTCAAGCGATTTGAGGCCAGTGTTTGAAGAGGAAATACCTTCGTATAAAAACTAGACGGAATCATTCTCTGAAACAACTTAATGATTTGTGCGTTCAGCTCACAGAGTTTAACCTTCCTTTTCATAGAGCGGTTAGGAAACACTCTGTTTGTAAAGTCTGGAAGCGGATATTTGGACCTCTACGAGGCCTTCGTTGGAAACGGGATTTCTTCATATAATGCAAGACCAAAGAATTCTCAGTAACTTCCTTGTGTGTGTGTATTCAACTCACAGAGTTGAACCTTTCTTTAGAGAGAGTAGATTTGAAACTCTCTTTTTGTGGAAATTACATGTGGAGATTTCAAGCGATTTGAGGCCAATGACGGAAAAGGAAATATCTTCGTTTAAAAACTAGACAGAATCATTTTCAGAAACTAGTTTGTGATGTGTGCCTTCAGCAGACAGAGTTTAACGTTTCTTTTCACAGAGCAGTTTGGAAGCACTCTCTTTGTAAAGTCTGCAAGTGGATATTTGGACCTCTTTTAAGGCCTTCGTTGGAAACGGGATTTCTTCATAAAATGCTAGACAGAAGAATTCTCAGCAACTTCTTTGTGTGTGTGTATTCAACCCACAGAGCTGAACCTTCCTTTAGGCAGAGCAGATTTGCAACACTCGTTTTGTGGAATTTACATGTGGAGATTTCAAGCGAATTGAGGTCAATGACAGAAAAGGAAATATCTTCGTTTAAAAACTAGACAGAATCATTCTCAGAAACTACTTTGTGATGTGTGCATCCACCTGACAGAGTTTAACCTTTCTTTTCATAGAGCAGTTCGAAAACACTCTGTTTGTAAAGTCTGCAACTGGATATTTGGACTTCTTTTAACCCTTCGTTGGAAACGGGATTTCTTTATATAATGCAAGACAGAAGAATTCTCAGTGACTTCTTTGTGTTGTGTGTATGCAGCTCACAGAGTTGAACCTTTCTTTAGACAGAGCAGGTTTGAAACTCTCTTTTTGTGGATTTTGCAATTGCAGATTTCAAGCGATTTGAGGCCAATGGTTGAAAAGGAAATATCTTCGTATAAAAACTAGACGGAATCATTCTCTGAAACAACTTAATGATTTGTGCGTTCAGCTCACAGAGTTTAACCTTCCTTTTCATAGAGCAGTTAGGAAACAGTCTGTTTGTGAAGTCTGGTAGCGGATATTTGGACCTCTTTGAGGCCTTCGTTGGAAACGGGATTCCTTCATATAATACTAGACAGAAGAATTCTCAGTAACTTCTTAGTGTTGTGTGTATTCAGCTCACAGAGTGGAACCTATCTTCAGAGAGAGCAGATTTGAAACTCTCTTTTTGTGGAATTTGCAATTGGAGATTTCAAGCGATTTGAGGCCAATGGAAGAAAGGGAAATATCTCCGTTTAAAAACTAGACAGAATCATTCTCAGAAACTACTTTGTGATTTGTGCATCCACCTGACAGAGTTTAACCTTTCTTTTCATAGAGCAGTTTGAAAACACTCTGTTTGTAAAGTCTGCAAGTGGATATTTGGACCTGTACGAGGCCTTCGTTGGAAACAGGATTTCTTCATATAATGCAAGACAGAGGAATTCTCAGTAACTTCTTTGTGTTGTGTCTATGCAGCTCACAGAATTGAACCTTTCTTTAGACAGAGGAGATTTGAAACTCTCTTTTTGTGGATTTTGCAATTGGAGATTTCAAGCGATTTGAGGCCAAAGGTTGAAAAGGAAATATCTTCTTTTAAAAACTAGACGGAATCATTCTCTGAAACAACTTAATGATTTGTGCATTCAGCTCACAGAGTTTAACCTTCCTTTTCATACAGCAGTTAGGAAACACTCTGTTTGTAAAATCTGGAAGCGGACATTTGGACCTCTTTGAGGCCTTCGTTGGAAACGGGATTCCTACATATAATGCTAGACAGAAGAATTCTCAGTAACTTCTTAGTGTTGTGTGTATTCAACTCAAAGAGTGGAGCATTTCTTTAGAGAGAGCAGATTTGAAACTCTCTTTTTGTGGATTTTGCAATTGGAGATTTCAAGCGATTTGAGGCCAGTGTTTGAAGAGGAAATACCTTCGTATAAAAACTAGACGGAATCATTCTCTGAAACAACTTAATGATTTGTGCGTTCAGCTCACAGAGTTTAACCTTCCTTTTCATAGAGCGGTTAGGAAACACTCTGTTTGTAAAGTCTGGAAGCGGATATTTGGACCTCTACGAGGCCTTCGTTGGAAACGGGATTTCTTCATATAATGCAAGACCAAAGAATTCTCAGTAACTTCCTTGTGTGTGTGTATTCAACTCACAGAGTTGAACCTTTCTTTAGAGAGAGTAGATTTGAAACTCTCTTTTTGTGGAAATTACATGTGGAGATTTCAAGCGATTTGAGGCCAATGACGGAAAAGGAAATATCTTCGTTTAAAAACTAGACAGAATCATTTTCAGAAACTAGTTTGTGATGTGTGCCTTCAGCAGACAGAGTTTAACGTTTCTTTTCACAGAGCAGTTTGGAAGCACTCTCTTTGTAAAGTCTGCAAGTGGATATTTGGACCTCTTTGAAGGCCTTCGTTGGAAACGGGATTTCTTCATAAAATGCTAGACAGAAGAATTCTCAGTAACTTCTTTGTGTGTGTGTATTCAACCCACAGAGCTGAACCTTCCTTTAGGCAGAGCAGATTTGCAACACTCGTTTTGTGGAATTTACATGTGGAGATTTCAAGCGAATTGAGGTCAATGACAGAAAAGGAAATATCTTCGTTTAAAAACTAGACAGAATCATTCTCAGAAACTACTTTGTGATGTGTGCATCCACCTGACAGAGTTTAACCTTTCTTTTCATAGAGCAGTTCGAAAACGCTCTGTTTGTAAAGTCTGCAACTGGATATTTGGACTTCTTTTAACCCTTCGTTGGAAACGGGATTTCTTTATATAATGCAAGACAGAAGAATTCTCCGTGACTTCTTTGTGTTGTGTGTATGCAGCTCACAGAGTTGAACCTTTCTTTAGACAGAGCAGGTTTGAAACTCTCTTTTTGTGGATTTTGCAATTGCAGATTTCAAGCGATTTGAGGCCAATGGTTGAAAAGGAAATATCTTCGAATAAAAAATAGACGGAATCATTCTCTGAAACAACTTAATGATTTGTGCGTTCAGCTCACAGAGTTTAACCTTCCTTTTCATAGAGGAGTTAGGAAACAGTCTGTTTGTGAAGTCTGGTAGCGGATATTTGGACCTCTTTGAGGCCTTCGTTGGAAACGGGATTCCTTCATATAATACTAGACAGAAGAATTCTCAGTAACTTCTTAGTGTTGTGTGTATTCAGCTCACAGAGAGGAACCTATCTTCAGAGAAAGCAGATTTGAAACTCTCTATTTGTGGAATTTGCAATTGGAGATTTCAAGCGATTTGAGGCCAATGGAAGAAAGGGAAATATCTCCGTTTAAAAACTAGACAGAATCATTCTCAGAAACTACTTTGTGATTTGTGCATCCGCCTGACAGAGTTTAACCTTTCTTTTCATAGAGCAGTTTGAAAACACTCTGTTTGTAAAGTCTGCAAGTGGATATTTGGACCTGTACGAGGCCTTCGTTGGAAACGGGATTTCTTCATATAATGCAAGACAGAGGAATTCTCAGTAACTTCTCTGTGTTGTGTGTATGCTGCTCACAGAATTGAACCTTTCTTTAGACAGAGCAGATTTGAAACTCTCTTTTTGTGGATTTTGCAATTGGAGATTTCAAGCGATTTGAGGCCAAAGGTTGAAAAGGAAATATCTTCTTTTAAAAACTAGACGGAATCATTCTCTGAAACAACTTAATGATTTGTGCATTCAGCTCACAGAGTTTAACCTTCCTTTTCATACAGCAGTTAGGAAACACTCTGTTTGTAAAATCTGGAAGCGGACATTTGGACCTCTTTGAGGCCTTCGTTGGAAACGGGATTCCTTCATATAATGCTAGACAGAAGAATTCTCAGTAACTTCTTAGTGTTGTGTGTATTCAACTCAAAGAGTGGAGCATTTCTTTAGAGAGAGCAGATTTGAAACTCTCTTTTTGTGGATTTTGCAATTGGAGATTTCAAGCGATTTGAGGCCAGTGTTTGAAGAGGAAATACCTTCGTATAAAAACTAGACGGAATCATTCTCTGAAACAACTTAATGATTTGTGCGTTCAGCTCACAGAGTTTAACCTTCCTTTTCATAGAGCGGTTAGGAAACACTCTGTTTGTAAAGTCTGGAAGCGGATATTTGGACCTCTACGAGGCCTTCGTTGGAAACGGGATTTCTTCATATAATGCAAGACAGAAGAATTCTCAGTAACTTCCTTGTGTGTGTGTATTCAACTCACAGAGTTGAACCTTTCTTTAGAGAGAGTAGATTTCAAACTCTCTTTTCGTGGAAATTACATGTGGAGATTTCAAGCGATTTGAGGCCAATGACGGAAAAGGAAATATCTTCGTTTAAAAACTAGACAGAATCATTTTCAGAAACTAGTTTGTGATGTGTGCCTTCAGCAGACAGAGTTTAACGTTTCTTTTCACAGAGCAGTTTGGAAGCACTCTCTTTGTAAAGTCTGCAAGTGGATATTTGGACCTCTTTGAAGGCCTTCGTTGGAAACGGGATTTCTTCATAAAATGCTAGACAGAAGAATTCTCAGTAACTTCTTTGTGTGTGTGTATTCAACCCACAGAGCTGAACCTTCCTTTAGGCAGAGCAGATTTGCAACACTCGTTTTGTGGAATTTACATGTGGAGATTTCAAGCGAATTGAGGTCAATGACAGAAAAGGAAATATCTTCGTTTAAAAACTAGACAGAATCATTCTCAGAAACTACTTTGTGATGTGTGCATCCACCTGACAGAGTTTAACCTTTCTTTTCATAGAGCAGTTCGAAAACACTCTGTTTGTAAAGTCTGCAACTGGATATTTGGACTTCTTTTAACCCATCGTTGGAAACGGGATTTCTTTATATAATGCAAGACAGAAGAATTCTCCGTGACTTCTTTGTGTTGTGTGTATGCAGCTCACAGAGTTGAACCTTTCTTTAGACAGAGCAGGTTTGAAACTCTCTTTTTGTGGATTTTGCAATTGCAGATTTCAAGCGATTTGAGGCCAATGGTTGAAAAGGAAATATCTTCGTATAAAAACTAGACGGAATCATTCTCTGAAACAACTTAATGATTTGTGCGTTCAGCTCACAGAGTTTAACCTTCCTTTTCATAGAGCAGTTAGGAAACAGTCTGTTTGTGAAGTCTGGTAGCGGATATTTGGACCTCTTTGAGGCCTTCGTTGGAAACGGGATTCCTTCATATAATACTAGACAGAAGAATTCTCAGTAACTTCTTAGTGTTGTGTGTATTCATCTCACAGAGTGGAACCTATCTTCAGAGAGAGCAGGTTTGAAACTCTCTATTTGTGGAATTTGCAATTGGAGATTTCAAGCGATTTGAGGCCAATGGAAGAAAGAGAAATATCTCCGTTTAAAAACTAGACAGAATCATTCTCAGAAACTACTTTGTGATTTGTGCATCCACCTGACAGAGTTTAACCTTTCTTTTCATAGAGCAGTTTGAAAACACTCTGTTTGTAAAGTCTGCAAGTGGATATTTGGACCTGTACAAGGCCTTCGTTGGAAACGGGATTTCTTCATATAATGCAAGACAGAGGAATTCTCAGTAACTTCTCTGTGTTGTGTGTATGCAGCTCACAGAATTGAACCTTTCTTTAGACAGAGCAGATTTGAAACTCTCTTTTTGTGGATTTTGCAATTGGAGATTTCAAGCGATTTGAGGCCAAAGGTTGAAAAGGAAATATCTTCTTTTAAAAACTAGACGGAATCATTCTCTGAAACAACTTAATGATTTGTGCATTCAGCTCACAGAGTTTAACCTTCCTTTTCATACAGCAGTTAGGAAACACTCTGTTTGTAAAATCTGGAAGCGGACATTTGGACCTCTTTGAGGCCTTCGTTGGAAACGGGATTCCTTCATATAATGCTAGACAGAAGAATTCTCAGTAACTTCTTAGTGTTGTGTGTATTCAACTCAAAGAGTGGAGCATTTCTTTAGAGAGAGCAGATTTGAAACTCTCTTTTTGTGGATTTTGCAATTGGAGATTTCAAGCGATTTGAGGCCAGTGTTTGAAGAGGAAATACCTTCGTATAAAAACTAGACGGAATCATTCTCTGAAACAACTTAATGATTTGTGCGTTCAGCTCACAGAGTTTAACCTTCCTTTTCATAGAGCGGTTAGGAAACACTCTGTTTGTAAAGTCTGGAAGCGGATATTTGGACCTCTACGAGGCCTTCGTTGGAAACGGGATTTCTTCATATAATGCAAGACAGAAGAATTCTCAGTAACTTCCTTGTGTGTGTGTATTCAACTCACAGAGTTGAACCTTTCTTTAGAGAGAGTAGATTTCAAACTCTCTTTTCGTGGAAATTACATGTGGAGATTTCAAGCGATTTGAGGCCAATGACGGAAAAGGAAATATCTTCGTTTAAAAACTAGACAGAATCATTTTCAGAAACTAGTTTGTGATGTGTGCCTTCAGCAGACAGAGTTTAACGTTTCTTTTCACAGAGCAGTTTGGAAGCACTCTCTTTGTAAAGTCTGCAAGTGGATATTTGGACCTCTTTGAAGGCCTTCGTTGGAAACGGGATTTCTTCATAAAATGCTAGACAGAAGAATTCTCAGTAACTTCTTTGTGTGTGTGTATTCAACCCACAGAGCTGAACCTTCCTTTAGGCAGAGCAGATTTGCAACACTCGTTTTGTGGAATTTACATGTGGAGATTTCAAGCGAATTGAGGTCAATGACAGAAAAGGAAATATCTTCGTTTAAAAACTAGACAGAATCATTCTCAGAAACTACTTTGTGATGTGTGCATCCACCTGACAGAGTTTAACCTTTCTTTTCATAGAGCAGTTCGAAAACACTCTGTTTGTAAAGTCTGCAACTGGATATTTGGACTTCTTTTAACCCTTCGTTGGAAACGGGATTTCTTTATATAATGCAAGACAGAAGAATTCTCAGTGACTTCTTTGTGTTGTGTGTATGCAGCTCACAGAGTTGAACCTTTCTTTAGACAGAGCAGGTTTGAAACTCTCTTTTTGTGGATTTTGCAATTGCAGATTTCAAGCGATTTGAGGCCAATGGTTGAAAAGGAAATATCTTCGTATAAAAACTAGACGGAATCATTCTCTGAAACAACTTAATGATTTGTGCGTTCAGCTCACAGAGTTTAACCTTCCTTTTCATAGAGCAGTTAGGAAACAGTCTGTTTGTGAAGTCTGGTAGCGGATATTTGGACCTCTTTGAGGCCTTCGTTGGAAACGGGATTCCTTCATATAATACTAGACAGAAGAATTCTCAGTAACTTCTTAGTGTTGTGTGTATTCAGCTCACAGAGTGGAACCTATCTTCAGAGAGAGCAGGTTTGAAACTCTCTATTTGTGGAATTTGCAATTGGAGATTTCAAGCGATTTGAGGCCAATGGAAGAAAGAGAAATATCTCCGTTTAAAAACTAGACAGAATCATTCTCAGAAACTACTTTGTGATTTGTGCATCCACCTGACAGAGTTTAACCTTTCTTTTCATAGAGCAGTTTGAAAACACTCTGTTTGTAAAGTCTGCAAGTGGATATTTGGACCTGTACAAGGCCTTCGTTGGAAACGGGATTTCTTCATATAATGCAAGACAGAGGAATTCTCAGTAACTTCTCTGTGTTGTGTGTATGCAGCTCACAGAATTGAACCTTTCTTTAGACAGAGCAGATTTGAAACTCTCTTTTTGTGGATTTTGCAATTGGAGATTTCAAGCGATTTGAGGCCAAAGGTTGAAAAGGAAATATCTTCTTTTAAAAACTAGACGGAATCATTCTCTGAAACAACTTAATGATTTGTGCATTCAGCTCACAGAGTTTAACCTTCCTTTTCATACAGCAGTTAGGAAACACTCTGTTTGTAAAATCTGGAAGCGGACATTTGGACCTCTTTGAGGCCTTCGTTGGAAACGGGATTCCTTCATATAATGCTAGACAGAAGAATTCTCAGTAACTTCTTAGTGTTGTGTGTATTCAACTCAAAGAGTGGAGCATTTCTTTAGAGAGAGCAGATTTGAAACTCTCTTTTTGTGGATTTTGCAATTGGAGATTTCAAGCGATTTGAGGCCAGTGTTTGAAGAGGAAATACCTTCGTATAAAAACTAGACGGAATCATTCTCTGAAACAACTTAATGATTTGTGCGTTCAGCTCACAGAGTTTAACCTTCCTTTTCATAGAGCGGTTAGGAAACACTCTGTTTGTAAAGTCTGGAAGCGGATATTTGGACCTGTACGAGGCCTTCGTTGGAAACGGGATTTCTTCATATAATGCAAGACAGAAGAATTCTCAGTAACTTCCTTGTGTGTGTGTATTCAACTCACAGAGTTGAACCTTTCTTTAGAGAGAGTAGATTTCAAACTCTCTTTTCGTGGAAATTACATGTGGAGATTTCAAGCGATTTGAGGCCAATGACGGAAAAGGAAATATCTTCGTTTAAAAACTAGACAGAATCATTTTCAGAAACTAGTTTGTGATGTGTGCCTTCAGCAGACAGAGTTTAACGTTTCTTTTCACAGAGCAGTTTGGAAGCACTCTCTTTGTAAAGTCTGCAAGTGGATATTTGGACCTCTTTGAAGGCCTTCGTTGGAAACGGGATTTCTTCATAAAATGCTAGACAGAAGAATTCTCAGTAACTTCTTTGTGTGTGTGTATTCAACCCACAGAGCTGAACCTTCCTTTAGGCAGAGCAGATTTGCAACACTCGTTTTGTGGAATTTACATGTGGAGATTTCAAGCGAATTGAGGTCAATGACAGAAAAGGAAATATCTTCGTTTAAAAACTAGACAGAATCATTCTCAGAAACTACTTTGTGATGTGTGCATCCACCTGACAGAGTTTAACCTTTCTTTTCATAGAGCAGTTCGAAAACACTCTGTTTGTAAAGTCTGCAACTGGATATTTGGACTTCTTTTAACCCTTCGTTGGAAACGGGATTTCTTTATATAATGCAAGACAGAAGAATTCTCAGTGACTTCTTTGTGTTGTGTGTATGCAGCTCACAGAGTTGAACCTTTCTTTAGACAGAGCAGGTTTGAAACTCTCTTTTTGTGGATTTTGCAATTGCAGATTTCAAGCGATTTGAGGCCAATGGTTGAAAAGGAAATATCTTCGTATAAAAACTAGACGGAATCATTCTCTGAAACAACTTAATGATTTGTGCGTTCAGCTCACAGAGTTTAACCTTCCTTTTCATAGAGCAGTTAGGAAACAGTCTGTTTGTGAAGTCTGGTAGCGGATATTTGGACCTCTTTGAGGCCTTCGTTGGAAACGGGATTCCTTCATATAATACTAGACAGAAGAATTCTCAGTAACTTCTTAGTGTTGTGTGTATTCAGCTCACAGAGTGGAACCTATCTTCAGAGAGAGCAGGTTTGAAACTCTCTATTTGTGGAATTTGCAATTGGAGATTTCAAGCGATTTGAGGCCAATGGAAGAAAGAGAAATATCTCCGTTTAAAAACTAGACAGAATCATTCTCAGAAACTACTTTGTGATTTGTGCATCCACCTGACAGAGTTTAACCTTTCTTTTCATAGAGCAGTTTGAAAACACTCTGTTTGTAAAGTCTGCAAGTGGATATTTGGACCTGTACAAGGCCTTCGTTGGAAACGGGATTTCTTCATATAATGCAAGACAGAGGAATTCTCAGTAACTTCTCTGTGTTGTGTGTATGCAGCTCACAGAATTGAACCTTTCTTTAGACAGAGCAGATTTGAAACTCTCTTTTTGTGGATTTTGCAATTGGAGATTTCAAGCGATTTGAGGCCAAAGGTTGAAAAGGAAATATCTTCTTTTAAAAACTAGACGGAATCATTCTCTGAAACAACTTAATGATTTGTGCATTCAGCTCACAGAGTTTAACCTTCCTTTTCATACAGCAGTTAGGAAACACTCTGTTTGTAAAATCTGGAAGCGGACATTTGGACCTCTTTGAGGCCTTCGTTGGAAACGGGATTCCTTCATATAATGCTAGACAGAAGAATTCTCAGTAACTTCTTAGTGTTGTGTGTATTCAACTCAAAGAGTGGAGCATTTCTTTAGAGAGAGCAGATTTGAAACTCTCTTTTTGTGGATTTTGCAATTGGAGATTTCAAGCGATTTGAGGCCAGTGTTTGAAGAGGAAATACCTTCGTATAAAAACTAGACGGAATCATTCTCTGAAACAACTTAATGATTTGTGCGTTCAGCTCACAGAGTTTAACCTTCCTTTTCATAGAGCGGTTAGGAAACACTCTGTTTGTAAAGTCTGGAAGCGGATATTTGGACCTGTACGAGGCCTTCGTTGGAAACGGGATTTCTTCATATAATGCAAGACAGAAGAATTCTCAGTAACTTCCTTGTGTGTGTGTATTCAACTCACAGAGTTGAACCTTTCTTTAGAGAGAGTAGATTTCAAACTCTCTTTTCGTGGAAATTACATGTGGAGATTTCAAGCGATTTGAGGCCAATGACGGAAAAGGAAATATCTTCGTTTAAAAACTAGACAGAATCATTTTCAGAAACTAGTTTGTGATGTGTGCCTTCAGCAGACAGAGTTTAACGTTTCTTTTCACAGAGCAGTTTGGAAGCACTCTCTTTGTAAAGTCTGCAAGTGGATATTTGGACCTCTTTGAAGGCCTTCGTTGGAAACCGGATTTCTTCATAAAATGCTAGACAGAAGAATTCTCAGTAACTTCTTTGTGTGTGTGTATTCAACCCACAGAGCTGAACCTTCCTTTAGGCAGAGCAGATTTGCAACACTCGTTTTGTGGAATTTACATGTGGAGATTTCAAGCGAATTGAGGTCAATGACAGAAAAGGAAATATCTTCGTTTAAAAACTAGACAGAATCATTCTCAGAAACTAATTTGTGATGTGTGCATCCACCTGACAGAGTTTAACCTTTCTTTTCATAGAGCAGTTCGAAAACACTCTGTTTGTAAAGTCTGCAACTGGATATTTGGACTTCTTTTAACCCTTCGTTGGAAACGGGAATTCTTTATATAATGCAAGACAGAAGAATTCTCAGTGACTTCTTTGTGTTGTGTGTATGCAGCTCACAGAGTTGAACCTTTCTTTAGACAGAGCAGGTTTGAAACTCTCTTTTTGTGGATTTTGCAATTGGAGATTTCAAGCGATTTGAGGCCAATGGTTGAAAAGGAAATATCTTCGTATAAAAACTAGACGGAATCATTCTCTGAAACAACTTAATGATTTGTGCGTTCAGCTCACAGAGTTTAACCTTCCTTTTCATAGAGCAGTTAGGAAACAGTCTGTTTGTGAAGTCTGGTAGCGGATATTTGGACCTCTTTGAGGCCTTCGTTGGAAACGGGATTCCTTCATATAATACTAGACAGAAGAATTCTCAGTAACTTCCTTGTGTGTGTGTATTCAACTCACAGAGTTGAACCTTTCTTTAGAGAGAGTAGATTTGAAACTCTCTTTTCGTGGAAATTACATGTGGAGATTTCAAGCGATTTGAGGCCAATGACGGAAAAGGAAATATCTTCGTTTAAAAACTAGACAGAATCATTTTCAGAAACTAGTTTGTGATGTGTGCCTTCAGCAGACAGAGTTTAACGTTTCTTTTCACAGAGCAGTTTGGAAGCACTCTCTTTGTAAAGTCTGCAAGTGGATATTTGGACCTCTTTGAAGGCCTTCGTTGGAAACGGGATTTCTTCATAAAATGCTAGACAGAAGAATTCTCAGTAACTTCTTTGTGTGTGTGTATTCAACCCACAGAGCTGAACCTTCCTTTAGGCAGAGCAGATTTGCAACACTCGTTTTGTGGAATTTACATGTGGAGATTTCAAGCGAATTGAGGTCAATGACAGAAAAGGAAATATCTTCGTTTAAAAACTAGACAGAATCATTCTCAGAAACTACTTTGTGATGTGTGCATCCACCTGACAGAGTTTAACCTTTCTTTTCATAGAGCAGTTCGAAAACGCTCTGTTTGTAAAGTCTGCAACTGGATATTTGGACTTCTTTTAACCCTTCGTTGGAAACGGGATTTCTTTATATAATGCAAGACAGAAGAATTCTCCGTGACTTCTTTGTGTTGTGTGTATGCAGCTCACAGAGTTGAACCTTTCTTTAGACAGAGCAGGTTTGAAACTCTCTTTTTGTGGATTTTGCAATTGGAGATTTCAAGCGATTTGAGGCCAATGGTTGAAAAGGAAATATCTTCGTATAAAAACTAGACGGAATCATTCTCTGAAACAACTTAATGATTTGTGCGTTCAGCTCACAGAGTTTAACCTTCCTTTTCATAGAGGAGTTAGGAAACAGTCTGTTTGTGAAGTCTGGTAGCGGATATTTGGACCTCTTTGAGGCCTTCGTTGGAAACGGGATTCCTTCATATAATACTAGACAGAAGAATTCTCAGTAACTTCTTAGTGTTGTGTGTATTCAGCTCACAGAGAGGAACCTATCTTCAGAGAGAGCAGATTTGAAACTCTCTATTTGTGGAATTTGCAATTGGAGATTTCAAGCGATTTGAGGCCAATGGAAGAAAGGGAAATATCTCCGTTTAAAAACTAGACAGAATCATTCTCAGAAACTACTTTGTGATTTGTGCATCCACCTGACAGAGTTTAACCTTTCTTTTCATAGAGCAGTTTGAAAACACTCTGTTTGTAAAGTCTGCAAGTGGATATTTGCACCTGTACGAGGCCTTCGTTGGAAACGGGATTTCTTCATATAATGCAAGACAGAGGAGTTCTCAGTAACTTCTCTGTGTTGTGTGTATGCAGCTCACAGAATTGAACCTTTCTTTAGACAGAGCAGATTTGAAACTCTCTTTTTGTGGATTTTGCAATTGGAGATTTCAAGCGATTTGAGGCCAAAGGTTGAAAAGGAAATATCTTCTTTTAAAAACTAGACGGAATCATTCTCTGAAACAACTTAATGATTTGTGCATTCAGCTCACAGAGTTTAACCTTCCTTTTCATACAGCAGTTAGGAAACACTCTGTTTGTAAAATCTGGAAGCGGACATTTGGACCTCTTTGAGGCCTTCGTTGGAAACGGGATTCCTTCATATAATGCTAGACAGAAGAATTCTCAGTAACTTCTTAGTGTTGTGTGTATTCAACTCAAAGAGTGGAGCATTTCTTTAGAGAGAGCAGATTTGAAACTCTCTTTTTGTGGATTTTGCAATTGGAGATTTCAAGCGATTTGAGGCCAGTGTTTGAAGAGGAAATACCTTCGTATAAAAACTAGACGGAATCATTCTCTGAAACAACTTAATGATTTGTGCGTTCAGCTCACAGAGTTTAACCTTCCTTTTCATAGAGCGGTTAGGAAACACTCTGTTTGTAAAGTCTGGAAGCGGATATTTGGACCTCTACGAGGCCTTCGTTGGAAACGGGATTTCTTCATGTAATGCAAGACCAAAGAATTCTCAGTAACTTCCTTGTGTGTGTGTATTCAACTCACAGAGTTGAACCTTTCTTTAGAGAGAGTAGATTTGAAACTCTCTTTTTGTGGAAATTACATGTGGAGATTTCAAGCGATTTGAGGCCAATGACGGAAAAGGAAATATCTTCGTTTAAAAACTAGACAGAATCATTTTCAGAAACTAGTTTGTGATGTGTGCCTTCAGCAGACAGAGTTTAACGTTTCTTTTCACAGAGCAGTTTGGAAGCACTCTCTTTGTAAAGTCTGCAAGTGGATATTTGGACCTCTTTGAAGGCCTTCGTTGGAAACGGGATTTCTTCATAAAATGCTAGACAGAAGAATTCTCAGTAACTTCTTTGTGTGTGTGTATTCAACCCACAGAGCTGAACCTTCCTTTAGGCAGAGCAGATTTGCAACACTCGTTTTGTGGAATTTACATGTGGAGATTTCAAGCGAATTGAGGTCAATGACAGAAAAGGAAATATCTTCGTTTAAAAACTAGACAGAATCATTCTCAGAAACTACTTTGTGATGTGTGCATCCACCTGACAGAGTTTAACCTTTCTTTTCATAGAGCAGTTCGAAAACGCTCTGTTTGTGAAGTCTGCAACTGGATATTTGGACTTCTTTTAACCCTTCGTTGGAAACGGGATTTCTTTATATAATGCAAGACAGAAGAATTCTCAGTGACTTCTTTGTGTTGTGTGTATGCAGCTCACAGAGTTGAACCTTTCTTTAGACAGAGCAGGTTTGAAACTCTCTTTTTGTGGATTTTGCAATTGCAGATTTCAAGCGATTTGAGGCCAATGGTTGAAAAGGAAATATCTTCGTATAAAAACTAGACGGAATCATTCTCTGAAACAACTTAATGATTTGTGCGTTCAGCTCACAGAGTTTAACCTTCCTTTTCATAGAGGAGTTAGGAAACACTCTGTTTGTGAAGTCTGGTAGCGGATATTTGGACCTCTTTGAGGCCTTCGTTGGAAACGGGATTCCTTCATATAATACTAGACAGAAGAATTCTCAGTAACTTCTTAGTGTTGTGTGTATTCAGCTCACAGAGAGGAACCTATCTTCAGAGAGAGCAGATTTGAAACTCTCTATTTGTGGAATTTGCAATTGGAGATTTCAAGCGATTTGAGGCCAATGGAAGAAAGGGAAATATCTCCGTTTAAAAACTAGACAGAATCATTCTCAGAAACTACTTTGTGATTTGTGCATCCACCTGACAGAGTTTAACCTTTCTTTTCATAGAGCAGTTTGAAAACACTCTGTTTGTAAAGTCTGTAAGTGGATATTTGCACCTGTACGAGGCCTTCGTTGGAAACGGGATTTCTTCATATAATGCAAGACAGAGGAATTCTCAGTAACTTCTCTGTGTTGTGTGTATGCAGCTCACAGAATTGAACCTTTCTTTAGAAAGAGCAGATTTGAAACTCTCTTTTTGTGGATTTTGCAATTGGAGATTTCAAGCGATTTGAGGCCAAAGGTTGAAAAGGAAATATCTTCTTTTAAAAACTAGACGGAATCATTCTCTGAAACAACTTAATGATTTGTGCATTCAGCTCACAGAGTTTAACCTTCCTTTTCATACAGCAGTTAGGAAACACTCTGTTTGTAAAATCTGGAAGGGAAATTTGGACCTCTTTGAGGCCTTTGTTGGAAACGGGATTCCTTCATATAATGCTAGACAGAAGAATTCTCAATAACTTCTTAGTGTTGTGTGTATTCAACTCAAAGAGTGGAGCATTTCTTTAGAGAGAGCAGATTTGAATCTCTCTTTTTGTGGATTTTGCAATTGGAGATTTCAAGCGATTTGAGGCCAGTGTTTGAAGAGGAAATACCTTCGTATAAAAACTAGACGGAATCATTCTCTGAAACAACTTAATGATTTGTGCGTTCAGCTCACAGAGTTTAACCTTCCTTTTCATAGAGCGGTTAGGAAACACTCTGTTTGTAAAGTCTGGAAGCGGATATTTGGACCTCTACGAGGCCTTCGTTGGAAACGGGATTTCTTCATGTAATGCAAGACCAAAGAATTCTCAGTAACTTCCTTGTGTGTGTGTATTCAACTCACAGAGTTGAACCTTTCTTTAGAGAGAGTAGATTTGAAACTCTCTTTTCGTGGAAATTACATGTGGAGATTTCAAGCGATTTGAGGCCAATGACGGAAAAGGAAATATCTTCGTTTAAAAACTAGACAGAATCATTTTCAGAAACTAGTTTGTGATGTGTGCCTTCAGCAGACAGAGTTTAACGTTTCTTTTCACAGAGCAGTTTGGAAGCACTCTCTTTGTAAAGTCTGCAAGTGGATATTTGGACCTCTTTGAAGGCCTTCGTTGGAAACGGGATTTCTTCATAAAATGCTAGACAGAAGAATTCTCAGTAACTTCTTTGTGTGTGTGTATTCAACCCACAGAGCTGAACCTTCCTTTAGGCAGAGCAGATTTGCAACACTCGTTTTGTGGAATTTACATGTGGAGATTTCAAGCGAATTGAGGTCAATGACAGAAAAGGAAATATCTTCGTTTAAAAACTAGACAGAATCATTCTCAGAAACTACTTTGTGATGTGTGCATCCACCTGACAGAGTTTAACCTTTCTTTTCATAGAGCAGTTCGAAAACGCTCTGTTTGTAAAGTCTGCAACTGGATATTTGGACTTCTTTTAACCCTTCGTTGGAAACGGGATTTCTTTATATAATGCAAGACAGAAGAATTCTCCGTGACTTCTTTGTGTTGTGTGTATGCAGCTCACAGAGTTGAACCTTTCTTTAGACAGAGCAGGTTTGAAACTCTCTTTCTGTGGATTTTGCAATTGGAGATTTCAAGCGATTTGAGGCCAATGGTTGAAAAGGAAATATCTTCGTATAAAAACTAGACGGAATCATTCTCTGAAACAACTTAATGATTTGTGCGTTCAGCTCACAGAGTTTAACCTTCCTTTTCATAGAGGAGTTAGGAAACAGTCTGTTTGTGAAGTCTGGTAGCGGATATTTGGACCTCTTTGAGGCCTTCGTTGGAAACGGGATTCCTTCATATAATACTAGACAGAAGAATTCTCAGTAACTTCTTAGTGTTGTGTGTATTCAGCTCACAGAGAGGAACCTATCTTCAGAGAGAGCAGATTTGAAACTCTCTATTTGTGGAATTTGCAATTGGAGATTTCAAGCGATTTGAGGCCAATGGAAGAAAGGGAAATATCTCCGTTTAAAAACTAGACAGAATCATTCTCAGAAACTACTTTGTGATTTGTGCATCCACCTGACAGAGTTTAACCTTTCTTTTCATAGAGCAGTTTGAAAACACTCTGTTTGTAAAGTCTGCAAGTGGATATTTGGACCTGTACGAGGCCTTCGTTGGAAACGGGATTCCTTCATATAATGCTAGACAGAAGAATTCTCAGTAACTTCTTAGTGTTGTGTGTATTCAACTCAAAGAGTGGAGCATTTCTTTAGAGAGAGCAGATTTGAAACTCTCTTTTTGTGGATTTTGCAATTGGAGATTTCAAGCGATTTGAGGCCAGTGTTTGAAGAGGAAATACCTTCGTATAAAAACTAGACGGAATCATTCTCTGAAACAACTTAATGATTTGTGCGTTCAGCTCACAGAGTTTAACCTTCCTTTTCATAGAGCGGTTAGGAAACACTCTGTTTGTAAAGTCTGGAAGCGGATATTTGGACCTCTACGAGGCCTTCGTTGGAAACGGGATTTCTTCATGTAATGCAAGACCAAAGAATTCTCAGTAACTTCCTTGTGTGTGTGTATTCAACTCACAGAGTTGAACCTTTCTTTAGAGAGAGTAGATTTGAAACTCTCTTTTTGTGGAAATTACATGTGGAGATTTCAAGCGATTTGAGGCCAATGACGGAAAAGGAAATATCTTCGTTTAAAAACTAGACAGAATCATTTTCAGAAACTAGTTTGTGATGTGTGCCTTCAGCAGACAGAGTTTAACGTTTCTTTTCACAGAGCAGTTTGGAAGCACTCTCTTTGTAAAGTCTGCAAGTGGATATTTGGACCTCTTTGAAGGCCTTCGTTGGAAACGGGATTTCTTCATAAAATGCTAGACAGAAGAATTCTCAGTAACTTCTTTGTGTGTGTGTATTCAACCCACAGAGCTGAACCTTCCTTTAGGCAGAGCAGATTTGCAACACTCGTTTTGTGGAATTTACATGTGGAGATTTCAAGCGAATTGAGGTCAATGACAGAAAAGGAAATATCTTCGTTTAAAAACTACACAGAATCATTCTCAGAAACTACTTTGTGATGTGTGCATCCACCTGACAGAGTTTAACCTTTCTTTTCATAGAGCAGTTCGAAAACGCTCTGTTTGTGAAGTCTGCAACTGGATATTTGGACTTCTTTTAACCCTTCGTTGGAAACGGGATTTCTTTATATAATGCAAGACAGAAGAATTCTCAGTGACTTCTTTGTGTTGTGTGTATGCAGCTCACAGAGTTGAACCTTTCTTTAGACAGAGCAGGTTTGAAACTCTCTTTTTGTGGATTTTGCAATTGCAGATTTCAAGCGATTTGAGGCCAATGGTTGAAAAGGAAATATCTTCGTATAAAAACTAGACGGAATCATTCTCTGAAACAACTTAATGATTTGTGCGTTCAGCTCACAGAGTTTAACCTTCCTTTTCATAGAGCAGTTAGGAAACAGTCTGTTTGTGAAGTCTGGTAGCGGATATTTGGACCTCTTTGAGGCCTTCGTTGGAAACGGGATTCCTTCATATAATACTAGACAGAAGAATTCTCAGTAACTTCTTAGTGTTGTGTGTATTCAGCTCACAGAGTGGAACCTATCTTCAGAGAGAGCAGATTTGAAACTCTCTATTTGTGGAATTTGCAATTGGAGATTTCAAGCGTTTTGAGGCCAATGGAAGAAAGAGAAATATCTCCGTTTAAAAACTAGACAGAATCATTCTCAGAAACTACTTTGTGATTTGTGCATCCACCTGACAGAGTTTAACCTTTCTTTTCATAGAGCAGTTTGAAAACACTCTGTTTGTAAAGTCTGCAAGTGGATATTTGGACCTGTACGAGGCCTTCGTTGGAAATGGGATTTCTTCATATAATGCAAGACAGAGGAATTCTCAGTAACTTCTCTGTGTTGTGTGTATGCAGCTCACAGAATTGAACCTTTCTTTAGACAGAGCAGATTTGAAACTCTCTTTTTGTGGATTTTGCAATTGGAGATTTCAAGCGATTTGAGGCCAAAGGTTGAAAAGGAAATATCTTCTTTTAAAAACTTGACGGAATCATTCTCTGAAACAACTTAATGATTTGTGCATTCAGCTCACAGAGTTTAACCTTCCTTTTCATACAGCAGTTAGGAAACACTCTGTTTGTAAAATCTGGAAGCGGACATTTGGACCTCTTTGAGGCCTTCGTTGGAAACGGGATTCCTTCATATAATGCTAGACAGAAGAATTCTCAGTAACTTCTTAGTGTTGTGTGTATTCAACTCAAAGAGTGGAGCATTTCTTTAGAGAGAGCAGATTTGAAACTCTCTTTTTGTGGATTTTGCAATTGGAGATTTCAAGCGATTTGAGGCCAGTGTTTGAAGAGGAAATACCTTCGTATAAAAACTAGACGGAATCATTCTCTGAAACAACTTAATGATTTGTGCGTTCAGCTCACAGAGTTTAACCTTCCTTTTCATAGAGCGGTTAGGAAACACTCTGTTTGTAAAGTCTGGAAGCGGATATTTGGACCTCTACGAGGCCTTCGTTGGAAACGGGATTTCTTCATGTAATGCAAGACCAAAGAATTCTCAGTAACTTCCTTGTGTGTGTGTATTCAACTCACAGAGTTGAACCTTTCTTTAGAGAGAGTAGATTTGAAACTCTCTTTTTGTGGATTTTGCAATTGCAGATTTCAAGCGATTTGAGGCCAATGGTTGAAAAGGAAATATCTTCGTTTAAAAACTAGACGGAATCATTCTCTGAAACAACTTAATGATTTGTGCGTTCAGCTCACAGAGTTTAACCTTCCTTTTCATAGAGCAGTTAGGAAACAGTCTGTTTGTGAAGTCTGGTAGCGGATATTTGGACCTCTTTGAGGCCTTCGTTGGAAACGGGATTCCTTCATATAATACTAGACAGAAGAATTCTCAGTAACTTCTTAGTGTTGTGTGTATTCAGCTCACAGAGAGGAACCTATCTTCAGAGAGAGCAGATTTGAAACTCTCTATTTGTGGAATTTGCAATTGGAGATTTCAAGCGATTTGAGGCCAATGGAAGAAAGGGAAATATCTCCGTTTAAAAACTAGACAGAATCATTCTCAGAAACTACTTTGTGATTTGTGCATCCACCTGACAGAGTTTAGCCTTTCTTTTCATAGAGCAGTTTGAAAACACTCTGTTTGTAAAGTCTGCAAGTGGATATTTGGACCTGTACGAGGCCTTCGTTGGAAACGGGATTTCTTCATATAATGCAAGACAGAGGAGTTCTCAGTAACTTCTCTGTGTTGTGTGTATGCAGCTCACAGAATTGAACCTTTCTTTAGACAGAGCAGATTTGAAACTCTCTTTTTGTGGATTTTGCAATTGGAGATTTCAAGCGATTTGAGGCCAAAGGTTGAAAAGGAAATATCTTCTTTTACAAACTAGACGGAATCATTCTCTGAAACAACTTAATGATTTGTGCATTCAGCTCACAGAGTTTAACCTTCCTTTTCATACAGCAGTTAGGAAACACTCTGTTTGTAAAATCTGGAAGCGGACATTTGGACCTCTTTGAGGCCTTCGTTGGAAACGGGATTCCTTCATATAATGCTAGACAGAAGAATTCTCAGTAACTTCTTAGTGTTGTGTGTATTCAACTCAAAGAGTGGAGCATTTCTTTAGAGAGAGCAGATTTGAAACTCTCTTTTTGTGGATTTTGCAATTGGAGATTTCAAGCGATTTGAGGCCAGTGTTTGAAGAGGAAATACCTTCGTATAAAAACTAGACGGAATCATTCTCTGAAACAACTTAATGATTTGTGCGTTCAGCTCACAGAGTTTAACCTTCCTTTTCATAGAGCGGTTAGGAAACACTCTGTTTGTAAAGTCTGGAAGCGGATATTTGGACCTCTACGAGGCCTTCGTTGGAAACGGGATTTCTTCATGTAATGCAAGACCAAAGAATTCTCAGTAACTTCCTTGTGTGTGTGTATTCAACTCACAGAGTTGAACCTTTCTTTAGAGAGAGTAGATTTGAAACTCTCTTTTTGTGGAAATTACATGTGGAGATTTCAAGCGATTTGAGGCCAATGACGGAAAAGGAAATATCTTCGTTTAAAAACTAGACAGAATCATTTTCAGAAACTAGTTTGTGATGTGTGCCTTCAGCAGACAGAGTTTAACGTTTCTTTTCACAGAGCAGTTTGGAAGCACTCTCTTTGTAAAGTCTGCAAGTGGATATTTGGACCTCTTTGAAGGCCTTCGTTGGAAACGGGATTTCTTCATAAAATGCTAGACAGAAGAATTCTCAGTAACTTCTTTGTGTGTGTGTATTCAACCCACAGAGCTGAACCTTCCTTTAGGCAGAGCAGATTTGCAACACTCGTTTTGTGGAATTTACATGTGGAGATTTCAAGCGAATTGAGGTCAATGACAGAAAAGGAAATATCTTCGTTTAAAAACTAGACAGAATCATTCTCAGAAACTACTTTGTGATGTGTGCATCCACCTGACAGAGTTTAACCTTTCTTTTCATAGAGCAGTTCGAAAACACTCTGTTTGTAAAGTCTGCAACTGGATATTTGGACTTCTTTTAACCCTTCGTTGGAAACGGGATTTCTTTATATAATGCAAGACAGAAGAATTCTCAGTGACTTCTTTGTGTTGCGTGTATGCAGCTCACAGAGTTGAACCTTTCTTTAGACAGAGCAGGTTTGAAACTCTCTTTTTGTGGATTTTGCAATTGCAGATTTCAAGCGATTTGAGGCCAATGGTTGAAAAGGAAATATCTTCGTATAAAAACTAGACGGAATCATTCTCTGAAACAACTTAATGATTTGTGCGTTCAGCTCACAGAGTTTAACCTTCCTTTTCATAGAGCAGTTAGGAAACAGTCTGTTTGTGAAGTCTGGTAGCGGATATTTGGACCTCTTTGAGGCCTTCGTTGGAAACGGGATTCCTTCATATAATACTTGACAGAAGAATTCTCAGTAACTTCTTAGTGTTGTGTGTATTCAGCTCACAGAGTGGAACCTATCTTCAGAGAGAGCAGATTTGAAACTCTCTATTTGTGGAATTTGCAATTGGAGATTTCAAGCGATTTGAGGCCAATGGAAGAAAGGGAAATATCTCCGTTTAAAAACTAGACAGAATCATTCTCAGAAACTACTTTGTGATTTGTGCATCCACCTGACAGAGTTTAACCTTTCTTTTCATAGAGCAGTTTGAAAACACTCTGTTTGTAAAGTCTGCAAGTGGATATTTGCACCTGTACGAGGCCTTCGTTGGAAACGGGATTTCTTCATATAATGCAAGACAGAGGAGTTCTCAGTAACTTCTCTGTGTTGTGTGTATGCAGCTCACAGAATTGAACCTTTCTTTAGACAGAGCAGATTTGAAACTCTCTTTTTGTGGATTTTGCAATTGGAGATTTCAAGCGATTTGAGGCCAAAGGTTGAAAAGGAAATATCTTCTTTTAAAAACTAGACGGAATCATTCTCTGAAACAACTTAATGATTTGTGCATTCAGCTCACAGAGTTTAACCTTCCTTTTCATACAGCAGTTAGGAAACACTCTGTTTGTAAAATCTGGAAGCGGACATTTGGACCTCTTTGAGGCCTTCGTTGGAAACGGGATTCCTTCATATAATGCTAGACAGAAGAATTCTCAGTAACTTCTTAGTGTTGTGTGTATTCAACTCAAAGAGTGGAGCATTTCTTTAGAGAGAGCAGATTTGAAACTCTCTTTTTGTGGATTTTGCAATTGGAGATTTCAAGCGATTTGAGGCCAGTGTTTGAAGAGGAAATACCTTCGTATAAAAACTAGACGGAATCATTCTCTGAAACAACTTAATGATTTGTGCGTTCAGCTCACAGAGTTTAACCTTCCTTTTCATAGAGCGGTTAGGAAACACTCTGTTTGTAAAGTCTGGAAGCGGATATTTGGACCTCTACGAGGCCTTCGTTGGAAACGGGATTTCTTCATGTAATGCAAGACCGAAGAATTCTCAGTAACTTCCTTGTGTGTGTGTATTCAACTCACAGAGTTGAACCTTTCTTTAGAGAGAGTAGATTTGAAACTCTCTTTTTGTGGAAATTACATGTGGAGATTTCAAGCGATTTGAGGCCAATGACGGAAAAGGAAATATCTTCGTTTAAAAACTAGACAGAATCATTTTCAGAAACTAGTTTGTGATGTGTGCCTTCAGCAGACAGAGTTTAACGTTTCTTTTCACAGAGCAGTTTGGAAGCACTCTCTTTGTAAAGTCTGCAAGTGGATATTTGGACCTCTTTGAAGGCCTTCGTTGGAAACGGGATTTCTTCATAAAATGCTAGACAGAAGAATTCTCAGTAACTTCTTTGTGTGTGTGTATTCAACCCACAGAGCTGAACCTTCCTTTAGGCAGAGCAGATTTGCAACACTCGTTTTGTGGAATTTACATGTGGAGATTTCAAGCGAATTGAGGTCAATGACAGAAAAGGAAATATCTTCGTTTAAAAACTAGACAGAATCATTCTCAGAAACTACTTTGTGATGTGTGCATCCACCTGACAGAGTTTAACCTTTCTTTTCATAGAGCAGTTCGAAAACACTCTGTTTGTAAAGTCTGCAACTGGATATTTGGACTTCTTTTAACCCTTCGTTGGAAACGGGATTTCTTTATATAATGCAAGACAGAAGAATTCTCAGTGACTTCTTTGTGTTGCGTGTATGCAGCTCACAGAGTTGAACCTTTCTTTAGACAGAGCAGGTTTGAAACTCTCTTTTTGTGGATTTTGCAATTGCAGATTTCAAGCGATTTGAGGCCAATGGTTGAAAAGGAAATATCTTCGTATAAAAACTAGACGGAATCATTCTCTGAAACAACTTAATGATTTGTGCGTTCAGCTTACAGAGTTTAACCTTCCTTTTCATAGAGGAGTTAGGAAACAGTCTGTTTGTGAAGTCTGGTAGCGGATATTTGGACCTCTTTGAGGCCTTCGTTGGAAACGGGATTCCTTCATATAATACTAGACAGAAGAATTCTCAGTAACTTCTTAGTGTTGTGTGTATTCAGCTCACAGAGTGGAACCTATCTTCAGAGAGAGCAGATTTGAAACTCTCTATTTGTGGAATTTGCAATTGGAGATTTCAAGCGATTTGAGGCCAATGGAAGAAAGGGAAATATCTCCGTTTAAAAACTAGACAGAATCATTCTCAGAAACTACTTTGTGATTTGTGCATCCACCTGACAGAGTTTAACCTTTCTTTTCATAGAGCAGTTTGAAAACACTCTGTTTGTAAAGTCTGCAAGTGGATATTTGGACCTGTACGAGGCCTTCGTTGGAAACGGGATTTCTTCATATAATGCAAGACAGAGGAGTTCTCAGTAACTTCGCTGTGTTGTGTGTATGCAGCTCACAGAATTGAACCTATCTTTAGACAGAGCAGATTTGAAACTCTCTTTTTGTGGATTTTGCAATTGGAGATTTCAAGCGATTTGAGGCCAAAGGTTGAAAAGGAAATATCTTCTTTTAAAAACTAGACGGAATCATTCTCTGAAACAACTTAATGATTTGTGCATTCAGCTCACAGAGTTTAACCTTCCTTTTCATACAGCAGTTAGGAAACACTCTGTTTGTAAAATCTGGAAGCGGACATTTGGACCTCTTTGAGGCCTTCGTTGGAAACGGGATTCCTTCCTATAATGCTAGACAGAAGAATTCTCAGTAACTTCTTAGTGTTGTGTGTATTCAACTCAAAGAGTGGAGCATTTCTTTAGAGAGAGCAGATTTGAAACTCTCTTTTTGTGGATTTTGCAATTGGAGATTTCAAGCGATTTGAGGCCAGTGTTTGAAGAGGAAATACCTTCGTATAAAAACTAGACGGAATCATTCTCTGAAACAACTTAATGATTTGTGCGTTCAGCTCACAGAGTTTAACCTTCCTTTTCATAGAGCGGTTAGGAAACACTCTGTTTGTAAAGTCTGGAAGCGGATATTTGGACCTGTACGAGGCCTTCGTTGGAAACGGGATTTCTTCATATAATGCAAGACCAAAGAATTCTCAGTAACTTCCTTGTGTGTGTGTATTCAACTCACAGAGTTGAACCTTTCTTTAGAGAGAGTAGATTTGAAACTCTCTTTTTGTGGAAATTACATGTGGAGATTTCAAGCGATTTGAGGCCAATGACGGAAAAGGAAATATCTTCGTTTAAAAACTAGACAGAATCATTTTCAGAAACTAGTTTGTGATGTGTGCCTTCAGCAGACAGAGTTTAACGTTTCTTTTCACAGAGCAGTTTGGAAGCACTCTCTTTGTAAAGTCTGCAAGTGGATATTTGGACCTCTTTGAAGGCCTTCGTTGGAAACGGGATTTCTTCATAAAATGCTAGACAGAAGAATTCTCAGTAACTTCTTTGTGTGTGTGTATTCAACCCACAGAGCTGAACCTTCCTTTAGGCAGAGCAGATTTGCAACACTCGTTTTGTGGAATTTACATGTGGAGATTTCAAGCGAATTGAGGTCAATGACAGAAAAGGAAATATCTTCGTTTAAAAACTAGACAGAATCATTCTCAGAAACTACTTTGTGATGTGTGCATCCACCTGACAGAGTTTAACCTTTCTTTTCATAGAGCAGTTCGAAAACACTCTGTTTGTAAAGTCTGCAACTGGATATTTGGACTTCTTTTAACCCTTCGTTGGAAACGGGATTTCTTTATATAATGCAAGACAGAAGAATTCTCAGTGACTTCTTTGTGTTGTGTGTATGCAGCTCACAGAGTTGAACCTTTCTTTAGACAGAGCAGGCTTGAAACTCTCTTTTTGTGGGTTTTGCAATTGCAGATTTCAAGCGATTTGAGGCCAATGGTTGAAAAGGAAATATCTTCGTATAAAAACTAGACGGAATCATTCTCTGAAACAACTTAATGATTTGTGCGTTCAGCTCACAGAGTTTAACCTTCCTTTTCATAGAGCAGTTAGGAAACAGTCTGTTTGTGAAGTCTGGTAGCGGATATTTGGACCTCTTTGAGGCCTTCGTTGGAAACGGGATTCCTTCATATAATACTAGACAGAAGAATTCTCAGTAACTTCTTAGTGTTGTGTGTATTCAGCTCACAGAGTGGAACCTATCTTCAGAGAGAGCAGATTTGAAACTCTCTATTTGTGGAATTTGCAATTGGAGATTTCAAGCGATTTGAGGCCAATGGAAGAAAGAGAAATATCTCCGTTTAAAAACTAGACAGAATCATTCTCAGAAACTACTTTGTGATTTGTGCATCCACCTGACAGAGTTTAACCTTTCTTTTCATAGAGCAGTTTGAAAACACTCTGTTTGTAAAGTCTGCAAGTGGATATTTGGACCTGTACGAGGCCTTCGTTGGAAACAAGATTTCTTCATATAATGCAAGACAGAGGAATTATCAGTAACTTCTCTGTGTTGTGTGTATGCAGCTCACAGAATTGAACCTTTCTTTAGACAGAGCAGATTTGAAACTCTCTTTTTGTGGATTTTGCAATTGGAGATTTCAAGCGATTTGAGGCCAAAGGTTGAAAAGGAAATATCTTCTTTTAAAAACTAGACGGAATCATTCTCTGAAACAACTTAATGATTTGTGCATTCAGCTCACAGAGTTTAACCTTCCTTTTCATACAGCAGTTAGGAAACACTCTGTTTGTAAAATCTGGAATCGGACATTTTGACCTCTTTGAGGCCTTCGTTGGAAACGGGATTCCTTCATATAATGCTAGACAGAAGAATTCTCAGTAACTTCTTAGTGTTGTGTGTATTCAACTCAAAGAGTGGAGCATTTCTTTAGAGAGAGCAGATTTGAATCTCTCTTTTTGTGGATTTTGCAATTGGAGATTTCAAGCGATTTGAGGCCAGTGTTTGAAGAGGAAATACCTTCGTATAAAAACTAGACGGAATCATTCTCTGAAACAACTTAATGATTTGTGCGTTCAGCTCACAGAGTTTAACCTTCCTTTTCATAGAGCGGTTAGGAAACACTCTGTTTGTAAAGTCTGGAAGCGGATATTTGGACCTCTACGAGGCCTTCGTTGGAAACGGGATTTCTTCATGTAATGCAAGACCAAAGAATTCTCAGTAACTTCCTTGTGTGTGTGTATTCAACTCACAGAGTTGAACCTTTCTTTAGAGAGAGTAGATTTGAAACTCTCTTTTTGTGGATTTTGCAATTGCAGATTTCAAGCGATTTGAGGCCAATGGTTGAAAAGGAAATATCTTCGTTTAAAAACTAGACGGAATCATTCTCTGAAACAACTTAATGATTTGTGCGTTCAGCTCACAGAGTTTAACCTTCCTTTTCATAGAGCAGTTAGGAAACAGTCTGTTTGTGAAGTCTGGTAGCGGATATTTGGACCTCTTTGAGGCCTTCGTTGGAAACGGGATTCCTTCATATAATACTAGACAGAAGAATTCTCAGTAACTTCTTAGTGTTGTGTGTATTCAGCTCACAGAGAGGAACCTATCTTCAGAGAGAGCAGATTTGAAACTCTCTATTTGTGGAATTTGCAATTGGAGATTTCAAGCGATTTGAGGCCAATGGAAGAAAGGGAAATATCTCCGTTTAAAAACTAGACAGAATCATTCTCAGAAACTACTTTGTGATTTGTGCATCCACCTGACAGAGTTTAGCCTTTCTTTTCATAGAGCAGTTTGAAAACACTCTGTTTGTAAAGTCTGCAAGTGGATATTTGGACCTGTACGAGGCCTTCGTTGGAAACGGGATTTCTTCATATAATGCAAGACAGAGGAGTTCTCAGTAACTTCTCTGTGTTGTGTGTATGCAGCTCACAGAATTGAACCTTTCTTTAGACAGAGCAGATTTGAAACTCTCTTTTTGTGGATTTTGCAATTGGAGATTTCAAGCGATTTGAGGCCAAAGGTTGAAAAGGAAATATCTTCTTTTACAAACTAGACGGAATCATTCTCTGAAACAACTTAATGATTTGTGCATTCAGCTCACAGAGTTTAACCTTCCTTTTCATACAGCAGTTAGGAAACACTCTGTTTGTAAAATCTGGAAGCGGACATTTGGACCTCTTTGAGGCCTTCGTTGGAAACGGGATTCCTTCATATAATGCTAGACAGAAGAATTCTCAGTAACTTCTTAGTGTTGTGTGTATTCAACTCAAAGAGTGGAGCATTTCTTTAGAGAGAGCAGATTTGAAACTCTCTTTTTGTGGATTTTGCAATTGGAGATTTCAAGCGATTTGAGGCCAGTGTTTGAAGAGGAAATACCTTCGTATAAAAACTAGACGGAATCATTCTCTGAAACAACTTAATGATTTGTGCGTTCAGCTCACAGAGTTTAACCTTCCTTTTCATAGAGCGGTTAGGAAACACTCTGTTTGTAAAGTCTGGAAGCGGATATTTGGACCTCTACGAGGCCTTCGTTGGAAACGGGATTTCTTCATGTAATGCAAGACCAAAGAATTCTCAGTAACTTCCTTGTGTGTGTGTATTCAACTCACAGAGTTGAACCTTTCTTTAGAGAGAGTAGATTTGAAACTCTCTTTTTGTGGAAATTACATGTGGAGATTTCAAGCGATTTGAGGCCAATGACGGAAAAGGAAATATCTTCGTTTAAAAACTAGACAGAATCATTTTCAGAAACTAGTTTGTGATGTGTGCCTTCAGCAGACAGAGTTTAACGTTTCTTTTCACAGAGCAGTTTGGAAGCACTCTCTTTGTAAAGTCTGCAAGTGGATATTTGGACCTCTTTGAAGGCCTTCGTTGGAAACGGGATTTCTTCATAAAATGCTAGACAGAAGAATTCTCAGTAACTTCTTTGTGTGTGTGTATTCAACCCACAGAGCTGAACCTTCCTTTAGGCAGAGCAGATTTGCAACACTCGTTTTGTGGAATTTACATGTGGAGATTTCAAGCGAATTGAGGTCAATGACAGAAAAGGAAATATCTTCGTTTAAAAACTAGACAGAATCATTCTCAGAAACTACTTTGTGATGTGTGCATCCACCTGACAGAGTTTAACCTTTCTTTTCATAGAGCAGTTCGAAAACACTCTGTTTGTAAAGTCTGCAACTGGATATTTGGACTTCTTTTAACCCTTCGTTGGAAACGGGATTTCTTTATATAATGCAAGACAGAAGAATTCTCAGTGACTTCTTTGTGTTGCGTGTATGCAGCTCACAGAGTTGAACCTTTCTTTAGACAGAGCAGGTTTGAAACTCTCTTTTTGTGGATTTTGCAATTGCAGATTTCAAGCGATTTGAGGCCAATGGTTGAAAAGGAAATATCTTCGTATAAAAACTAGACGGAATCATTCTCTGAAACAACTTAATGATTTGTGCGTTCAGCTCACAGAGTTTAACCTTCCTTTTCATAGAGCAGTTAGGAAACAGTCTGTTTGTGAAGTCTGGTAGCGGATATTTGGACCTCTTTGAGGCCTTCGTTGGAAACGGGATTCCTTCATATAATACTTGACAGAAGAATTCTCAGTAACTTCTTAGTGTTGTGTGTATTCAGCTCACAGAGTGGAACCTATCTTCAGAGAGAGCAGATTTGAAACTCTCTATTTGTGGAATTTGCAATTGGAGATTTCAAGCGATTTGAGGCCAATGGAAGAAAGGGAAATATCTCCGTTTAAAAACTAGACAGAATCATTCTCAGAAACTACTTTGTGATTTGTGCATCCACCTGACAGAGTTTAACCTTTCTTTTCATAGAGCAGTTTGAAAACACTCTGTTTGTAAAGTCTGCAAGTGGATATTTGGACCTGTACGAGGCCTTCGTTGGAAACGGGATTTCTTCATATAATGCAAGACAGAGGAGTTCTCAGTAACTTCTCTGTGTTGTGTGTATGCAGCTCACAGAATTGAACCTTTCTTTAGACAGAGCAGATTTGAAACTCTCTTTTTGTGGATTTTGCAATTGGAGATTTCAAGCGATTTGAGGCCAAAGGTTGAAAAGGAAATATCTTCTTTTAAAAACTAGACGGAATCATTCTCTGAAACAACTTAATGATTTGTGCATTCAGCTCACAGAGTTTAACCTTCCTTTTCATACAGCAGTTAGGAAACACTCTGTTTGTAAAATCTGGAAGCGGACATTTGGACCTCTTTGAGGCCTTCGTTGGAAACGGGATTCCTTCATATAATGCTAGACAGAAGAATTCTCAGTAACTTCTTAGTGTTGTGTGTATTCAACTCAAAGAGTGGAGCATTTCTTTAGAGAGAGCAGATTTGAAACTCTCTTTTTGTGGATTTTGCAATTGGAGATTTCAAGCGATTTGAGGCCAGTGTTTGAAGAGGAAATACCTTCGTATAAAAACTAGACGGAATCATTCTCTGAAACAACTTAATGATTTGTGCGTTCAGCTCACAGAGTTTAACCTTCCTTTTCATAGAGCGGTTAGGAAACACTCTGTTTGTAAAGTCTGGAAGCGGATATTTGGACCTCTACGAGGCCTTCGTTGGAAACGGGATTTCTTCATGTAATGCAAGACCGAAGAATTCTCAGTAACTTCCTTGTGTGTGTGTATTCAACTCACAGAGTTGAACCTTTCTTTAGAGAGAGTAGATTTGAAACTCTCTTTTTGTGGAAATTACATGTGGAGATTTCAAGCGATTTGAGGCCAATGACGGAAAAGGAAATATCTTCGTTTAAAAACTAGACAGAATCATTTTCAGAAACTAGTTTGTGATGTGTGCCTTCAGCAGACAGAGTTTAACGTTTCTTTTCACAGAGCAGTTTGGAAGCACTCTCTTTGTAAAGTCTGCAAGTGGATATTTGGACCTCTTTGAAGGCCTTCGTTGGAAACGGGATTTCTTCATAAAATGCTAGA
Organism: Pan troglodytes; assembly: GCF_028858775.2. Classification (NCBI taxonomy): domain Eukaryota; kingdom Metazoa; phylum Chordata; class Mammalia; order Primates; family Hominidae; genus Pan; species Pan troglodytes. Next base: position 16,975,098 of record NC_072412.2, on the reverse strand, counting down.
CAGAAGAATTCTCAGTAACTTCTTTGTGTGTGTGTATTCAACCCACAGAGCTGAACCTTCCTTTAGGCAGAGCAGATTTGCAACACTCGTTTTGTGGAATTTACATGTGGAGATTTCAAGCGAATTGAGGTCAATGACAGAAAAGGAAATATCTTCGTTTAAAAACTAGACAGAATCATTCTCAGAAACTACTTTGTGATGTGTGCATCCACCTGACAGAGTTTAACCTTTCTTTTCATAGAGCAGTTCGAAAACACTCTGTTTGTAAAGTCTGCAACTGGATATTTGGACTTCTTTTAACCCTTCGTTGGAAACGGGATTTCTTTATATAATGCAAGACAGAAGAATTCTCAGTGACTTCTTTGTGTTGCGTGTATGCAGCTCACAGAGTTGAACCTTTCTTTAGACAGAGCAGGTTTGAAACTCTCTTTTTGTGGATTTTGCAATTGCAGATTTCAAGCGATTTGAGGCCAATGGTTGAAAAGGAAATATCTTCGTATAAAAACTAGACGGAATCATTCTCTGAAACAACTTAATGATTTGTGCGTTCAGCTTACAGAGTTTAACCTTCCTTTTCATAGAGGAGTTAGGAAACAGTCTGTTTGTGAAGTCTGGTAGCGGATATTTGGACCTCTTTGAGGCCTTCGTTGGAAACGGGATTCCTTCATATAATACTAGACAGAAGAATTCTCAGTAACTTCTTAGTGTTGTGTGTATTCAGCTCACAGAGTGGAACCTATCTTCAGAGAGAGCAGATTTGAAACTCTCTATTTGTGGAATTTGCAATTGGAGATTTCAAGCGATTTGAGGCCAATGGAAGAAAGGGAAATATCTCCGTTTAAAAACTAGACAGAATCATTCTCAGAAACTACTTTGTGATTTGTGCATCCACCTGACAGAGTTTAACCTTTCTTTTCATAGAGCAGTTTGAAAACACTCTGTTTGTAAAGTCTGCAAGTGGATATTTGGACCTGTACGAGGCCTTCGTTGGAAACGGGATTTCTTCATATAATGCAAGACAGAGGAGTTCTCAGTAACTTCGCTGTGTTGTGTGTATGCAGCTCACAGAATTGAACCTATCTTTAGACAGAGCAGATTTGAAACTCTCTTTTTGTGGATTTTGCAATTGGAGATTTCAAGCGATTTGAGGCCAAAGGTTGAAAAGGAAATATCTTCTTTTAAAAACTAGACGGAATCATTCTCTGAAACAACTTAATGATTTGTGCATTCAGCTCACAGAGTTTAACCTTCCTTTTCATACAGCAGTTAGGAAACACTCTGTTTGTAAAATCTGGAAGCGGACATTTGGACCTCTTTGAGGCCTTCGTTGGAAACGGGATTCCTTCCTATAATGCTAGACAGAAGAATTCTCAGTAACTTCTTAGTGTTGTGTGTATTCAACTCAAAGAGTGGAGCATTTCTTTAGAGAGAGCAGATTTGAAACTCTCTTTTTGTGGATTTTGCAATTGGAGATTTCAAGCGATTTGAGGCCAGTGTTTGAAGAGGAAATACCTTCGTATAAAAACTAGACGGAATCATTCTCTGAAACAACTTAATGATTTGTGCGTTCAGCTCACAGAGTTTAACCTTCCTTTTCATAGAGCGGTTAGGAAACACTCTGTTTGTAAAGTCTGGAAGCGGATATTTGGACCTGTACGAGGCCTTCGTTGGAAACGGGATTTCTTCATATAATGCAAGACCAAAGAATTCTCAGTAACTTCCTTGTGTGTGTGTATTCAACTCACAGAGTTGAACCTTTCTTTAGAGAGAGTAGATTTGAAACTCTCTTTTTGTGGAAATTACATGTGGAGATTTCAAGCGATTTGAGGCCAATGACGGAAAAGGAAATATCTTCGTTTAAAAACTAGACAGAATCATTTTCAGAAACTAGTTTGTGATGTGTGCCTTCAGCAGACAGAGTTTAACGTTTCTTTTCACAGAGCAGTTTGGAAGCACTCTCTTTGTAAAGTCTGCAAGTGGATATTTGGACCTCTTTGAAGGCCTTCGTTGGAAACGGGATTTCTTCATAAAATGCTAGACAGAAGAATTCTCAGTAACTTCTTTGTGTGTGTGTATTCAACCCACAGAGCTGAACCTTCCTTTAGGCAGAGCAGATTTGCAACACTCGTTTTGTGGAATTTACATGTGGAGATTTCAAGCGAATTGAGGTCAATGACAGAAAAGGAAATATCTTCGTTTAAAAACTAGACAGAATCATTCTCAGAAACTACTTTGTGATGTGTGCATCCACCTGACAGAGTTTAACCTTTCTTTTCATAGAGCAGTTCGAAAACACTCTGTTTGTAAAGTCTGCAACTGGATATTTGGACTTCTTTTAACCCTTCGTTGGAAACGGGATTTCTTTATATAATGCAAGACAGAAGAATTCTCAGTGACTTCTTTGTGTTGTGTGTATGCAGCTCACAGAGTTGAACCTTTCTTTAGACAGAGCAGGCTTGAAACTCTCTTTTTGTGGGTTTTGCAATTGCAGATTTCAAGCGATTTGAGGCCAATGGTTGAAAAGGAAATATCTTCGTATAAAAACTAGACGGAATCATTCTCTGAAACAACTTAATGATTTGTGCGTTCAGCTCACAGAGTTTAACCTTCCTTTTCATAGAGCAGTTAGGAAACAGTCTGTTTGTGAAGTCTGGTAGCGGATATTTGGACCTCTTTGAGGCCTTCGTTGGAAACGGGATTCCTTCATATAATACTAGACAGAAGAATTCTCAGTAACTTCTTAGTGTTGTGTGTATTCAGCTCACAGAGTGGAACCTATCTTCAGAGAGAGCAGATTTGAAACTCTCTATTTGTGGAATTTGCAATTGGAGATTTCAAGCGATTTGAGGCCAATGGAAGAAAGAGAAATATCTCCGTTTAAAAACTAGACAGAATCATTCTCAGAAACTACTTTGTGATTTGTGCATCCACCTGACAGAGTTTAACCTTTCTTTTCATAGAGCAGTTTGAAAACACTCTGTTTGTAAAGTCTGCAAGTGGATATTTGGACCTGTACGAGGCCTTCGTTGGAAACAAGATTTCTTCATATAATGCAAGACAGAGGAATTATCAGTAACTTCTCTGTGTTGTGTGTATGCAGCTCACAGAATTGAACCTTTCTTTAGACAGAGCAGATTTGAAACTCTCTTTTTGTGGATTTTGCAATTGGAGATTTCAAGCGATTTGAGGCCAAAGGTTGAAAAGGAAATATCTTCTTTTAAAAACTAGACGGAATCATTCTCTGAAACAACTTAATGATTTGTGCATTCAGCTCACAGAGTTTAACCTTCCTTTTCATACAGCAGTTAGGAAACACTCTGTTTGTAAAATCTGGAATCGGACATTTTGACCTCTTTGAGGCCTTCGTTGGAAACGGGATTCCTTCATATAATGCTAGACAGAAGAATTCTCAGTAACTTCTTAGTGTTGTGTGTATTCAACTCAAAGAGTGGAGCATTTCTTTAGAGAGAGCAGATTTGAATCTCTCTTTTTGTGGATTTTGCAATTGGAGATTTCAAGCGATTTGAGGCCAGTGTTTGAAGAGGAAATACCTTCGTATAAAAACTAGACGGAATCATTCTCTGAAACAACTTAATGATTTGTGCGTTCAGCTCACAGAGTTTAACCTTCCTTTTCATAGAGCGGTTAGGAAACACTCTGTTTGTAAAGTCTGGAAGCGGATATTTGGACCTCTACGAGGCCTTCGTTGGAAACGGGATTTCTTCATGTAATGCAAGACCAAAGAATTCTCAGTAACTTCCTTGTGTGTGTGTATTCAACTCACAGAGTTGAACCTTTCTTTAGAGAGAGTAGATTTGAAACTCTCTTTTTGTGGATTTTGCAATTGCAGATTTCAAGCGATTTGAGGCCAATGGTTGAAAAGGAAATATCTTCGTTTAAAAACTAGACGGAATCATTCTCTGAAACAACTTAATGATTTGTGCGTTCAGCTCACAGAGTTTAACCTTCCTTTTCATAGAGCAGTTAGGAAACAGTCTGTTTGTGAAGTCTGGTAGCGGATATTTGGACCTCTTTGAGGCCTTCGTTGGAAACGGGATTCCTTCATATAATACTAGACAGAAGAATTCTCAGTAACTTCTTAGTGTTGTGTGTATTCAGCTCACAGAGAGGAACCTATCTTCAGAGAGAGCAGATTTGAAACTCTCTATTTGTGGAATTTGCAATTGGAGATTTCAAGCGATTTGAGGCCAATGGAAGAAAGGGAAATATCTCCGTTTAAAAACTAGACAGAATCATTCTCAGAAACTACTTTGTGATTTGTGCATCCACCTGACAGAGTTTAGCCTTTCTTTTCATAGAGCAGTTTGAAAACACTCTGTTTGTAAAGTCTGCAAGTGGATATTTGGACCTGTACGAGGCCTTCGTTGGAAACGGGATTTCTTCATATAATGCAAGACAGAGGAGTTCTCAGTAACTTCTCTGTGTTGTGTGTATGCAGCTCACAGAATTGAACCTTTCTTTAGACAGAGCAGATTTGAAACTCTCTTTTTGTGGATTTTGCAATTGGAGATTTCAAGCGATTTGAGGCCAAAGGTTGAAAAGGAAATATCTTCTTTTACAAACTAGACGGAATCATTCTCTGAAACAACTTAATGATTTGTGCATTCAGCTCACAGAGTTTAACCTTCCTTTTCATACAGCAGTTAGGAAACACTCTGTTTGTAAAATCTGGAAGCGGACATTTGGACCTCTTTGAGGCCTTCGTTGGAAACGGGATTCCTTCATATAATGCTAGACAGAAGAATTCTCAGTAACTTCTTAGTGTTGTGTGTATTCAACTCAAAGAGTGGAGCATTTCTTTAGAGAGAGCAGATTTGAAACTCTCTTTTTGTGGATTTTGCAATTGGAGATTTCAAGCGATTTGAGGCCAGTGTTTGAAGAGGAAATACCTTCGTATAAAAACTAGACGGAATCATTCTCTGAAACAACTTAATGATTTGTGCGTTCAGCTCACAGAGTTTAACCTTCCTTTTCATAGAGCGGTTAGGAAACACTCTGTTTGTAAAGTCTGGAAGCGGATATTTGGACCTCTACGAGGCCTTCGTTGGAAACGGGATTTCTTCATGTAATGCAAGACCAAAGAATTCTCAGTAACTTCCTTGTGTGTGTGTATTCAACTCACAGAGTTGAACCTTTCTTTAGAGAGAGTAGATTTGAAACTCTCTTTTTGTGGAAATTACATGTGGAGATTTCAAGCGATTTGAGGCCAATGACGGAAAAGGAAATATCTTCGTTTAAAAACTAGACAGAATCATTTTCAGAAACTAGTTTGTGATGTGTGCCTTCAGCAGACAGAGTTTAACGTTTCTTTTCACAGAGCAGTTTGGAAGCACTCTCTTTGTAAAGTCTGCAAGTGGATATTTGGACCTCTTTGAAGGCCTTCGTTGGAAACGGGATTTCTTCATAAAATGCTAGACAGAAGAATTCTCAGTAACTTCTTTGTGTGTGTGTATTCAACCCACAGAGCTGAACCTTCCTTTAGGCAGAGCAGATTTGCAACACTCGTTTTGTGGAATTTACATGTGGAGATTTCAAGCGAATTGAGGTCAATGACAGAAAAGGAAATATCTTCGTTTAAAAACTAGACAGAATCATTCTCAGAAACTACTTTGTGATGTGTGCATCCACCTGACAGAGTTTAACCTTTCTTTTCATAGAGCAGTTCGAAAACACTCTGTTTGTAAAGTCTGCAACTGGATATTTGGACTTCTTTTAACCCTTCGTTGGAAACGGGATTTCTTTATATAATGCAAGACAGAAGAATTCTCAGTGACTTCTTTGTGTTGCGTGTATGCAGCTCACAGAGTTGAACCTTTCTTTAGACAGAGCAGGTTTGAAACTCTCTTTTTGTGGATTTTGCAATTGCAGATTTCAAGCGATTTGAGGCCAATGGTTGAAAAGGAAATATCTTCGTATAAAAACTAGACGGAATCATTCTCTGAAACAACTTAATGATTTGTGCGTTCAGCTCACAGAGTTTAACCTTCCTTTTCATAGAGCAGTTAGGAAACAGTCTGTTTGTGAAGTCTGGTAGCGGATATTTGGACCTCTTTGAGGCCTTCGTTGGAAACGGGATTCCTTCATATAATACTTGACAGAAGAATTCTCAGTAACTTCTTAGTGTTGTGTGTATTCAGCTCACAGAGTGGAACCTATCTTCAGAGAGAGCAGATTTGAAACTCTCTATTTGTGGAATTTGCAATTGGAGATTTCAAGCGATTTGAGGCCAATGGAAGAAAGGGAAATATCTCCGTTTAAAAACTAGACAGAATCATTCTCAGAAACTACTTTGTGATTTGTGCATCCACCTGACAGAGTTTAACCTTTCTTTTCATAGAGCAGTTTGAAAACACTCTGTTTGTAAAGTCTGCAAGTGGATATTTGGACCTGTACGAGGCCTTCGTTGGAAACGGGATTTCTTCATATAATGCAAGACAGAGGAGTTCTCAGTAACTTCTCTGTGTTGTGTGTATGCAGCTCACAGAATTGAACCTTTCTTTAGACAGAGCAGATTTGAAACTCTCTTTTTGTGGATTTTGCAATTGGAGATTTCAAGCGATTTGAGGCCAAAGGTTGAAAAGGAAATATCTTCTTTTAAAAACTAGACGGAATCATTCTCTGAAACAACTTAATGATTTGTGCATTCAGCTCACAGAGTTTAACCTTCCTTTTCATACAGCAGTTAGGAAACACTCTGTTTGTAAAATCTGGAAGCGGACATTTGGACCTCTTTGAGGCCTTCGTTGGAAACGGGATTCCTTCATATAATACTAGACAGAAGAATTCTCAGTAACTTCTTAGTGTTGTGTGTATTCAGCTCACAGAGTGGAACCTATCTTCAGAGAGAGCAGATTTGAAACTCTCTATTTGTGGAATTTGCAATTGGAGATTTCAAGCGATTTGAGGCCAATGGAAGAAAGAGAAATATCTCCGTTTAAAAACTAGACAGAATCATTCTCAGAAACTACTTTGTGATTTGTGCATCCACCTGACAGAGTTTAACCTTTCTTTTCATAGAGCAGTTTGAAAACACTCTGTTTGTAAAGTCTGCAAGTGGATATTTGGACCTGTACGAGGCCTTCGTTGGAAACGGGATTTCTTCATATAATGCAAGACAGAGGAATTATCAGTAACTTCTCTGTGTTGTGTGTATGCAGCTCACAGAATTGAACCTTTCTTTAGACAGAGCAGATTTGAAACTCTCTTTTTGTGGATTTTGCAATTGGAGATTTCAAGCGATTTGAGGCCAAAGGTTGAAAAGGAAATATCTTCTTTTAAAAACTAGACGGAATCATTCTCTGAAACAACTTAATGATTTGTGCATTCAGCTCACAGAGTTTAACCTTCCTTTTCATACAGCAGTTAGGAAACACTCTGTTTGCAAAATCTGGAATCGGACATTTTGACCTCTTTGAGGCCTTCGTTGGAAACGGGATTCCTTCATATAATGCTAGACAGAAGAATTCTCAGTAACTTCTTAGTGTTGTGTGTATTCAACTCAAAGAGTGGAGCATTTCTTTAGAGAGAGCAGATTTGAAACTCTCTTTTTGTGGATTTTGCAATTGGAGATTTCAAGCGATTTGAGGCCAGTGTTTGAAGAGGAAATACCTTCGTATAAAAACTAGACGGAATCATTCTCTGAAACAACTTAATGATTTGTGCGTTCAGCTCACAGAGTTTAACCTTCCTTTTCATAGAGCGGTTAGGAAACACTCTGTTTGTAAAGTCTGGAAGCGGATATTTGGACCTCTACGAGGCCTTCGTTCGAAACGGGATTTCTTCATATAATGCAAGACCGAAGAATTCTCAGTAACTTCCTTGTGTGTGTGTATTCAACTCACAGAGTTGAACCTTTCTTTAGAGAGAGCAGATTTGAAACTCTCTTTTTGTGGAAATTACATGTGGAGATTTCAAGCGATTTGAGGCCAATGACGGAAAAGGAAATATCTTCGTTTAAAAACTAGACAGAATCATTTTCAGAAACTAGTTTGTGATGTGTGCCTTCAGCAGACAGAGTTTAACGTTTCTTTTCACAGAGCAGTTTGGAAGCACTCTCTTTGTAAAGTCTGCAAGTGGATATTTGGACCTCTTTGAAGGCCTTCGTTGGAAACGGGATTTCTTCATAAAATGCTAGACAGAAGAATTCTCAGTAACTTCTTTGTGTGTGTGTATTCAACCCACAGAGCTGAACCTTCCTTTAGGCAGAGCAGATTTGCAACACTCGTTTTGTGGAATTTACATGTGGAGATTTCAAGCGAATTGAGGTCAATGACAGAAAAGGAAATATCTTCGTTTAAAAACTAGACAGAATCATTCTCAGAAACTACTTTGTGATGTGTGCATCCACCTGACAGAGTTTAACCTTTCTTTTCATAGAGCAGTTCGAAAACACTCTGTTTGTAAAGTCTGCAACTGGATATTTGGACTTCTTTTAACCCTTCGTTGGAAACGGGATTTCTTTATATAATGCAAGACAGAAGAATTCTCAGTGACTTCTTTATGTTGTGTGTATGCAGCTCACAGAGTTGAACCTTTCTTTAGACAGAGCAGGTTTGAAACTCTCTTTTTGTGGATTTTGCAATTGCAGATTTCAAGCGATTTGAGGCCAATGGTTGAAAAGGAAATATCTTCGTATAAAAACTAGACGGAATCATTCTCTGAAACAACTTAATGATTTGTGCGTTCAGCTCACAGAGTTTAACCTTCCTTTTCATAGAGCAGTTAGGAAACAGTCTGTTTGTGAAGTCTGGTAGCGGATATTTGGACCTCTTTGAGGCCTTCGTTGGAAACGGGATTCCTTCATATAATACTAGACAGAAGAATTCTCAGTAACTTCTTAGTGTTGTGTGTATTCAGCTCACAGAGTGGAACCTATCTTCAGAGAGAGCAGATTTGAAACTCTCTATTTGTGGAATTTGCAATTGGAGATTTCAAGCGATTTGAGGCCAATGGAAGAAAGAGAAATATCTCCGTTTAAAAACTAGACAGAATCATTCTCAGAAACTACTTTGTGATTTGTGCATCCACCTGACAGAGTTTAACCTTTCTTTTCATAGAGCAGTTTGAAAACACTCTGTTTGTAAAGTCTGCAAGTGGATATTTGGACCTGTACGAGGCCTTCGTTGGAAACGGGATTTCTTCATATAATGCAAGACAGAGGAATTCTCAGTAACTTCTCTGTGTTGTGTGTATGCAGCTCACAGAATTGAACCTTTCTTTAGACAGAGCAGATTTGAAACTCTCTTTTTGTGGATTTTGCAATTGGAGATTTCAAGCGATTTGAGGCCAAAGGTTGAAAAGGAAATATCTTCTTTTAAAAACTAGACGGAATCATTCTCTGAAACAACTTAATGATTTGTGCATTCAGCTCACAGAGTTTAACCTTCCTTTTCATACAGCAGTTAGGAAACACTCTGTTTGCAAAATCTGGAAGCGGACATTTTGACCTCTTTGAGGCCTTCGTTGGAAACGGGATTCCTTCATATAATGCTAGACAGAAGAATTCTCAGTAACTTCTTAGTGTTGTGTGTATTCAACTCAAAGAGTGGAGCATTTCTTTAGAGAGAGCAGATTTGAAACTCTCTTTTTGTGGATTTTGCAATTGGAGATTTCAAGCGATTTGAGGCCAGTGTTTGAAGAGGAAATACCTTCGTATAAAAACTAGACGGAATCATTCTCTGAAACAACTTAATGATTTGTGCGTTCAGCTCACAGAGTTTAACCTTCCTTTTCATAGAGCGGTTAGGAAACACTCTGTTTGTAAAGTCTGGAAGCGGATATTTGGACCTCTACGAGGCCTTCGTTGGAAACGGGATTTCTTCATATAATGCAAGACCGAAGAATTCTCAGTAACTTCCTTGTGTGTGTGTATTCAACTCACAGAGTTGAACCTTTCTTTAGAGAGAGTAGATTTGAAACTCTCTTTTTGTGGAAATTACATGTGGAGATTTCAAGCGATTTGAGGCCAATGACGGAAAAGGAAATATCTTCGTTTAAAAACTAGACAGAATCATTTTCAGAAACTAGTTTGTGATGTGTGCCTTCAGCAGACAGAGTTTAACGTTTCTTTTCACAGAGCAGTTTGGAAGCACTCTCTTTGTAAAGTCTGCAAGTGGATATTTGGACCTCTTTGAAGGCCTTCGTTGGAAACGGGATTTCTTCATAAAATGCTAGACAGAAGAATTCTCAGTAACTTCTTTGTGTGTGTGTATTCAACCCACAGAGCTGAACCTTCCTTTAGGCAGAGCAGATTTGCAACACTCGTTTTGTGGAATTTACATGTGGAGATTTCAAGCGAATTGAGGTCAATGACAGAAAAGGAAATATCTTCGTTTAAAAACTAGACAGAATCATTCTCAGAAACTACTTTGTGATGTGTGCATCCACCTGACAGAGTTTAACCTTTCTTTTCATAGAGCAGTTCGAAAACACTCTGTTTGTAAAGTCTGCAACTGGATATTTGGACTTCTTTTAACCCTTCGTTGGAAACGGGATTTCTTTATATAATGCAAGACAGAAGAATTCTCAGTGACTTCTTTGTGTTGTGTGTATGCAGCTCACAGAGTTGAACCTTTCTTTAGACAGAGCAGGTTTGAAACTCTCTTTTTGTGGATTTTGCAATTGCAGATTTCAAGCGATTTGAGGCCAATGGTTGAAAAGGAAATATCTTCGTATAAAAACTAGACGGAATCATTCTCTGAAACAACTTAATGATTTGTGCGTTCAGCTCACAGAGTTTAACCTTCCTTTTCATAGAGGAGTTAGGAAACAGTCTGTTTGTGAAGTCTGGTAGCGGATATTTGGACCTCTTTGAGGCCTTCGTTGGAAACGGGATTCCTTCATATAATACTAGACAGAAGAATTCTCAGTAACTTCTTAGTGTTGTGTGTATTCAGCTCACAGAGAGGAACCTATCTTCAGAGAGAGCAGATTTGAAACTCTCTATTTGTGGAATTTGCAATTGGAGATTTCAAGCGATTTGAGGCCAATGGAAGAAAGGGAAATATCTCCGTTTAAAAACTAGACAGAATCATTCTCAGAAACTACTTTGTGATTTGTGCATCCACCTGACAGAGTTTAACCTTTCTTTTCATAGAGCAGTTTGAAAACACTCTGTTTGTAAAGTCTGCAAGTGGATATTTGCACCTGTACGAGGCCTTCGTTGGAAACGGGATTTCTTCATATAATGCAAGACAGAGGAGTTCTCAGTAACTTCTCTGTGTTGTGTGTATGCAGCTCACAGAATTGAACCTTTCTTTAGACAGAGCAGATTTGAAACTCTCTTTTTGTGGATTTTGCAATTGGAGATTTCAAGCGATTTGAGGCCAAAGGTTGAAAAGGAAATATCTTCTTTTACAAACTAGACGGAATCATTCTCTGAAACAACTTAATGATTTGTGCATTCAGCTCACAGAGTTTAACCTTCCTTTTCATACAGCAGTTAGGAAACACTCTGTTTGTAAAATCTGGAAGCGGACATTTGGACCTCTTTGAGGCCTTCGTTGGAAACGGGATTCCTTCATATAATGCTAGACAGAAGAATTCTCAGTAACTTCTTAGTGTTGTGTGTATTCAACTCAAAGAGTGGAGCATTTCTTTAGAGAGAGCAGATTTGAAACTCTCTTTTTGTGGATTTTGCAATTGGAGATTTCAAGCGATTTGAGGCCAGTGTTTGAAGAGGAAATACCTTCGTATAAAAACTAGACGGAATCATTCTCTGAAACAACTTAATGATTTGTGCGTTCAGCTCACAGAGTTTAACCTTCCTTTTCATAGAGCGGTTAGGAAACACTCTGTTTGTAAAGTCTGGAAGCGGATATTTGGACCTCTACGAGGCCTTCGTTGGAAACGGGATTTCTTCATGTAATGCAAGACCAAAGAATTCTCAGTAACTTCCTTGTGTGTGTGTATTCAACTCACAGAGTTGAACCTTTCTTTAGAGAGAGTAGATTTGAAACTCTCTTTTTGTGGAAATTACATGTGGAGATTTAAAGCGATTTGAGGCCAATGACGGAAAAGGAAATATCTTCGTTTAAAAACTAGACAGAATCATTTTCAGAAACTAGTTTGTGATGTGTGCCTTCAGCAGACAGAGTTTAACGTTTCTTTTCACAGAGCAGTTTGGAGGCACTCTCTTTGTAAAGTCTGCAAGTGGATATTTGGACCTCTTTGAAGGCCTTCGTTGGAAACGGGATTTCTTCATAAAATGCTAGACAGAAGAATTCTCAGTAACTTCTTTGTGTGTGTGTATTCAACCCACAGAGCTGAACCTTCCTTTAGGCAGAGCAGATTTGCAACACTCGTTTTGTGGAATTTACATGTGGAGATTTCAAGCGAATTGAGGTCAATGACAGAAAAGGAAATATCTTCGTTTAAAAACTAGATAGAATCATTCTCAGAAACTACTTTGTGATGTGTGCATCCACCTGACAGAGTTTAACCTTTCTTTTCATAGAGCAGTTCGAAAACACTCTGTTTGTGAAGTCTGCAACTGGATATTTGGACTTCTTTTAACCCTTCGTTGGAAACGGGATTTCTTTATATAATGCAAGACAGAAGAATTCTCAGTGACTTCTTTGTGTTGTGTGTATGCAGCTCACAGAGTTGAACCTTTCTTTAGACAGAGCAGGTTTGAAACTCTCTTTTTGTGGATTTTGCAATTGCAGATTTCAAGCGATTTGAGGCCAATGGTTGAAAAGGAAATATCTTCGTATAAAAACTAGACGGAATCATTCTCTGAAACAACTTAATGATTTGTGCGTTCAGCTCACAGAGTTTAACCTTCCTTTTCATAGAGCAGTTAGGAAACAGTCTGTTTGTGAAGTCTGGTAGCGGATATTTGGACCTCTTTGAGGCCTTCGTTGGAAACGGGATTCCTTCATATAATACTAGACAGAAGAATTCTCAGTAACTTCTTAGTGTTGTGTGTATTCAGCTCACAGAGTGGAACCTATCTTCAGAGAGAGCAGATTTGAAACTCTCTATTTGTGGAATTTGCAATTGGAGATTTCAAGCGATTTGAGGCCAATGGAAGAAAGAGAAATATCTCCGTTTAAAAACTAGACACAATCATTCTCAGAAACTACTTTGTGATTTGTGCATCCACCTGACAGAGTTTAACCTTTCTTTTCATAGAGCAGTTTGAAAACACTCTGTTTGTAAAGTCTGCAAGTGGATATTTGCACCTGTACGAGGCCTTCGTTGGAAACGGGATTTCTTCATATAATGCAAGACAGAGGAATTCTCAGTAACTTCTCTGTGTTGTGTGTATGCAGCTCACAGAATTGAACCTTTCTTTAGACAGAGCAGATTTGAAACTCTCTTTTTGTGGATTTTGCAATTGGAGATTTCAAGCGATTTGAGGCCAAAGGTTGAAAAGGAAATATCTTCTTTTAAAAACTTGACGGAATCATTCTCTGAAACAACTTAATGATTTGTGCATTCAGCTCACAGAGTTTAACCTTCCTTTTCATACAGCAGTTAGGAAACACTCTGTTTGTAAAATCTGGAAGCGGACATTTGGACCTCTTTGAGGCCTTCGTTGGAAACGGGATTCCTTCATATAATGCTAGACAGAAGAATTCTCAGTAACTTCTTAGTGTTGTGTGTATTCAACTCAAAGAGTGGAGCATTTCTTTAGAGAGAGCAGATTTGAAACTCTCTTTTTGTGGATTTTGCAATTGGAGATTTCAAGCGATTTGAGGCCAGTGTTTGAAGAGGAAATACCTTCGTATAAAAACTAGACGGAATCATTCTCTGAAACAACTTAATGATTTGTGCGTTCAGCTCACAGAGTTTAACCTTCCTTTTCATAGAGCGGTTAGGAAACACTCTGTTTGTAAAGTCTGGAAGCGGATATTTGGACCTCTACGAGGCCTTCGTTGGAAATGGGATTTCTTCATGTAATGCAAGACCAAAGAATTCTCAGTAACTTCCTTGTGTGTGTGTATTCAACTCACAGAGTTGAACCTTTCTTTAGAGAGAGTAGATTTGAAACTCTCTTTTTGTGGAAATTACATGTGGAGATTTCAAGCGATTTGAGGCCAATGACGGAAAAGGAAATATCTTCGTTTAAAAACTAGACAGAATCATTTTCAGAAACTAGTTTGTGATGTGTGCCTTCAGCAGACAGAGTTTAACGTTTCTTTTCACAGAGCAGTTTGGAAGCACTCTCTTTGTAAAGTCTGCAAGTGGATATTTGGACCTCTTTGAAGGCCTTCGTTGGAAACGGGATTTCTTCATAAAATGCTAGACAGAAGAATTCTCAGTAACTTCTTTGTGTGTGTGTATTCAACCCACAGAGCTGAACCTTCCTTTAGGCAGAGCAGATTTGCAACACTCGTTTTGTGGAATTTACATGTGGAGATTTCAAGCGAATTGAGGTCAATGACAGAAAAGGAAATATCTTCGTTTAAAAACTAGACAGAATCATTCTCAGAAACTACTTTGTGATGTGTGCATCCACCTGACAGAGTTTAACCTTTCTTTTCATAGAGCAGTTCGAAAACATTCTGTTTGTAAAGTCTGCAACTGGATATTTGGACTTCTTTTAACCCTTCGTTGGAAACGGGATTTCTTTATATAATGCAAGACAGAAGAATTCTCAGTGACTTCTTTGTGTTGTGTGTATGCAGCTCACAGAGTTGAACCTTTCTTTAGACAGAGCAGGTTTGAAACTCTCTTTTTGTGGATTTTGCAATTGCAGATTTCAAGCGATTTGAGGCCAATGGTTGAAAAGGAAATATCTTCGTATAAAAACTAGACGGAATCATTCTCTGAAACAACTTAATGATTTGTGCGTTCAGCTCACAGAGTTTAACCTTCCTTTTCATAGAGCAGTTAGGAAACAGTCTGTTTGTGAAGTCTGGTAGCGGATATTTGGACCTCTTTGAGGCCTTCGTTGGAAACGGGATTCCTTCATATAATACTAGACAGAAGAATTCTCAGTAACTTCTTAGTGTTGTGTGTATTCAGCTCACAGAGTGGAACCTATCTTCAGAGAGAGCAGATTTGAAACTCTCTATTTGTGGAATTTGCAATTGGAGATTTCAAGCGATTTGAGGCCAATGGAAGAAAGAGAAGTATCTCCGTTTAAAAACTAGACAGAATCATTCTCAGAAACTACTTTGTGATTTGTGCATCCACCTGACAGAGTTTAACCTTTCTTTTCATAGAGCAGTTTGAAAACACTCTGTTTGTAAAGTCTGCAAGTGGATATTTGGACCTGTACGAGGCCTTCGTTGGAAACGGGATTTCTTCATATAATGCAAGACAGAGGAATTATCAGTAACTTCTCTGTGTTGTGTGTATGCAGCTCACAGAATTGAACCTTTCTTTAGACAGAGCAGATTTGAAACTCTCTTTTTGTGGATTTTGCAATTGGAGATTTCAAGCGATTTGAGGCCAAAGGTTGAAAAGGAAATATCTTCTTTTAAAAACTAGACGGAATCATTCTCTGAAACAACTTAAGGATTTGTGCATTCAGCTCACAGAGTTTAACCTTCCTTTTCATACAGCAGTTAGGAAACACTCTGTTTGCAAAATCTGGAAGCTGACATTTTGACCTCTTTGAGGCCTTCGTTGGAAACGGGATTCCTTCCTATAATGCTAGACAGAAGAATTCTCAGTAACTTCTTAGTGTTGTGTGTATTCAACTCAAAGAGTGGAGCATTTCTTTAGAGAGAGCAGATTTGAAACTCTCTTTTTGTGGATTTTGCAATTGGAGATTTCAAGCGATTTGAGGCCAGTGTTTGAAGAGGAAATACCTTCGTATAAAAACTAGACGGAATCATTCTCTGAAACAACTTAATGATTTGTGCGTTCAGCTCACAGAGTTTAACCTTCCTTTTCATAGAGTGGTTAGGAAACACTCTGTTTGTAAAGTCTGGAAGCGGATATTTGGACCTCTACGAGGCCTTCGTTGGAAACGGGATTTCTTCATATAATGCAAGACCAAAGAATTCTCAGTAACTTCCTTGTGTGTGTGTATTCAACTCACAGAGTTGAACCTTTCTTTAGAGAGAGTAGATTTGAAACTCTCTTTTTGTGGAAATTACATGTGGAGATTTCAAGCGATTTGAGGCCAATGACGGAAAAGGAAATATCTTCGTTTAAAAACTAGACAGAATCATTTTCAGAAACTAGTTTGTGATGTGTGCCTTCAGCAGACAGAGTTTAACGTTTCTTTTCACAGAGCAGTTTGGAAGCACTCTCTTTGTAAAGTCTGCAAGTGGATATTTGGACCTCTTTGAAGGCCTTCGTTGGAAACGGGATTTCTTCATAAAATGCTAGACAGAAGAATTCTCAGTAACTTCTTTGTGTGTGTGTATTCAACCCACAGAGCTGAACCTTCCTTTAGGCAGAGCAGATTTGCAACACTCGTTTTGTGGAATTTACATGTGGAGATTTCAAGCGAATTGAGGTCAATGACAGAAAAGGAAATATCTTCGTTTAAAAACTAGACAGAATCATTCTCAGAAACTACTTTGTGATGTGTGCATCCACCTGACAGAGTTTAACCTTTCTTTTCATAGAGCAGTTCGAAGACACTCTGTTTGTAAAGTCTGCAACTGGATATTTGGACTTCTTTTAACCCTTCGTTGGAAACGGGATTTCTTTATATAATGCAAGACAGAAGAATTCTCAGTGACTTCTTTGTGTTGTGTGTATGCAGCTCACAGAGTTGAACCTTTCTTTAGACAGAGCAGGTTTGAAACTCTCTTTTTGTGGATTTTGCAATTGCAGATTTCAAGCGATTTGAGGCCAATGGTTGAAAAGGAAATATCTTCGTATAAAAACTAGACGGAATCATTCTCTGAAACAACTTAATGATTTGTGCGTTCAGCTCACAGAGTTTAACCTTCCTTTTCATAGAGGAGTTAGGAAACAGTCTGTTTGTGAAGTCTGGTAGCGGATATTTGGACCTCTTTGAGGCCTTCGTTGGAAACGGGATTCCTTCATATAATACTAGACAGAAGAATTCTCAGTAACTTCTTAGTGTTGTGTGTATTCAGCTCACAGAGAGGAACCTATCTTCAGAGAGAGCAGATTTGAAACTCTCTATTTGTGGAATTTGCAATTGGAGATTTCAAGCGATTTGAGGCCAATGGAAGAAAGGGAAATATCTCCGTTTAAAAACTAGACAGAATCATTCTCAGAAACTACTTTGTGATTTGTGCATCCACCTGACAGAGTTTAACCTTTCTTTTCATAGAGCAGTTTGAAAACACTCTGTTTGTAAAGTCTGCAAGTGGATATTTGCACCTGTACGAGGCCTTCGTTGGAAACGGGATTTCTTCATATAATGCAAGACAGAGGAGTTCTCAGTAACTTCTCTGTGTTGTGTGTATGCAGCTCACAGAATTGAACCTTTCTTTAGACAGAGCAGATTTGAAACTCTCTTTTTGTGGATTTTGCAATTGGAGATTTCAAGCGATTTGAGGCCAAAGGTTGAAAAGGAAATATCTTCTTTTACAAACTAGACGGAATCATTCTCTGAAACAACTTAATGATTTGTGCATTCAGCTCACAGAGTTTAACCTTCCTTTTCATACAGCAGTTAGGAAACACTCTGTTTGTAAAATCTGGAAGCGGACATTTGGACCTCTTTGAGGCCTTCGTTGGAAACGGGATTCCTTCATATAATGCTAGACAGAAGAATTCTCAGTAACTTCTTAGTGTTGTGTGTATTCAACTCAAAGAGTGGAGCATTTCTTTAGAGAGAGCAGATTTGAAACTCTCTTTTTGTGGATTTTGCAATTGGAGATTTCAAGCGATTTGAGGCCAGTGTTTGAAGAGGAAATACCTTCGTATAAAAACTAGACGGAATCATTCTCTGAAACAACTTAATGATTTGTGCGTTCAGCTCACAGAGTTTAACCTTCCTTTTCATAGAGCGGTTAGGAAACACTCTGTTTGTAAAGTCTGGAAGCGGATATTTGGACCTCTACGAGGCCTTCGTTGGAAACGGGATTTCTTCATGTAATGCAAGACCAAAGAATTCTCAGTAACTTCCTTGTGTGTGTGTATTCAACTCACAGAGTTGAACCTTTCTTTAGAGAGAGTAGATTTGAAACTCTCTTTTTGTGGAAATTACATGTGGAGATTTCAAGCGATTTGAGGCCAATGACGGAAAAGGAAATATCTTCGTTTAAAAACTAGACAGAATCATTTTCAGAAACTAGTTTGTGATGTGTGCCTTCAGCAGACAGAGTTTAACGTTTCTTTTCACAGAGCAGTTTGGAAGCACTCTCTTTGTAAAGTCTGCAAGTGGATATTTGGACCTCTTTGAAGGCCTTCGTTGGAAACGGGATTTCTTCATAAAATGCTAGACAGAAGAATTCTCAGTAACTTCTTTGTGTGTGTGTATTCAACCCACAGAGCTGAACCTTCCTTTAGGCAGAGCAGATTTGCAACACTCGTTTTGTGGAATTTACATGTGGAGATTTCAAGCGAATTGAGGTCAATGACAGAAAAGGAAATATCTTCGTTTAAAAACTAGATAGAATCATTCTCAGAAACTACTTTGTGATGTGTGCATCCACCTGACAGAGTTTAACCTTTCTTTTCATAGAGCAGTTCGAAAACACTCTGTTTGTGAAGTCTGCAACTGGATATTTGGACTTCTTTTAACCCTTCGTTGGAAACGGGATTTCTTTATATAATGCAAGACAGAAGAATTCTCAGTGACTTCTTTGTGTTGTGTGTATGCAGCTCACAGAGTTGAACCTTTCTTTAGACAGAGCAGGTTTGAAACTCTCTTTTTGTGGATTTTGCAATTGCAGATTTCAAGCGATTTGAGGCCAATGGTTGAAAAGGAAATATCTTCGTATAAAAACTAGACGGAATCATTCTCTGAAACAACTTAATGATTTGTGCGTTCAGCTCACAGAGTTTAACCTTCCTTTTCATAGAGCAGTTAGGAAACAGTCTGTTTGTGAAGTCTGGTAGCGGATATTTGGACCTCTTTGAGGCCTTCGTTGGAAACGGGATTCCTTCATATAATACTAGACAGAAGAATTCTCAGTAACTTCTTAGTGTTGTGTGTATTCAGCTCACAGAGTGGAACCTATCTTCAGAGAGAGCAGATTTGAAACTCTCTATTTGTGGAATTTGCAATTGGAGATTTCAAGCGATTTGAGGCCAATGGAAGAAAGAGAAATATCTCCGTTTAAAAACTAGACACAATCATTCTCAGAAACTACTTTGTGATTTGTGCATCCACCTGACAGAGTTTAACCTTTCTTTTCATAGAGCAGTTTGAAAACACTCTGTTTGTAAAGTCTGCAAGTGGATATTTGCACCTGTACGAGGCCTTCGTTGGAAACGGGATTTCTTCATATAATGCAAGACAGAGGAATTCTCAGTAACTTCTCTGTGTTGTGTGTATGCAGCTCACAGAATTGAACCTTTCTTTAGACAGAGCAGATTTGAAACTCTCTTTTTGTGGATTTTGCAATTGGAGATTTCAAGCGATTTGAGGCCAAAGGTTGAAAAGGAAATATCTTCTTTTAAAAACTTGACGGAATCATTCTCTGAAACAACTTAATGATTTGTGCATTCAGCTCACAGAGTTTAACCTTCCTTTTCATACAGCAGTTAGGAAACACTCTGTTTGTAAAATCTGGAAGCGGACATTTGGACCTCTTTGAGGCCTTCGTTGGAAACGGGATTCCTTCATATAATGCTAGACAGAAGAATTCTCAGTAACTTCTTAGTGTTGTGTGTATTCAACTCAAAGAGTGGAGCATTTCTTTAGAGAGAGCAGATTTGAAACTCTCTTTTTGTGGATTTTGCAATTGGAGATTTCAAGCGATTTGAGGCCAGTGTTTGAAGAGGAAATACCTTCGTATAAAAACTAGACGGAATCATTCTCTGAAACAACTTAATGATTTGTGCGTTCAGCTCACAGAGTTTAACCTTCCTTTTCATAGAGCGGTTAGGAAACACTCTGTTTGTAAAGTCTGGAAGCGGATATTTGGACCTCTACGAGGCCTTCGTTGGAAACGGGATTTCTTCATGTAATGCAAGACCAAAGAATTCTCAGTAACTTCCTTGTGTGTGTGTATTCAACTCACAGAGTTGAACCTTTCTTTAGAGAGAGTAGATTTGAAACTCTCTTTTTGTGGAAATTACATGTGGAGATTTCAAGCGATTTGAGGCCAATGACGGAAAAGGAAATATCTTCGTTTAAAAACCAGACAGAATCATTTTCAGAAACTAGTTTGTGATGTGTGCCTTCAGCAGACAGAGTTTAACGTTTCTTTTCACAGAGCAGTTTGGAAGCACTCTCTTTGTAAAGTCTGCAAG
This sequence comes from Pan troglodytes, assembly GCF_028858775.2. Taxonomy (NCBI): domain Eukaryota; kingdom Metazoa; phylum Chordata; class Mammalia; order Primates; family Hominidae; genus Pan; species Pan troglodytes. Next base: position 16,954,770 of record NC_072412.2, on the reverse strand, counting down.
TGGATATTTGGACCTCTTTGAAGGCCTTCGTTGGAAACGGGATTTCTTCATAAAATGCTAGACAGAAGAATTCTCAGTAACTTCTTTGTGTGTGTGTATTCAACCCACAGAGCTGAACCTTCCTTTAGGCAGAGCAGATTTGCAACACTCGTTTTGTGGAATTTACATGTGGAGATTTCAAGCGAATTGAGGTCAATGACAGAAAAGGAAATATCTTCGTTTAAAAACTAGACAGAATCATTCTCAGAAACTACTTTGTGATGTGTGCATCCACCTGACAGAGTTTAACCTTTCTTTTCATAGAGCAGTTCGAAAACATTCTGTTTGTAAAGTCTGCAACTGGATATTTGGACTTCTTTTAACCCTTCGTTGGAAACGGGATTTCTTTATATAATGCAAGACAGAAGAATTCTCAGTGACTTCTTTGTGTTGTGTGTATGCAGCTCACAGAGTTGAACCTTTCTTTAGACAGAGCAGGTTTGAAACTCTCTTTTTGTGGATTTTGCAATTGCAGATTTCAAGCGATTTGAGGCCAATGGTTGAAAAGGAAATATCTTCGTATAAAAACTAGACGGAATCATTCTCTGAAACAACTTAATGATTTGTGCGTTCAGCTCACAGAGTTTAACCTTCCTTTTCATAGAGCAGTTAGGAAACAGTCTGTTTGTGAAGTCTGGTAGCGGATATTTGGACCTCTTTGAGGCCTTCGTTGGAAACGGGATTCCTTCATATAATACTAGACAGAAGAATTCTCAGTAACTTCTTAGTGTTGTGTGTATTCAGCTCACAGAGTGGAACCTATCTTCAGAGAGAGCAGATTTGAAACTCTCTATTTGTGGAATTTGCAATTGGAGATTTCAAGCGATTTGAGGCCAATGGAAGAAAGAGAAATATCTCCGTTTAAAAACTAGACAGAATCATTCTCAGAAACTACTTTGTGATTTGTGCATCCACCTGACAGAGTTTAACCTTTCTTTTCATAGAGCAGTTTGAAAACACTCTGTTTGTAAAGTCTGCAAGTGGATATTTGGACCTGTACGAGGCCTTCGTTGGAAACGGGATTTCTTCATATAATGCAAGACAGAGGAATTATCAGTAACTTCTCTGTGTTGTGTGTATGCAGCTCACAGAATTGAACCTTTCTTTAGACAGAGCAGATTTGAAACTCTCTTTTTGTGGATTTTGCAATTGGAGATTTCAAGCGATTTGAGGCCAAAGGTTGAAAAGGAAATATCTTCTTTTAAAAACTAGACGGAATCATTCTCTGAAACAACTTAAGGATTTGTGCATTCAGCTCACAGAGTTTAACCTTCCTTTTCATACAGCAGTTAGGAAACACTCTGTTTGCAAAATCTGGAAGCTGACATTTTGACCTCTTTGAGGCCTTCGTTGGAAACGGGATTCCTTCATATAATGCTAGACAGAAGAATTCTCAGTAACTTCTTAGTGTTGTGTGTATTCAACTCAAAGAGTGGAGCATTTCTTTAGAGAGAGCAGATTTGAAACTCTCTTTTTGTGGATTTTGCAATTGGAGATTTCAAGCGATTTGAGGCCAGTGTTTGAAGAGGAAATACCTTCGTATAAAAACTAGACGGAATCATTCTCTGAAACAACTTAATGATTTGTGCGTTCAGCTCACAGAGTTTAACCTTCCTTTTCATAGAGTGGTTAGGAAACACTCTGTTTGTAAAGTCTGGAAGCGGATATTTGGACCTCTACGAGGCCTTCGTTGGAAACGGGATTTCTTCATATAATGCAAGACCAAAGAATTCTCAGTAACTTCCTTGTGTGTGTGTATTCAACTCACAGAGTTGAACCTTTCTTTAGAGAGAGTAGATTTGAAACTCTCTTTTTGTGGAAATTACATGTGGAGATTTCAAGCGATTTGAGGCCAATGACGGAAAAGGAAATATCTTCGTTTAAAAACTAGACAGAATCATTTTCAGAAACTAGTTTGTGATGTGTGCCTTCAGCAGACAGAGTTTAACGTTTCTTTTCACAGAGCAGTTTGGAAGCACTCTCTATGTAAAGTCTGCAAGTGGATATTTGGACCTCTTTGAAGGCCTTCGTTGGAAACGGGATTTCTTCATAAAATGCTAGACAGAAGAATTCTCAGTAACTTCTTTGTGTGTGTGTATTCAACCCACAGAGCTGAACCTTCCTTTAGGCAGAGCAGATTTGCAACACTCGTTTTGTGGAATTTACATGTGGAGATTTCAAGCGAATTGAGGTCAATGACAGAAAAGGAAATATCTTCGTTTAAAAACTAGACAGAATCATTCTCAGAAACTACTTTGTGATGTGTGCATCCACCTGACAGAGTTTAACCTTTCTTTTCATAGAGCAGTTCGAAGACACTCTGTTTGTAAAGTCTGCAACTGGATATTTGGACCTTTTAACCCTTCGTTGGAAACGGGATTTCTTTATATAATGCAAGACAGAAGAATTCTCAGTGACTTCTTTGTGTTGTGTGTATGCAGCTCACAGAGTTGAACCTTTCTTTAGACAGAGCAGGTTTGAAACTCTCTTTTTGTGGATTTTGCAATTGCAGATTTCAAGCGATTTGTGGCCAATGGTTGAAAAGGAAATATCTTCGTATAAAAACTAGACGGAATCATTCTCTGAAACAACTTAATGATTTGTGCGTTCAGCTCACAGAGTTTAACCTTCCTTTTCATAGAGGAGTTAGGAAACAGTCTGTTTGTGAAGTCTGGTAGCGGATATTTGGACCTCTTTGAGGCCTTCGTTGGAAACGGGATTCCTTCATATAATACTAGACAGAAGAATTCTCAGTAACTTCTTAGTGTTGTGTGTATTCAGCTCACAGAGTGGGACCTATCTTCAGAGAGAGCAGATTTGAAACTCTCTTTTTGTGGAATTTGCAATTGGAGATTTCAAGCGATTTGAGGCCAATGGAAGAAAGGGAAATATCTCCGTTTAAAAACTAGACAGAATCATTCTCAGAAACTACTTTGTGATTTGTGCATCCACCTGACAGAGTTTAACCTTTCTTTTCATAGAGCAGTTTGAAAACACTATGTTTGTAAAGTCTGCAAGTGGATATTTGGACCTGTACGAGGCCTTCGTTGGAAACGGGATTTCTTCATATAATGCAAGACAGAGGAATTCTCAGTAACTTCTCTGTGTTGTGTGTATGCAGCTCACAGAATTGAACCTTTCTTTAGACAGAGCAGATTTGAAACTCTCTTTTTGTGGATTTTGCAATTGGAGATTTCAAGCGATTTGAGGCCAAAGGTTGAAAAGGAAATATCTTCTTTTAAAAACTAGACGGAATCATTCTCTGAAACAACTTAATGATTTGTGCATTCAGCTCACAGAGTTTAACCTTCCTTTTCATACAGCAGTTAGGAAACACTCTGTTTGTAAAATCTGGAAGCGGACATTTGGACCTCTTTGAGGCCTTCGTTGGAAACGGGATTCCTTCATATAATGCTAGACAGAAGAAGTCTCAGTAACTTCTTAGTGTTGTGTGTATTCAACTCAAAGAGTGGAGCATTTCTTTAGAGAGAGCAGATTTGAAACTCTCTTTTTGTGGATTTTGCAATTGGAGATTTCAAGCGATTTGAGGCCAGTGTTTGAAGAGGAAATACCTTCGTATAAAAACTAGACGGAATCATTCTCTGAAACAACTTAATGATTTGTGCGTTCAGCTCACAGAGTTTAACCTTCCTTTTCATAGAGCGGTTAGGAAACACTCTGTTTGTAAAGTCTGGAAGCGGATATTTGGACCTGTACGAGGCCTTCGTTGGAAACGGGATTTCTTCATATAATGCAAGACAGAAGAATTCTCAGTAACTTCCTTGTGTGTGTGTATTCAACTCACAGAGTTGAACCTTTCTTTAGAGAGAGTAGATTTGAAACTCTCTTTTTGTGGAAATTACATGTGGAGATTTCAAGCGATTTGAGGCCAATGACGGAAAAGGAAATATCTTCGTTTAAAAACTAGACAGAATCATTTTCAGAAACTAGTTTGTGATGTGTGCCTTCAGCAGACAGAGTTTAACGTTTCTTTTCACAGAGCAGTTTGGAAGCACTCTCTTTGTAAAGTCTGCAAGTGGATATTTGGACCTCTTTGAAGGCCTTCATTGGAAACGGGATTTCTTCATAAAATGCTAGACAGAAGAATTCTCAGTAACTTCTTTGTGTGTGTGTATTCAACCCACACAGCTGAACCTTCCTTTAGGCAGAGCAGATTTGCAACACTCGTTTTGTGGAATTTACATGTGGAGATTTCAAGCGAATTGAGGTCAATGACAGAAAAGGAAATATCTTCGTTTAAAAACTAGACAGAATCATTCTCAGAAAGTACTTTGTGATGTGTGCATCCACCAGACAGAGTTTAACCTTTCTTTTCATAGAGCAGTTCGAAAACACTCTGTTTGTAAAGTCTGCAACTGGATATTTGGACTTCTTTTAACCCTTCGTTGGAAACGGGATTTCTTTATATAATGCAAGACAGAAGAATTCTCAGTGACTTCTTTGTGTTGTGTGTATGCAGCTCACAGAGTTGAACCTTTCTTTAGACAGAGCAGGTTTGAAACTCTCTTTTTGTGGATTTTGCAATTGCAGATTTCAAGCGATTTGAGGCCAATGGTTGAAAAGGAAATATCTTCGTATAAAAACTAGACGGAATCATTCTCTGAAACAACTTAATGATTTGTGCGTTCAGCTCACAGAGTTTAACCTTCCTTTTCATAGAGCAGTTAGGAAACACTCTGTTTGTGAAGTCTGGTAGCGGATATTTGGACCTCTTTGAGGCCTTCGTTGGAAACGGGATTCCTTCATATAATACTAGACAGAAGAATTCTCAGTAACTTCTTAGTGTTGTGTGTATTCAGCTCACAGAGTGGAACCTATCTTCAGAGAGAACAGATTTGAAACTCTCTTTTTGTGGAATTTGCAATTGGAGATTTCAAGCGATTTGAGGCCAATGGAAGAAAGGGAAATATCTCCGTTTAAAAACTAGACAGAATCATTCTCAGAAACGACTTTGTGATTTGTGCATCCACCTGACAGAGTTTAACCTTTCTTTTCATAGAGCAGTTTGAAAACACTCTGTTTGTAAAGTCTGCAAGTGGATATTTGGACCTGTACGAGGCCTTCGTTGGAAACGGGATTTCTTCATATAATGCAAGACAGAGGAGTTCTCAGTAACTTCTTTGTGTTGTGTGTATGCAGCTCACAGAATTGAACCTTTCTTTAGGCAGAGCAGATTTGAAACTCTCTTTTTGTGGATTTTGCAATTGGAGATTTCAAGCGATTTGAGGCCAAAGGTTGAAAAGGAAATATCTTCTTTTAAAAACTAGACGGAATCATTCTCTGAAACAACTTAATGATTTGTGCATTCAGCTCACAGAGTTTAACCTTCCTTTTCATACAGCAGTTAGGAAACACTCTGTTTGTAAAATCTGGAAGCGGACATTTGGACCTCTTTGAGGCCTTCGTTGGAAACGGGATTCCTTCATATAATGCTAGACAGAAGAATTCTCAGTAACTTCTTAGTGTTGTGTGTATTCAACTCAAAGAGTGGAGCATTTCTTTAGAGAGAGCAGATTTGAAACTCTCTTTTTGTGGATTTTGCAATTGGAGATTTCAAGCGATTTGAGTCCACTCTTTGAAGAGGAAATACCTTCGTATAAAAACTAGATGGAATCATTCTCTGAAACAACTTAATGATTTGTGCGTTCAGCTCACAGAGTTTAACCTTCCTTTTCATAGAGCGGTTAGGAAACACTGTTTGTAAAGTCTGGAAGCGGATATTTGGACCTGTACGAGGCCTTCGTTGGAAACGGGATTTCTTCATATAATGCAAGACCAAAGAATTCTCAGTAACTTCCTTGTGTGTGTGTATTCAACTCACAGAGTTGAACCTTTCTTTAGAGAGAGTAGATTTGAAACTCTCTTTTTGTGGAAATTACATGTGGAGATTTCAAGCGATTTGAGGCCAATGACGGAAAAGGAAATATCTTCGTTTAAAAACTAGACAGAATCATTTTCAGAAACTAGTTTGTGATGTGTGCCTTCAGCAGACAGAGTTTAACGTTTCTTTTCACAGAGCAGTTTGGAAGCACTCTCTTTGTAAAGTCTGCAAGTGGATATTTGGACCTCTTTGAAGGCCTTCGTTGGAAACGGGATTTCTTCATAAAATGCTAGACAGAAGAATTCTCAGTAACTTCTTTGTGTGTGTGTATTCAACCCACAGAGCTGAACCTTCCTTTAGGCAGAGCAGATTTGCAACACTCGTTTTGTGGAATTTACATGTGGAGATTTCAAGCGAATTGAGGTCAATGACAGAAAAGGAAATATCTTCGTTTAAAAACTAGACAGAATCATTCTCAGAAACTACTTTGTGATGTGTGCATCCACCAGACAGAGTTTAACCTTTCTTTTCATAGAGCAGTTCGAAAACACTCTGTTTGTAAAGTCTGCAACTGGATATTTGGACTTCTTTTAACCCTTCGTTGGAAACGGGATTTCTTTATATAATGCAAGACAGAAGAATTCTCAGTGACTTCTTTGTGTTGTGTGTATGCAGCTCACAGAGTTGAACCTTTCTTTAGACAGAGCAGGTTTGAAACTCTCTTTTTGTGGATTTTGCAATTGCAGATTTCAAGCGATTTGAGGCCAATGGTTGAAAAGGAAATATCTTCGTATAAAAACTAGACGGAATCATTCTCTGAAACAACTTAATGATTTGTGCGTTCAGCTCACAGAGTTTAACCTTCCTTTTCATAGAGCAGTTAGGAAACACTCTGTTTGTGAAGTCTGGTAGCGGATATTTGGACCTCTTTGAGGCCTTCGTTGGAAACGGGATTCCTTCATATAATACTAGACAGAAGAATTCTCAGTAACTTCTTAGTGTTGTGTGTATTCAGCTCACAGAGTGGAACCTATCTTCAGAGAGAGCAGATTTGAAACTCTCTTTTTGTGGAATTTGCAATTGGAGATTTCAAGCGATTTGAGGCCAATGGAAGAAAGGGAAATATCTCCGTTTAAAAACTAGACAGAATCATTCTCAGAAACTACTTTGTGATTTGTGCATCCACCTGACAGAGTTTAACCTTTCTTTTCATAGAGCAGTTTGAAAACACTCTGTTTGTAAAGTCTGCAAGTGGATATTTGGACCTGTACGAGGCCTTCGTTGGAAACGGGATTTCTTCATATAATGCAAGACAGAGGAGTTCTCAGTAACTTCTTTGTGTTGTGTGTATGCAGCTCACAGAATTGAACCTTTCTTTAGACAGAGCAGATTTGAAACTCTCTTTTTGTGGATTTTGCAATTGGAGATTTCAAGCGATTTGAGGCCAAAGGTTGAAAAGGAAATATCTTCTTTTAAAAACTAGACGGAATCATTATCTGAAACAACTTAATGATTTGTGCATTCAGCTCACAGAGTTTAACCTTCCTTTTCATACAGCAGTTAGGAAACACTCTGTTTGTAAAATCTGGAAGCGGACATTTGGACCTCTTTGAGGCCTTCGTTGGAAACGGGATTCCTTCATATAATGCTAGACAGAAGAATTCTCAGTAACTTCTTAGTGTTGTGTGTATTCAACTCAAAGAGTGGAGCATTTCTTTAGAGAGAGCAGATTTGAAACTCTCTTTTTGTGGGTTTTGCAATTGGAGATTTCAAGCGCTTTGAGGCCACTGTTTGAAGAGGAAATACCTTCGTATAAAAACTAGACGGAATCATTCTCTGAAACAACTTAATGATTTGTGCGTTCAGCTCACAGAGTTTAACCTTCCTTTTCATAGAGCGGTTAGGAAACACTGTTTGTAAAGTCTGGAAGCGGATATTTGGACCTGTACGAGGCCTTCGTTGGAAACGGGATTTCTTCATATAATGCAAGACCAAAGAATTCTCAGTAACTTCCTTGTGTGTGTGTATTCAACTCACAGAGTTGAACCTTTCTTTAGAGAGAGTAGATTTGAAACTCTCTTTTTGTGGAAATTATATGTGGAGATTTCAAGCGATTTGAGGCCAATGACGGAAAAGGAAATATCTTCGTTTAAAAACTAGACAGAATCATTTTCAGAAACTAGTTTGTGATGTGTGCCTTCAGCAGACAGAGTTTAACGTTTCTTTTCACAGAGCAGTTTGGAAGCACTCTCTTTGTAAAGTCTGCAAGTGGATATTTGGACCTCTTTGAAGGCCTTCGTTGGAAACGGGATTTCTTCATAAAATGCTAGACAGAAGAATTCTCAGTAACTTCTTTGTGTGTGTGTATTCAACCCACAGAGCTGAACCTTCCTTTAGGCAGAGCAGATTTGCAACACTCGTTTTGTGGAATTTACATGTGGAGATTTCAAGCGAATTGAGGTCAATGACAGAAAAGGAAATATCTTCGTTTAAAAACTAGACAGAATCATTCTCAGAAACTACTTTGTGATGTGTGCATCCACCTGACAGAGTTTAACCTTTCTTTTCATAGAGCAGTTCGAAAACACTCTGTTTGTAAAGTCTGCAACTGGATATTTGGACTTCTTTTAACCCTTCGTTGGAAACGGGATTTCTTTATATAATGCAAGACAGAAGAATTCTCAGTGACTTCTTTGTGTTGTGTGTATGCAGCTCACAGAGTTGAACCTTTCTTTAGACAGAGCAGGTTTGAAACTCTCTTTTTGTGGAATTTGCAATTGCAGATTTCAAGCGATTTGAGGCCAATGGAAGAAAGGGAAATATCTCCGTTTAAAAACTAGACAGAATCATTCTCAGAAACGACTTTGTGATTCGTGCATCCACCTGACAGAGTTTAACCTTTCTTTTCATAGAGCAGTTTGAAAACACTCTGTTTGTAAAGTCTGCAAGTGGATATTTGGACCTGTACGAGGCCTTCGTTGGAAACGGGATTTCTTCATATAATGCAAGACAGAGGAGTTCTTAGTAACTTCTTAGTGTTGTGTGTATTCAACTCAAAGAGTGGAGCATTTCTTTAGAGAGAGCAGATTTGAAACTCTCTTTTTGTGGATTTTGCAATTGGAGATTTCTAGCGATTTGAGGCCAGTGTTTGAAGAGGAAATACCTTCGTATAAAAACTAGACGGAATCATTCTCTGAAACAACTTAATGATTTTTGCGTTCAGCTCACAGAGTTTAACCTTCCTTTTCATAGAGCGGTTAGGAAACACTCTGTTTGTAAAGTCTGGAAGCGGATATTTGGACCTCTACGAGGCCTTCGTTGGAAACGGGATTTCTTCATATAATGCAAGACCAAAGAATTCTCAGTAACTTCCTTGTGTGTGTGTATTCAACTCACAGAGTTGAACCTTTCTTTAGAGAGAGTAGATTTGAAACTCTCTTTTTGTGGAAATTACATGTGGAGATTTAAAGCGATTTGAGGCCAATGACGGAAAAGGAAATATCTTCGTTTAAAAACTAGACAGAATCATTTTCAGAAACTAGTTTGTGATGTGTGCCTTCAGCAGACAGAGTTTAACGTTTCTTTTCACAGAGCAGTTTGGAAGCACTCTCTTTGTAAAGTCTGCAAGTGGATATTTGGACCTCTTTGAAGGCCTTCGTTGGAAACGGGATTTCTTCATAAAATGCTAGACAGAAGAATTCTCAGTAACTTCTTTGTGTGTGTGTATTCAACCCACAGAGCTGAACCTTCCTTTAGGCAGAGCAGATTTGCAACACTCGTTTTGTGGAATTTACATGTGGAGATTTCAAGCGAATTGAGGTCAATGACAGAAAAGGAAATATCTTCGTTTAAAAACTAGACAGAATCATTCTCAGAAACTATTTTGTGATGTGTGCATCCACCTGACAGTGTTTAACCTTTCTTTTCATAGAGCAGTTCGAAAACACTCTGTTTGTAAAGTCTGCAACTGGATATTTGGACTTCTTTTAACCCTTCGTTGGAAACGGGATTTCTTTATATAATGCAAGACAGAAGAATTCTCAGTGACTTCTTTGTGTTGTGTGTATGCAGCTCACAGAGTTGAACCTTTCTTTAGACAGAGCAGGTTTGAAACTCTCTTTTTGTGGATTTTGCAATTGCAGATTTCAAGCGATTTGAGGCCAGTGTTTGAAAAGGAAATATCTTCGTATAAAAACTAGACGGAATCATTCTCTGAAACAACTTAATGATTTGTGCGTTCAGCTCACAGAGTTTAACCTTCCTTTTCATAGAGCAGTTAGGAAACACTCTGTTTGTGAAGTCTGATAGCAGATATTTGGACCTCTTTGAGGCCTTCGTTGGAAACGGGATTTCTTCATATAATGCAAGACAGAGGATTTCTCAGTAACTTCTTTGTGTTGTGTGTATGCAGCTCACAGAATTGAACCTTTCTTTAGACAGAGCAGATGTGAAACTCTCTTTTTGTGGATTTTGCAATTGGAGATTTCAAGCGATTTGAGGCCAAAGGTTGAAAAGGAAATATCTTCTTTTAAAAACTAGACGGAATCATTCTCTGAAACAACTTAATGATTTGTGCGTTCAGCTCACAGAGTTTAACCTTCCTTTTCATACAGCAGTTAGGAAACACTCTGTTTGTAAAATCTGGAAGCGGACATTTGGACCTCTTTGAGGACTTCGTTGGAAACGGGATTTCTTCATATAATGCTAGACAGAAGAATTCTCAGTAACTTCCTTGTGTGTGTGTATTCAACTCACAGAGTTGAACCTTTCTTTAGAGAGAGTAGATTTGAAACTCTCTTTTTGTGGAAATTACATGTGGAGATTTCAAGCGATTTGAGGCCAATGACGGAAAAGGAAATATCTTCGTTTAAAAACTAGACAGAATCATTTTCAGAAACTAGTTTGTGATGTGTGCCTTCAGCAGACATCACAACGTTTAACGTTTCTTTTCACAGAGCAGTTTGGAAGCACTCTCTTTGTAAAGTCTGCAAGTGGATATTTGGACCTCTTTGAAGGCCTTCGTTGGAAACGGGATTTCTTCATAAAATGCTAGACAGAAGAATTCTCAGTAACTTCTTTGTGTGTGTGTATTCAACCCAAAGAGCTGAACCTTCCTTTAGGCAGAGCAGATTTGCAACACTCGTTTTGTGGAATTTACATGTGGAGATTTCAATCGAATTGAGGTCAATGACAGAAAAGGAAATATCTTCGTTTAAAAACTAGACAGAATCATTCTCAGAAACTACTTTGTGATGTGTGCATCCACCTGACAGAGTTTAACCTTCCTTTTCATAGAGCAGTTCGAAAACACTCTGTTTTTAAAGTCTGCAACTGGATATTTGGACTTCTTTTAACCCTTCATTGGAAACGGGATTTCTTTATATAATGCAAGACAGAAGAATTCTCAGTGACTTCTTGGTGTTGTGTGTATGCAGCTCACAGAGTTGAACCTTTCTTTAGACAGAGCAGGTTTGAAACTCTCTTTTTGTGGATTTTGCAATTGCAGATTTCAAGCGATTTGAGGCCAATGGTTGAAAAGGAAATATCTTCGTATAAAAACTAGACGGAATCATTCTCTGAAACAACTTTTTGATTTGTGCGTTCAGCTCACAGATTTTAACCTTCCTTTTCATAGAGCAGTTAGTAAACACTCTGTTTGTGAAGTCTGGTAGCGGATATTTGGACCTCTTTGAAGCCTTCGTTGGAAACGGGATTCCTTCATATAATGCTAGACAGAAGAATTCTCAGTAACTTCTTAGTGTTGTGTGTATTCAACTCAAAGAGTGGAGCATTTCTTTAGAGAGAGCAGATTTGAAACTCTCTTTTTGTGGATTTTGCAATTGGAGATTTCAAGCGATTTGAGGCCAGTGTTTGAAGAGGAAATACCTTCGTATAAAAACTAGACGGAATCATTCTCTGAAACAACTTAATGATTTGTGCGTTCAGCTCACAGAGTTTAACCTTCCTTTTCATAGAGCGGTTAGGAAACACTCTGTTTGTAAAGTCTGGAAGGGGATATTTGGACCTGTACGAGGCCTTCGTTGGAAACGGGATTTCTTCATATAATGCAAGACAGAGGAGTTCTCAGTAACTTCTTTGTGTTGTGTGTATGCAGCTCACAGAATTGAAACTTTCTTTAGACAGAGCAGATTTGAAACTCTCTTTTTGTGGATTTTGCAATTGCAGATTTCAAGCGATTTGAGGCCAATGGTTGAAAAGGAAATATCTTCGTATAAAAACTAGACGGAATCATTCTCTGAAACAACTTAATGGTTTGTGCGTTCAACTCACAGAGTTTAACCTTCCTCTTCATAGAGCAGTTAGGAAACACTCTGTTTGTGAAGTCTGATAGCAGATATTTGGACCTCTTTGAGGCCTTCGTTGGAAACGGGATTCCTTCATATAATACTAGACAGAAGAATTCTCAGTAACTTCTTAGTGTTGTGTGTATTCAGCTCACAGAGTGGAACCTATCTTCAGAGAGAGCAGATTTGAAACTCTCTTTTTGTGGAATTTGCAATTGGAGATTTCAAGCGATTTGAGGCCAATGGAAGAAAGGGAAATATCTCCGTTTAAAAACTAGACAGAATCATTCTCAGAAACGACTTTGTGATTCGTGCATCCACCTGACAGAGTTTAACCTTTCTTTTCATAGAGCAGTTTGAAAACACTCTGTTTGTAAAGTCTGCAAGTGGATATTTGGACCTGTACGAGGCCTTCGTTGGAAACGGGATTTCTTCATATAATGCAAGACAGAGGAGTTCTTAGTAACTTCTTAGTGTTGTGTGTATTCAACTCAAAGAGTGGAGCATTTCTTTAGAGAGAGCAGATTTGAAACTCTCTTTTTGTGGATTTTGCAATTGGAGATTTCTAGCGATTTGAGGCCAGTGTTTGAAGAGGAAATACCTTCGTATAAAAACTAGACGGAATCATTCTCTGAAACAACTTAATGATTTGTGCGTTCAGCTCACAGAGTTTAACCTTCCTTTTCATAGAGCGGTTAGGAAACACTCTGTTTGTAAAGTCTGGAAGCGGATATTTGGACCTCTACGAGGCCTTCGTTGGAAACGGGATTTCTTCATATAATGCAAGACCAAAGAATTCTCAGTAACTTCCTTGTGTGTGTGTATTCAACTCACAGAGTTGAACCTTTCTTTAGAGAGAGTAGATTTGAAACTCTCTTTTTGTGGAAATTACATGTGGAGATTTCAAGCGATTTGAGGCCAATGACGGAAAAGGAAATATCTTCGTTTAAAAACTAGACAGAATCATTTTCAGAAACTAGTTTGTGATGTGTGCCTTCAGCAGACAGAGTTTAACGTTTCTTTTCACAGAGCAGTTTGGAAGCACTCTCTTTGTAAAGTCTGCAAGTGGATATTTGGACCTCTTTGAAGGCCTTCGTTGGAAACGGGATTTCTTCATAAAATGCTAGACAGAAGAATTCTCAGTAACTTCTTTGTGTGTGTGTATTCAACCCACAGAGCTGAACCTTCCTTTAGGCAGAGCAGATTTGCAACACTCGTTTTGTGGAATTTACATGTGGAGATTTCAAGCGAATTGAGGTCAATGACAGAAAAGGAAATATCTTCGTTTAAAAACTAGACAGAATCATTCTCAGAAACTATTTTGTGATGTGTGCATCCACCTGACAGTGTTTAACCTTTCTTTTCATAGAGCAGTTCGAAAACACTCTGTTTGTAAAGTCTGCAACTGGATATTTGGACTTCTTTTAACCCTTCGTTGGAAACGGGATTTCTTTATATAATGCAAGACAGAAGAATTCTCAGTGACTTCTTTGTGTTGTGTGTATGCAGCTCACAGAGTTGAACCTTTCTTTAGACAGAGCAGGTTTGAAACTCTCTTTTTGTGGATTTTGCAATTGCAGATTTCAAGCGATTTGAGGCCAGTGTTTGAAAAGGAAATATCTTCGTATAAAAACTAGACGGAATCATTCTCTGAAACAACTTAATGATTTGTGCGTTCAGCTCACAGAGTTTAACCTTCCTTTTCATAGAGCAGTTAGGAAACACTCTGTTTGTGAAGTCTGATAGCAGATATTTGGACCTCTTTGAGGCCTTCGTTGGAAACGGGATTTCTTCATATAATGCAAGACAGAGGAGTTCTCAGTAACTTCTTTGTGTTGTGTGTATGCAGCTCACAGAATTGAACCTTTCTTTAGACAGAGCAGATTTGAAACTCTCTTTTTGTGGATTTTGCAATTGGAGATTTCAAGCGATTTGAGGCCAAAGGTTGAAAAGGAAATATCTTCTTTTAAAAACTAGACGGAATCATTCTCTGAAACAACTTAATGATTTGTGCGTTCAGCTCACAGAGTTTAACCTTCCTTTTCATACAGCAGTTAGGAAACACTCTGTTTGTAAAATCTGGAAGCGGACATTTGGACCTCTTTGAGGACTTCGTTGGAAACGGGATTTCTTCATATAATGCTAGACAGAAGAATTCTCAGTAACTTCCTTGTGTGTGTGTATTCAACTCACAGAGTTGAACCTTTCTTTAGAGAGAGTAGATTTGAAACTCTCTTTTTGTGGAAATTACATGTGGAGATTTCAAGCGATTTGAGGCCAATGACGGAAAAGGAAATATCTTCGTTTAAAAACTAGACAGAATCATTTTCAGAAACTAGTTTGTGATGTGTGCCTTCAGCAGACATCACAACGTTTAACGTTTCTTTTCACAGAGCAGTTTGGAAGCACTCTCTTTGTAAAGTCTGCAAGTGGATATTTGGACCTCTTTGAAGGCCTTCGTTGGAAATGGGATTTCTTCATAAAATGCTAGACAGAAGAATTCTCAGTAACTTCTTTGTGTGTGTGTATTCAACCCACAGAGCTGAACCTTCCTTTAGGCAGAGCAGATTTGCAACACTCGTTTTGTGGAATTTACATGTGGAGATTTCAATCGAATTGAGGTCAATGACAGAAAAGGAAATATCTTCGTTTAAAAACTAGACAGAATCATTCTCAGAAACTACTTTGTGATGTGTGCATCCACCTGACAGAGTTTAACCTTTCTTTTCATAGAGCAGTTCGAAAACACTCTGTTTTTAAAGTCTGCAACTGGATATTTGGACTTCTTTTAACCCTTCATTGGAAACGGGATTTCTTTATATAATGCAAGACAGAAGAATTCTCAGTGACTTCTTGGTGTTGTGTGTATGCAGCTCACAGAGTTGAACCTTTCTTTAGACAGAGCAGGTTTGAAACTCTCTTTTTGTGGATTTTGCAATTGCAGATTTCAAGCGATTTGAGGCCAATGGTTGAAAAGGAAATATCTTCGTATAAAAACTAGACGGAATCATTCTCTGAAACAACTTTTTGATTTGTGCGTTCAGCTCACAGATTTTAACCTTCCTTTTCATAGAGCAGTTAGGAAACACTCTGTTTGTGAAGTCTGGTAGCGGATATTTGGACCTCTTTGAAGCCTTCGTTGGAAACGGGATTCCTTCATATAATGCTAGACAGAAGAATTCTCAGTAACTTCTTAGTGTTGTGTGTATTCAACTCAAAGAGTGGAGCATTTCTTTAGAGAGAGCAGATTTGAAACTCTCTTTTTGTGGATTTTGCAATTGGAGATTTCAAGCGATTTGAGGCCAGTGTTTGAAGAGGAAATACCTTCGTATAAAAACTAGACGGAATCATTCTCTGAAACAACTTAATGATTTGTGCGTTCAGCTCACAGAGTTTAACCTTCCTTTTCATAGAGCGGTTAGGAAACACTCTGTTTGTAAAGTCTGGAAGGGGATATTTGGACCTGTACGAGGCCTTCGTTGGAAACGGGATTTCTTCATATAATGCAAGACAGAGGAGTTCTCAGTAACTTCTTTGTGTTGCGTGTATGCAGCTCACAGAATTGAACCTTTCTTTAGACAGAGCAGATTTGAAACTCTCTTTTTGTGGATTTTGCAATTGCAGATTTCAAGCGATTTGAGGCCAATGGTTGAAAAGGAAATATCTTCGTATAAAAACTAGACGGAATCATTCTCTGAAACAACTTAATGATTTGTG
This sequence comes from Pan troglodytes, assembly GCF_028858775.2. NCBI lineage: Eukaryota > Metazoa > Chordata > Mammalia > Primates > Hominidae > Pan > Pan troglodytes. The sequence continues at coordinate 16,938,867 of NC_072412.2, read as the reverse complement.
CGTTCAGCTCACAGAGTTTAACCTTCCTCTTCATAGAGCAGTTAGGAAACACTCTGTTTGTGAAGTCTGATAGCAGATATTTGGACCTCTTTGAGGCCTTCGTTGGAAACGGGATTCCTTCATATAATACTAGACAGAAGAATTCTCAGTAACTTCTTAGTGTTGTGTGTATTCAGCTCACAGAGTGGAACCTATCTTCAGAGAGAGCAGATTTGAAACTCTCTTTTTGTGGAATTTGCAATTGGAGATTTCAAGCGATTTGAGGCCAATGGAAGAAAGGGAAATATCTCCGTTTAAAAACTAGACAGAATCATTCTCAGAAACGACTTTGTGATTCGTGCATCCACCTGACAGAGTTTAACCTTTCTTTTCATAGAGCAGTTTGAAAACACTCTGTTTGTAAAGTCTGCAAGTGGATATTTGGACCTGTACGAGGCCTTCGTTGGAAACGGGATTTCTTCATATAATGCAAGACAGAGGAGTTCTCAGTAACTTCTTTGTGTTGTGTGTATGCAGCTCACAGAATTGAACCTTTCTTTAGACAGAGCAGATTTGAAACTCTCTTTTTGTGGATTTTGCAATTGGAGATTTCAAGCGATTTGAGGCCAAAGGTTGAAAAGGAAATATCTTCTTTTAAAAACTAGACGGAATCATTCTCTGAAACAACTTAATGATTTGTGCATTCAGCTCACAGAGTTTAACCTTCCTTTTCATACAGCAGTTAGGAAACACTCTGTTTGTAAAATCTGGAAGCGGACATTTGGACCTCTTTGAGGCCTTCGTTGGAAACGGGATTCCTTCATATAATGCTAGACAGAAGAATTCTCAGTAACTTCTTAGTGTTGTGTGTATTCAACTCAAAGAGTGGAGCATTTCTTTAGAGAGAGCAGATTTGAAACTCTCTTTTTGTGGATTTTGCAATTGGAGATTTCAAGCGCTTTGAGGCCACTGTTTGAAGAGGAAATACCTTCGTATAAAAACTAGACGGAATCATTCTCTGAAACAACTTAATGATTTGTGCGTTCAGCTCACAGAGTTTAACCTTCCTTTTCATAGAGCGGTTAGGAAACACTGTTTGTAAAGTCTGGAAGCGGATATTTGGACCTGTACGAGGCCTTCGTTGGAAACGGGATTTCTTCATATAATGCAAGACCAAAGAATTCTCAGTAACTTCCTTGTGTGTGTGTATTCAACTCACAGAGTTGAACCTTTCTTTAGAGAGAGTAGATTTGAAACTCTCTTTTTGTGGAAATTACATGTGGAGATTTCAAGCGATTTGAGGCCAATGACGGAAAAGGAAATATCTTCGTTTAAAAACTAGACAGAATCATTTTCAGAAACTAGTTTGTGATGTGTGCCTTCAGCAGACAGAGTTTAACGTTTCTTTTCACAGAGCAGTTTGGAAGCACTCTCTTCGTAAAGTCTGCAAGTGGATATTTGGATCTCTTTGAAGGCCTTCGTTGGAAACGGGATTTCTTCATAAAATGCTAGACAGAAGAATTCTCAGTAACTTCTTTGTGTGTGTGTATTCAACCCACAGAGCTGAACCTTCCTTTAGGCAGAGCAGATTTGCAACACTCGTTTTGTGGAATTTACATGTGGAGATTTCAAGCGAATTGAGGTCAATGACAGAAAAGGAAATATCTTCGTTTAAAAACTAGACAGAATCATTCTCAGAAACTACTTTGTGATGTGTGCATCCACCTGACAGACTTTAACCTTTCTTTTCATAGAGCAGTTCGAAAACACTCTGTTTGTAAAGTCTGCAACTGGATATTTGGACTTCTTTTAACCCTTCGTTGGAAACGGGATTTCTTTATATAATGCAAGACAGAAGAATTCTCAGTGACTTCTTTGTGTTGTGTGTATGCAGCTCACAGAGTTGAACCTTTCTTTAGACAGAGCAGGTTTGAAACTCTCTTTTTGTGGATTTTGCAATTGCAGATTTCAAGCGATTTGAGGCCAATGGTTGAAAAGGAAATATCTTCGTATAAAAACTAGACGGAATCATTCTCTGAAACAACTTAATGATTTGTGCGTTCAGCTCACAGACTTTAACCTTCCTTTTCATAGAGCAGTTAGGAAACACTCTGTTTGTGAAGTCTGGTAGCGGATATTTGGACCTCTTTGAGGCCTTCGTTGGAAACGGGATTCCTTCATATAATACTAGACAGAGGAATTCTCAGTAACTTCTTAGTGTTGTGTGTATTCAGCTCACAGAGTGGAACCTATCTTCAGAGAGAGCAGATTTGAAACTCTCTTTTTGTGGAATTTGCAATTGGAGATTTCAAGCGATTTGAGGCCAATGGAAGAAAGGGAAATATCTCCGTTTAAAAACTAGACAGAATCATTCTCAGAAACTACTTTGTGATTTGTGCATCCACCTGACAGAGTTTAACCTTTCTTTTCATAGAGCAGTTTGAAAACACTCTGTTTGTAAAGTCTGCAAGTGGATATTTGGACCTGTACGAGGCCTTCGTTGGAAACGGGATTTCTTCATATAATGCAAGACAGAGGAGTTCTTAGTAACTTCTTAGTGTTGTGTGTATTCAACTCAAAGAGTGGAGCATTTCTTTAGAGAGAGCAGATTTGAAACTCTCTTTTTGTGGATTTTGCAATTGGAGATTTCTAGCGATTTGAGGCCAGTGTTTGAAGAGGAAATACCTTCGTATAAAAACTAGACGGAATCATTCTCTGAAACAACTTAATGATTTGTGCGTTCAGCTCACAGAGTTTAACCTTCCTTTTCATAGAGCGGTTAGGAAACACTCTGTTTGTAAAGTCTGGAAGCGGATATTTGGACCTCTACGCGGCCTTCGTTGGAAACGGGATTTCTTCATATAATGCAAGACCAAAGAATTCTCAGTAACTTCCTTGTGTGTGTGTATTCAACTCACAGAGTTGAACCTTTCTTTAGAGAGAGTAGATTTGAAACTCTCTTTTTGTGGAAATTACATGTGGAGATTTCAAGCGATTTGAGGCCAATGACGGAAAAGGAAATATCTTCGTTTAAAAACTAGACAGAATCATTTTCAGAAACTAGTTTGTGATGTGTGCCTTCAGCAGACAGAGTTTAACGTTTCTTTTCACAGAGCAGTTTGGAAGCACTCTCTTTGTAAAGTCTGCAAGTGGATATTTGGACCTCTTTGAAGGCCTTCGTTGGAAACGGGATTTCTTCATAAAATGCTAGACAGAAGAATTCTCAGTAACTTCTTTGTGTGTGTGTATTCAACCCACAGAGCTGAACCTTCCTTTAGGCAGAGCAGATTTGCAACACTCGTTTTGTGGAATTTACATGTGGAGATTTCAAGCGAATTGAGGTCAATGACAGAAAAGGAAATATCTTCGTTTAAAAACTAGACAGAATCATTCTCAGAAACTACTTTGTGATGTGTGCATCCACCTGACAGAGTTTAACCTTTCTTTTCATAGAGCAGTTCGAAAACACTCTGTTTGTAAAGTCTGCAACTGGATATTTGGACTTCTTTTCACCCTTCGTTGGAAACGGGATTTCTTTATATAATGCAAGACAGAAGAATTCTCAGTGACTTCTTTGTGTTGTGTGTATGCAGCTCACAGAGCTGAACCTTTCTTTAGACAGAGCAGGTTTGAAACTCTCTTTTTGTGGATTTTGCAATTGCAGATTTCAAGCGATTTGAGGCCAATGGTTGAAAAGGAAATATCTTCGTATAAAAACTAGACGGAATCATTCTCTGAAACAACTTAATGATTTGTGCGTTCAGCTCACAGAGTTTAACCTTCCTTTTCATAGAGGAGTTAGGAAACAGTCTGTTTGTGAAGTCTGGTAGCGGATATTTGGACCTCTTTGAGGCCTTCGTTGGAAACGGGATTCCTTCATATAATACTAGACAGAAGAATTCTCAGTAACTTCTTAGTGTTGTGTGTATTCAGCTCACAGAGTGGAACCTATCTTCAGAGAGAGCAGATTTGAAACTCTCTATTTGTGGAATTTGCAATTGGAGATTTCAAGCGATTTGAGGCCAATGGAAGAAAGGGAAATATCTCCGTTTAAAAACTAGACAGAATCATTCTCAGAAACTACTTTGTGATTTGTGCATCCACCTGACAGAGTTTAACCTTTCTTTTCATAGAGCAGTTTGAAAACACTCTGTTTGTAAAGTCTGCAAGTGGATATTTGGACCTGTACGAGGCCTTCGTTGGAAACGGGATTTCTTCATATAATGCAAGACAGAGGAATTCTCAGTAACTTCTCTGTGTTGTGTGTATGCAGCACACAGAATTGAACCTTTCTTTAGACAGAGCAGATTTGAAACTCTCTTTTTGTGGATTTTGCAATTGGAGATTTCAAGCGATTTGAGGCCAAAGGTTGAAAAGGAAATATCTTCTTCTAAAAACTAGACGGAATCATTCTCTGAAACAACTTAATGATTTGTGCATTCAGCTCACAGAGTTTAACCTTCCTTTTCATACAGCAGTTAGGAAACACTCTGTTTGTAAAATCTGGAAGCGGACATTTGGACCTCTTTGAGGCCTTCGTTGGAAACGGGATTCCTTCATATAATGCTAGACAGAAGAATTCTCAGTAACTTCTTAGTGTTGTGTGTATTCAACTCAAAGAGTGGAGCATTTCTTTAGAGAGAGCAGATTTGAAACTCTCTTTTTGTGGATTTTGCAATTGGAGATTTCAAGCGATTTGAGGCCAGTGTTTGAAGAGGAAATACCTTCGTATAAAAACTAGACGGAATCATTCTCTGAAACAACTTAATTATTTGTGCGTTCAGCTCACAGAGTTTAACCTTCCTTTTCATAGAGCGGTTAGGAAACACTCTGTTTGTAAAGTCTGGAAGCGGATATTTGGACCTGTACGAGGCCTTCGTTGGAAACGGGATTTCTTCATATAATGCAAGACCAAAGAATTCTCAGTAACTTCCTTGTGTGTGTGTATTCAACTCACAGAGTTGAACCTTTCTTTAGAGAGAGTAGATTTGAAACTCTCTTTTTGTGGAAATTACATGTGGAGATTTCAAGCGATTTGAGGCCAATGACGGAAAAGGAAATATCTTCGTTTAAAAACTAGACAGAATCATTTTCAGAAACTAGTTTGTGATGTGTGCCTTCAGCAGACAGAGTTTAACGTTTCTTTTCACAGAGCAGTTTGGAAGCACTCTCTTTGTAAAGTCTGCAAGTGGATATTTGGACCTCTTTGAAGGCCTTCGTTTGAAACGGGATTTCTTCATAAAATGCTAGACAGAAGAATTCTCAGTAACTTCTTTGTGTGTGTGTATTCAACCCACAGAGCTGAACCTTCCTTTAGGCAGAGCAGATTTGCAACACTCGTTTTGTGGAATTTACATGTGGAGATTTCAAGCGAATTGAGGTCAATGACAGAAAAGGAAATATCTTCGTTTAAAAACTAGACAGAATCATTCTCAGAAACTACTTTGTGATGTGTGCATCCACCTGACAGAGTTTAACCTTTCTTTTCATAGAGCAGTTCGAAAACACTCTGTTTGTAAAGTCTGCAACTGGATATTTGGACTTCTTTTAACCCTTCGTTGGAAACGGGATTTCTTTATATAATGCAAGACAGAAGAATTCTCAGTGACTTCTTTGTGTTGTGTGTATGCAGCTCACAGAGTTGAACCTTTCTTTAGACAGAGCAGGTTTGAAACTCTCTTTTTGTGGATTTTGCAATTGCAGATTTCAAGCGATTTGAGGCCAATGGTTGAAAAGGAAATATCTTCGTATAAAAACTAGACGGAATCATTCTCTGAAACAACTTAATGATTTGTGCGTTCAGCTAACAGAGTTTAACCTTCCTTTTCATAGAGCAGTTAGGAAACACTCTGTTTGTGAAGTCTGGTAGCGGATATTTGGACCTCTTTGAGGCCTTCGTTGGAAACGGGATTCCTTCATATAATACTAGACAGAGGAATTCTCAGTAACTTCTTAGTGTTGTGTGTATTCAGCTCACAGAGTGGAACCTATCTTCAGAGAGAGCAGATTTGAAACTCTCTATTTGTGGAATTTGCAATTGGAGATTTCAAGCGATTTGAGGCCAATGGAAGAAAGGGAAATATCTCCGTTTAAAAACTAGACAGAATCATTCTCAGAAACTACTTTGTGATTTGTGCATCCACCTGACAGAGTTTAACCTTTCTTTTCATAGAGCAGTTTGAAAACACTCTGTTTGTAAAGTCTGCAAGTGGATATTTGGACCTGTACGAGGCCTTCGTTGGAAACGGGATTTCTTCATATAATGCAAGACAGAGGAATTCTCAGTAACTTCTCTGTGTTGTGTGTATGCAGCTCACAGAATTGAACCTTTCTTTAGACAGAGCAGATTTGAAACTCTCTTTTTGTGGATTTTGCAATTGGAGATTTCAAGCGATTTGAGGTCAAAGGTTGAAAAGGAAATATCTTCTTTTAAAAACTAGACGGAATCATTCTCTGAAACAACTTAATGATTTGTGCATTCAGCTCACAGAGTTTAACCTTCCTTTTCATACAGCAGTTAGGAAACACTCTGTTTGTAAAATCTGGAAGCGGACATTTGGACCTCTTTGAGGCATTCGTTGGAAACGGGATTCCCTCATATAATGCTAGACAGAAGAATTCTCAGTAACTTCTTAGTGTTGTGTGTATTCAACTCAAAGAGTTGAGCATTTCTTTAGAGAGAGCAGATTTGAAACTCTCTTTTTGTGGATTTTGCAATTGGAGATTTCAAGCGATTTGAGGCCAGTGTTTGAAGAGGAAATACCTTCGTATAAAAACTAGACGGAATCATTCTCTGAAACAACTTAATGATTTGTGCGTTCAGCTCACAGAGTTTAACCTTCCTTTTCATAGAGCGGTTAGGAAACACTCTGTTTGTAAAGTCTGGAAGCGGATATTTGGACCTGTACGAGGCCTTCGTTGGAAACGGGATTTCTTCATGTAATGCAAGACCAAAGAATTCTCAGTAACTTCCTTGTGTGTGTGTATTCAACTCACAGAGTTGAACCTTTCTTTAGAGAGAGTAGATTTGAAACTCTCTTTTTGTGGAAATTACATGTGGAGATTTCAAGCGAATTGAGGTCAATGACAGAAAAGGAAATATCTTCGTTTAAAAACTAGACAGAATCATTCTCAGAAACTACTTTGTGATGTGTGCATCCACCTGACAGAGTTTAACCTTTCTTTTCATAGAGCAGTTCGAAAACACTCTGTTTGTAAAGTCTGCAACTGGATATTTGGACTTCTTTTAACCCTTCGTTGGAAACGGGATTTCTTTATATAATGCAAGACAGAAGAATTCTCAGTGACTTCTTTGTGTTGTGTGTATGCAGCTCACAGAGTTGAACCTTTCTTTAGACAGAGCAGGTTTGAAACTCTCTTTTTGTGGATTTTGCAATTGCAGATTTCAAGCGATTTGAGGCCAATGGTTGAAAAGGAAATATCTTCGTATAAAAACTAGACGGAATCATTCTCTGAAACAACTTTTTGATTTGTGCGTTCAGCTCACAGATTTTAACCTGCCTTTTCATAGAGCAGTTAGGAAACACTCTGTTTGTGAAGTCTGGTAGCGGATATTTGGACCTCTTTGAGGCCTTCGTTGGAAACGGGATTCCTTCATATAATACTAGACAGAAGAATTCTCAGTAACTTCTTAGTGTTGTGTGTATTCAGCTCACAGAGTGGAACCTATCTTCAGAGAGAGCAGATTTGAAACTCTCTTTTTGTGGAATTTGCAATTGGAGATTTCAAGCGATTTGAGGCCAATGGAAGAAAGGGAAATATCTCCGTTTAAAAACTAGACAGAATCATTCTCAGAAACTACTTTGTGATTTGTGCATCCACCTGACAGAGTTTAACCTTTCTTTTCATAGAGCAGTTTGAAAACACTCTGTTTGTAAAGTCTGCAAGTGGATATTTGGACCTGTACGAGGCCTTCGTTGGAAACGGGATTTCTTCATATAATGCAAGACAGAGGAGTTCTCAGTAACTTCTTTGTGTTGTGTGTATGCAGCTCACAGAATTGAACCTTTCTTTAGACAGAGCAGATTTGAAACTCTCTTTTTGTGGATTTTGCAATTGGAGATTTCAAGCGATTTGAGGCCAAAGGTTGAAAAGGAAATATCTTCTTTTAAAAACTAGACGGAATCATTCTCTGAAACAACTTAATGATTTGTGCATTCAGCTCACAGAGTTTAACCTTCCTTTTCATACAGCAGTTAGGAAACACTCTGTTTGTAAAATCTGGAAGCGGACATTTGGACCTCTTTGAGGCCTTCGTTGGAAACGGGATTCCTTCATATAATGCTAGACAGAAGAATTCTCAGTAACTTCTTAGTGTTGTGTGTATTCAACTCAAAGAGTGGAGCATTTCTTTAGAGAGAGCAGAATTGAAACTCTCTTTTTGTGGATTTTGCAATTGGAGATTTCAAGCGATTTGAGGCCAGTGTTTGAAGAGGAAATACCTTCGTATAAAAACTAGACGGAATCATTCTCTGAAACAACTTAATGATTTGTGCGTTCAGCTCACAGAGTTTAACCTTCCTTTTCATAGAGCGGTTAGGAAACACTCTGTTTGTAAAGTCTGGAAGCGGATATTTGGACCTCTACGAGGCCTTCGTTGGAAACGGGATTTCTTCATATAATGCAAGACCAAAGAATTCTCAGTAACTTCCTTGTGTGTGTGTATTCAACTCACAGAGTTGAACCTTTCTTTAGAGAGAGCAGATTTGAAACTCTCTTTTTGTGGAAATTACATGTGGAGATTTCAAGCGATTTGAGGCCAATGACGGAAAAGGAAATATCTTCGTTTAAAAACTAGACAGAATCATTTTCAGAAACTAGTTTGTGATGTGTGCCTTCAGCAAACAGAGTTTAACGTTTCTTTTCACAGAGCAGTTTGGAAGCACTCTCTTTGTAAAGTCTGCAAGTGGATATTTGGACCTCTTTGAAGGCCTTCGTTGGAAACGGGATTTCTTCATAAAATGCTAGACAGAAGAATTCTCAGTAACTTCTTTGTGTGTGTGTATTCAACCCACAGAGCTGAACCTTCCTTTAGGCAGAGCAGATTTGCAACACTCGTTTTGTGGAATTTACATGTGGAGATTTCAAGCGAATTGAGGTCAATGACAGAAAAGGAAATATCTTCGTTTAAAAACTAGACAGAATCATTCTCAGAAACTACTTTGTGATGTGTGCATCCACCTGACAGAGTTTAACCTTTCTTTTCATAGAGCAGTTCGAAAACGCTCTGTTTGTAAAGTCTGCAACTGGATATTTGGACTTCTTTTAACCCTTCGTTGGAAACGGGATTTCTTTATATAATGCAAGACAGAAGAATTCTCAGTGACTTCTTTGTGTTGTGTGTATGCAGCTCACAGAGTTGAACCTTTCTTTAGACAGAGCAGGTTTGAAACTCTCTTTTTGTGGATTTTGCAATTGCAGATTTCAAGCGATTTGAGGCCAATGGTTGAAAAGGAAATATCTTCGTATAAAAACTAGACGGAATCATTCTCTGAAACAACGTAATGATTTGTGCGTTCAGCTCACAGAGTTTAACCTTCCTTTTCATAGAGCAGTTAGGAAACACTCTGTTTGTGAAGTCTGGTAGCGGATATTTGGACCTCTTTGAGGCCTTCGTTGGAAACGGGATTCCTTCATATAATGCTAGACAGAAGAATTCTCAGTAATTTCTTAGTGTTGTGTGTATTCAGCTCACAGAGTGGAACCTATCTTCAGAGAGAGCAGATTTGAAACTCTCTTTTTGTGGAATTTGCAATTGGAGATTTCAAGCGATTTGAGGCCAATGGAAGAAAGGGAAATATCTCCGTTTAAAAACTAGACAGAATCATTCTCAGAAACTACTTTGTGATTTGTGCATCCACCTGACAGAGTTTAACCTTTCTTTTCATAGAGCAGTTTGAAAACACTCTGTTTGTAAAGTCTGCAAGTGGATATTTGGACCTGTACGAGGCCTTCGTTGGAAACGGGATTTCTTCATATAATGCAAGACAGAGGAGTTCTCAGTAACTTCTTTGTGTTGTGTGTATGCAGCTCACAGAATTGAACCTTTCTTTAGACAGAGCAGATTTGAAACTCTCTTTTTGTGGATTTTGCAATTGGAGATTTCAAGCGATTTGAGGCCAAAGGTTGAAAAGGAAATATCTTCTTTTAAAAACTAGACGGAATCATTCTCTGAAACAACTTAATGATTTGTGCATTCAGCTCACAGAGTTTAACCTTCCTTTTCATACAGCAGTTGGGAAACACTCTGTTTGTAAAATCTGGAAGCGGACATTTGGACCTCTTTGAGGCCTTCGTTGGAAACGGGATTCCTTCATATAATGCTAGACAGAAGAATTCTCAGTAACTTCTTAGTGTAGTGTGTATTCAACTCAAAGAGTGGAGCATTTCTTTAGAGAGAGCAGATTTGAAACTCTCTTTTTGTGGATTTTGCAATTGGAGATTTCAAGCGATTTGAGGCCAGTGTTTGAAGAGGAAATACCTTCGTATAAAAACTAGACGGAATCATTCTCTGAAACAACTTAATGATTTGTGCGTTCAGCTCACAGAGTTTAACCTTCCTTTTCATACAGCGGTTAGGAAACACTCTGTTTGTAAAGTCTGGAAGCGGATATTTGGACCTGTACGAGGCCTTCGTTGGAAACGGGATTTCTTCATATAATGCAAGACCAAAGAACTCTCAGTAACTTCCTTGTGTGTATTCAACTCACAGAGTTGAACCTTTCTTTAGAGAGAGTAGATTTGAAACTCTCTTTTTGTGGAAATTACATGTGGAGATTTCAAGCGATTTGAGGCCAATGACGGAAAAGGAAATATCTTCGTTTAAAAACTAGACAGAATCATTTTCAGAAACTAGTTTGTGATGTGTGCCTTCAGCAGACAGAGTTTAACGTTTCTTTTCACAGAGCAGTTTGGAAGCACTCTCTTTGTAAAGTCTGCAAGTGGATATTTGGACCTCTTTGAAGGCCTTCGTTGGAAACGGGATTTCTTCATAAAATGCTAGACAGAAGAATTCTCAGTAACTTCTTTGTGTGTGTGTATTCAACCCACAGAGCTGAACCTTCCTTAAGGCAGAGCAGATTTGCAACACTCGTTTTGTGGAATTTACATGTGGAGATTTCAAGCGAATTGAGGTCAATGACAGAAAAGGAATATCTTCGTTTAAAAACTAGACAGAATCATTCTCAGAAACTACTTTGTGATGTGTGCATCCACCTGACAGAGTTTAACCTTTCTTTTCATAGAGCAGTTCGAAAACACTCTGTTTGTAAAGTCTGCAACTGGATATTTGGACTTCTTTTAACCCTTCGTTGGAAACGGGATTTCTTTATATAATGCAAGACAGAAGAATTCTCAGTGACTTCTTTGTGTTGTGTGTATGCAGCTCACAGGGTTGAACCTTTCTTTAGACAGAGCAGGTTTGAAACTCTCTTTTTCTGGATTTTGCAATTGCAGATTTCAAGCGATTTGAGGCCAATGGTTGAAAAGGAAATATCTTCGTATAAAAACTAGACGGAATCATTCTCTGAAACAACTTAATGATTTGTGCGTTCAGCTCACAGAGTTTAACCTTCCTTTTCATAGAGCAGTTAGGAAACAGTCTGTTTGTGAAGTCTGGTAGCGGATATTTGGACCTCTTTGAGGCCTTCGTTGGAAACGGGATTCCTTCATATAATACTAGAAAGAAGAATTCTCAGTAACTTCTTAGTGTTGTGTGTATTCAGCTCACAGAGTGGAACCTATCTTCAGAGAGAGCAGATTTGAAACTCTCTTTTTGTGGAATTTGCAATTGGAGATTTCAAGCGATTTGAGGCCAATGGAAGAAAGGGAAATATCTCCGTTTAAAAACTAGACAGAATCATTCTCAGAAACTACTTTGTGATTTGTGCATCCACCTGACAGAGTTTAACCTTTCTTTTCATAGAGCAGTTTGAAAACACTCTGTTTGTAAAGTCTGCAAGTGGATATTTGGACCTGTACGAGGCCTTCGTTGGAAACGGGATTTCTTCATATAATGCAAGACAGAGGAATTCTCAGTAACTTCTTTGTGTTGTGTGTATGCAGCTCACAGAATTGAACCTTTCTTTAGACAGAGCAGATTTGAAACTCTCTTTTTGTGGATTTTGCAATTGGAGATTTCAAGCGATTTGAGGCCAAAGGTTGAAAAGGAAATATCTTCTTTTAAAAACTAGACGGAATCATTCTCTGAAACAACTTAATGATTTGTGCATTCAGCTCACAGAGTTTAACCTTCCTTTTCATACAGCAGTTAGGAAACACTCTGTTTGTAAAATCTGGAAGCGGACATTTGGACCTCTTTGAGGCCTTCGTTGGAAACGGGATTCCTTCATATAATGCTAGACAGAAGAATTCTCAGTAACTTCTTAGTGTTGTGTGTATTCAACTCAAAGAGTGGAGCATTTCTTTAGAGAGAGCAGATTTGAAACTCTCTTTTTGTGGATTTTGCAATTGGAGATTTCAAGCGATTTGAGGCCAGTGTTTGAAGAGGAAATACCTTCGTATAAAAACTAGACGGAATCATTCTCTGAAACAAATTAATGATTTGTGCGTTCAGCTCACAGAGTTTAACCTTCCTTTTCATAGAGCGGTTAGGAAACACTCTGTTTGTAATGTCTGGAAGCGGTATTTGGACCTGTACGAGGCCTTCGTTGGAAACGGGATTTCTTCATATAATGCAAGACAGAAGAATTCTCAGTAACTTCCTTGTGTGTGTGTATTCAACTCACAGAGTTGAACCTTTCTTTAGAGAGAGTAGATTTGAAACTCTCTTTTTGTGGAAATTACATGTGGAGATTTCAAGCGATTTGAGGCCAATGACGGAAAAGGAAATATCTTCGTTTAAAAACTAGACAGAATCATTTTCAGAAACTAGTTTGTGATGTGTGCCTTCAGCAGACAGAGTTTAACGTTTCTTTTCACAGAGCAGTTTGGAAGCACTCTCTTTGTAAAGTCTGCAAGTGGATATTTGGACCTCTTTGAAGGCCTTCGTTGGAAACGGGATTTCTTCATAAAATGCTAGACAGAAGAATTCTCAGTAACTTCTTTGTGTGTGTGTATTCAACCCACAGAGCTGAACCTTCATTTAGGCAGCGCAGATTTGCAACACTCGTTTTGTGGAATTTACATGTGGAGATTTCAAGCGAATTGAGGTCAATGACAGAAAAGGAAATATCTTCGTTTAAAAACTAGACAGAATCATTCTCAGAAACTATTTTGTGATGTGTGCATCCACCTGACAGTGTTTAACCTTTCTTTTCATAGAGCAGTTCGAAAACACTCTGTTTGTAAAGTCTGCAACTGGATATTTGGACTTCTTTTAACCCTTCGTTGGAAACGGGATTTCTTTATATAATGCAAGACAGAAGAATTCTCAGTGACTTCTTTGTGTTGTGTGTATGCAGCTCACAGAGTTGAACCTTTCTTTAGACAGAGCAGGTTTGAAACTCTCTTTTTGTGGATTTTGCAATTGCAGATTTCAAGCGATTTGAGGCCAGTGTTTGAAAAGGAAATATCTTCGTATAAAAACTAGACGGAATCATTCTCTGAAACAACTTAATGATTTGTGCTTTCAGCTCACAGAGTTTAACCTTCCTTTTCATAGAGCAGTTAGGAAACACTCTGTTTGTGAAGTCTGATAGCAGATATTTGGAACTCTTTGAGGCCTTCGTTGGAAACGGGATTTCTTCATATAATGCAAGACAGAGGAGTTCTCAGTAACTTCTTTGTGTTGTGTGTATGCAGCTCACAGAATTGAACCTTTCTTTAGACAGAGCAGATTTGAAACTCTCTTTTTGTGGATTTTGCAATTGGAGATTTCAAGCGATTGAGGCCAAAGGTTGAAAAGGAAATATCTTCTTTTAAAAACTAGACGGAATCATTGTCTGAAACAACTTAATGATTTGTGCGTTCAGCTCACAGAGTTTAACCTTCCTTTTCATACAGCAGTTAGGAAACACTCTGTTTGTAAAATCTGGAAGCGGACATTTGGACCTCTTTGAGGACTTCGTTGGAAACGGGATTTCTTCATATAATGCTAGACAGAAGAATTCTCAGTAACTTCCTTGTGTGTGTGTATTCAACTCACAGAGTTGAACCTTTCTTTAGAGAGAGTAGATTTGAAACTCTCTTTTTGTGGAAATTACATGTGGAGATTTCAAGCGATTTGAGGCCAATGACGGAAAAGGAAATATCTTCGTTTAAAAACTAGACAGAATCATTTTCAGAAACTAGTTTGTGATGTGTGCCTTCAGCAGACATCACAACGTTTAACGTTTCTTTTCACAGAGCAGTTTGGAAGCACTCTCTTTGTAAAGTCTGCAAGTGGATATTTGGACCTCTTTGAAGGCCTTCGTTGGAA